>NC_058131.1:311063762-311116162 GCF_016433145.1 Gracilinanus agilis
AATGCAACTACCAACAATTTGGAAATAGGTCTTGATCAAGGACACATGACAAAACCAGTGGAAATGTGCATCGGCCATGGGTGGGGGGAGTGCGGGGGGTGAAGGGGAAAGTAGGAGCATGAATCATGTAACCATGTTAAAAATGAATATTAATAAATGTTTAAATTAAAAAAAACAAATTATTTATGTAGAGTTAAATTTGTATGATGTGAATTTATGTGAAGTGAAAACTTCATCATTTGTCAGCTCTTTGCAATCTCATTAGTGTGTGACTCTTGTCATTTCTATTAAATAGCTCATTTGAAGATTGCCAGAAATAAAATGATACTTCTGAAAAAAAAATATTTCACCTTTAGTATAGACTTTCCTAGTGATTTGATTTAGATCAGATGTACTTTCTGATTTTGATTTTTTGGTGCCATTTATACTTCATTTAGTGCATTGGAGGCTGTGATATTAGAGTTTAAATGTAATGATTCCACTGACATTTTTAGAGAAAAAAAAATTTTTAAGTAGAAAACTTTATAGATTTTTCAGTTTTTGTCTGTTTATTATTTCAGTTTCATCCTTAAATGCCCTCAGGATGATTTTGATTAGTTGAATTTGCTACCGAGCTTTTTGCAAATTTGTTTTTTAGTAAGCTGTTTTATAGGGTTTTATAGTCATACAGGATGGCAGACTTAGAACTAGAATGGACATTATACACCATCTAGTCATCTTTTTACATATTTTTTTACAGATGACTTCTATCATCTCCTTCCATAATATCATATTTTACAAATAAACTTATATTCTCAATTAGTGTTGTCCTTGACTGTTATGCATCTCCACATGACAGGGGAATTAATTATTTGCTGGCTGAGATATTTTCTAGGCTTCTTTGGCCTTCTTATTATGGTGACTGATTTACATTGGTTATACTTCCTTAGGAAATGGTGATATAATCAGTATTGATTTGTTTCCTATTTTTCGGTAACAGTATTTTGCCTTAATATGTCGCATTAGAGTTACCTCAATTAGGCACCATTATCTTCTTATTCTTTCTTCTAATTTGATATTGATTTTCAATTTTGTTCTAACAAAATAGTGGTCTGTACACATGGCTGATTTGTATATTATTATTCCTTGACAGTAAGTAGATATTTCCTGCTTGCTGAATTATAACCAAAATTTAAAAATATTGTTTGCTTTTTTTATCCATTACCTCCTAATTTTCTCCTTAAAGAAAGTATTCTTTATAAATGATGACCCAAAATTCTTAGTAAAGTTTTTAGTTTTATTTTGTTGAAACTTACTAAGACTTTTTGAAAACCTTGTACTTTGGCATGAGATTTTTACATATCTACAAACCAGTGGACTCTCTCATCTCTTACTCCTGAACTATGATTTCCAATTTATTTTTCATTACTGTCTCCCATGTCCTCCCATATACACTGAAATCATTGAGTATTAAAGAACATAATGATTTGATTTCAAGGGGTTTTTATCAAATTCTTCATAAAAATTTTTCTATTTCCTTTTCCTCAGCAACAGATTTTGGCATATGAGCTACTTATTTTCATAGGGTTCTCTTTGCAAAATGCTTATTGTGAATACTGCATAATAATGCAAATAAAAGATGATTACATACCATGAAATTATGTTTCTTGTTGCTTTTGGATGCACAATAATATCAATTTAAACAACTCCTTTATTTCCAGTCCTAAGAAAACCTGTGAGCCATCCTTTTTCAATCTCTGTTTGTATTTTTGCAATTTCTTTTTGTATTCTGGTTTTATTAGTGAAAATGTCAAGAGTGTTATGATTCAGCTTATTTGGCTATTGAACAAGGATCTTATTTAGAGTATTAACAGATAAGTTTATATTTAATTAATACAGAAATTTATTATAAGATTCATGTAATTTTTTTAGCATCCTGGGCCACTTTTTCTCCAATTCTGCCACTACAGAAGTAAAATTGGATCTTAATTGACTGAATTCTACTTTATATTTTTCTCTGTTATACTAGTTGCCATGTGTGGTGTTCTCATGCAAATTAGGTTAGTTTTCTCTTAAAACAGGGCAGTTAGGTAACTCAGTGGATAGAGAGCCAGGCCTGGAAGCCCTGGGCTCAAATCTGGCCTCAGATGCTCCATAGCCATGTGACCCTGGGCAAGTCACTTAACCCCAGTTGCCTAGCTTTTATCAATCTTCTCCCTTGGAACCAACACTTAGTATCAATTTTAAGATAGAAGGTAAGAGTTTAAAAAACAAAACCAAAAGGTTTTAAACCATTTTCAAGACTTGATTAGTTTAGAAGACTAAAGACTTTCCTTTGTTTAGGCCCCCCACCCCTTCTGGATCACCTGAAGAAAAACAGTCAAGAGGAGCTTTAAGTGCTCTTGTGAAGCATGTTGGAGCTTTACTGGGTTGAAGCAACTTGGGATGTCCTCCATGCATATCTCTGTTGAATATTCTTCTCTTGATATAGTTAAATAAATCCCTTTTGTTAACTGTTGAATGACCTAATTAATATCTCATGTTGTTCCATTATATATTATATTATTATATATTTATTATACTATATATAATTGTTCCATTATGTGTGTGTGTGTGTGTGTGTGTGTGTGTGTGTGTGTATAAAATTGTTCCATTATAAAATAAAAATTCAAATTACCAGAGGACTAGCCAAGGTCAGGCCCAGCCTAGAAGACCCTGATTAAAGGCTTCATCACTAAGTGGCCAGTCTTTTTAGAAGGAACCTTTCCACAATGAGGCTAGTCCTCAAGAAGCAGACAAAGTCTATTACTTGAGTCACACTAGAAGTCTTCCCATGATGGTAGAATCTCGACAGAACCCTCAAAAATCCAGGGTCACCTCCACATCACAGGCACATCCACTGGAGTGAGGCATTAGAGTTGGACGGCAAAAATCATTCATTAATACAACAAATGTTTTAAAAATATCTATAATGTGCCAATCAGTCACTCCACACATAAATAATTACTGTGTGTTGGGCACTGCACTAAGTACTGGGAATACAAATACAAGCAGAAGGAAACATAGCTCTTGTCCCTGAGGAGCTTACATTCGAGTAGGGGGAGACAACACATAAAGCTTTTTTTTGGGGGGGGGCTGGAAGGAGGGGGAAATGAAGGTGCCAGACATGGAAGAGCAGCCTGGAAAGGAATTAGATGTGACTGGCCTGTATTCCTCCTTAAATGGAGTTTCTAAGAGAAGTCACCCAATCAGATCTTGAAGAGACTCCAGGACTGGAATGGGATCAGGATGAAGGAATTTCAGGGGCATAGCAGAGGAAGTCTGGATGGTGTCCTGGGGAGGAATAGGAGCAGCAATACTACAGTAGGTATTGGGGATACAAGGAAAAATGGAAACTAATTGGGAACTTAAGTGTTATTAGGAAAAAACAGCATATATATATATGATGTAATTTTATGTGTATATGTGTACATAAACACAAAATAGGTGCAAAGTAATTTCAAGTGGAAGATCAACTAAAGGGAACCAAAGTTTTTGGTAGGAGGTGGCATTTATAGCTGAATTGTGGAAGTGAGGAGGGCATTTTTTACAGGGATGGAGCATAGCCTGTACAGAAGTACAGGGAAAAGAGAAGGAATTTGGAGTGTAACAATACGTGAAAGAAAATAATGTTCAGTAATCTTACAATGGTAGCCTGGAGTCAGAATGTGAAAGGCTTTGAATGTCAAATGGAGTTTGAATTTGATCATAGGAACAAGAGAGGGCCATTCAAGCTTACGAATAAGGGAGTGCCATGGTTAGATCTGGGGCAACTAGGTACCAGGTGGGTAGAGTGCCAGTTTTGGAGTCAGAAAGACCTGAATTCAATTCAGTCTCAGATATTTTACTAGCTTTGGGACCCTGAGCAAGTCATTTAGTCCTGTTTACCTCTGTTTCCCCACATATAGAATGAGTTGGAGAAGGCAAAGACAAATCACTTTAGTATCTTTCCCAAGAAAACCCCAAATGGGGTCATGAACAGTCAGACATAACCGAAATGTCTGAACAAAAGCAGTTAGATTTATGCTTTAGGAATAACAATTTGGCAGCTGTTTGGAAGGCTGGAGGAGAAAGACTTGAGACCAGTTAGGAGATATTTCAATAATACAAGTGTGAATTGATAAGGGGATGAATCAGGGTGGTGGCTGGTAAGCAGAGAGAAGAGGAAGGATGCAAGAAATGTGATATAGAATGGACAAAACTAGGCCATCACCTGGTTAGAGGGCGAAGGAGAACGATGAGCTCAACATGATCCCAAAGTTTAGAATCTGTATCACCGGAAGGATGATGGTGCCCTTAGAGAAGTGGGGAAGTTTTAAATAGAGCTGAGGGTGTTTGTTGGGAGAAGATAATGATCTCTGTTTCAGACGTGTTGAGTTTGAAGTATCTCTGGGGACCTCTAGTTGGAAATGTTTAATGATGATTAATATGGGAATGGAGCTTAGGAGAGAGACCAGGGCTGGATATATAACTTTGGGAATCCTCTTTACAGAAATGACCATCGAACCTATGGGAGCTGATGAGATTTCTGAAGACTTGTCATATTCCATTCCCTAATTTTAATGCCACATTAACTCTAATTCTCTACAATCCCATTCGCCCATTGACAGTTAGACTGATGCTCAGTTTCCTCTGCTCTTCTCACCTGTCCAAAACAAAATTCACATACATCCCAGCTGCTTCTTTCCTCTGCTGCTCTGTTTTGAACCTTTTCTTTCTAATGGATGAAAAATGCTGCTTTCCAGAGTACTAACCCCTGAGAAAACCTTTTGTGTCTCTAGTCCCAAAGCCCATTGGTATGAGACTCTCTCTCTACTGGTGAAGATTTCCACCTGTGTGATGGTGAGGTGGAGTCATAAAGCATCAAACAGCTTCAGTCTTTTTTGAGTTTTCAAGCTTCAAGTTATTTCTGGCTTCTAGCTTTGAGAGGTTGGATGGAAGAGCCTCACTTCAGGTTGCCAAAGGAAAAGATTCTGAAAAGTTGGCAATCTATATTATGTCCCTATCCCCAGTTTGCTACATTAGGGACTTTGAGAACTTCCCCTTGGGTGAGATTTAGGACTTTCTTGATTGAGCTGAGTTACCTTGCTCCCAATAGGAAAGCTCCTTCACTCCATATTGTCTGCTATATATTCTCCTATGTATACCTTCTCTGATTTCTGTTTTGCTACCAATTTGGATGTTTTTTTTTTTGCGAAAGTGGTGTATATTCATTGTGGAACTAGTATTTGGTGAGAAAGGGGTCAAGCTTTGGATATAAAGTTTTGGGTCCTACTTCCCCCTAGTAATGAAACAGTGAAGCCAAGTTAGATTGAGCCTGATTACACCACCCCCTGACTAAAAATACTGAAGGAACCAGAAAGTTTTATTTCTGGCCCAGTATCCCCTCTATCTGAGAGCAGAGTGCTTCTGGACCTAACTTCCTGCTTTAACTCCTGGCAGGAATTAAAGTCTCCCTTGGAGAAGCGAGGGTGGGGGAGGTAGATAAAAGACTAGAGATGTCTATTTTGCTTCTCTTCTAGCCACACAAAGATACCCTCGTGCTATATGCTGGGGGGACAGCCCTTCTTACCACATTTGAAAAAAATAAAGAACAGATAGAAAACCCAGTACATAGGCCTGACCATGTTATTCTTCTATCTAAAAAACTTTTGATGGTTTCTTATTGCCTATATAAGAAAATACAAAATTCTTAGTCTCTAAATTGTGGTTCTTTACAATCTTCTTCAGCTTGCTTTTCTAATCTCATGTATTATGATTTCCTTTCACATGCTCTGTACTCTAGTGGAACTGTACTATTATCATTCCCCAATTACAGTTTGCTGTCTTTTGCTCTGTGCATTTATTCAAGTTACCCTTTACCCCTTTAACACAACTGCCTATTCCTCTTCAGCTTCTAGATTCTTCTCTTTGTTTCTTGCAAGACTTAGTTCAGGTGTCACATCAATTCAATTCAACAAACATTTAATAAACTCCTACCATACACAAGGTGCTCAGTTAGGTGTCTTATGGGGAAAACCAGGGAAGTTAACTTAAATATTATATGTGGGTTCAGAAGGGTGAGAAAGAGACAGGAATGACAAAAGGTGGAACCAAACAACTTACGGAGACTGGGTTTAACTGCCAGGGAAAATGTCTGGTGACAGAAGTGACAGTTAGGCCTGTCACCCTGCACCATCTAGACAAGGGCCTGTGGAAACTAGCAAGCAAAAGACAAGAGAGTTTGTAACAACTTTAATTAAGGGAACTATGGTCTAAAGGATGGGAATAGGGGTTTCAACACTTCCAGACTATGGGCAAACCACAGGGTCAGGGGAGGGACTTATCTACACTGAACTGAGACCTAAGGCAGACAGGGCTCAGAGAATAGCAGGACTGAAGTGGGTATCCTCACAGCAGAGTCCTGACACACTCCAGCGATGTTGCAGCTCCTCCAGGACCATTAGCTGTACTCTTTCAGGTGGGTAGATTCTGGGAGCTAACCCAGCCCAAGTTAAGTTGCAACTCAGGTTGGGATTAATAGTCTCTACCAAAATCTCCCACAAGTAGATGACAGTCTTCCTTCAGGATCCCAGGGAATCAGGGTACAAACTCCACTTCCTCTGAGGTCTCCCAGGATCAGTTACAACTTGTCCCAACCACCAAGGAGTCTGTCTCAGAGAGAGAGGCCACACTTCCTGCTTCCCCATTCCATTTGGAATTCTCAAGCCCTACCTGCTAGGCCTCCTAAATAATAATTAAGTAATTTTCCTTACAACAGGTACCAGGGATTAAAAGACAGAAATGAAAGTCGCTGCCAATATGGAGAATGTGTTCAGATGTACATATACAGACATTCCTTCCATATCATGACTTTTCCTCTCTTGGTTTCACTATATCTTGGGTCAGCATAAGAAATTAGATGGAAATTTATTGAGAGTTTTGCATAAGCCACAGATGACACAGAAAAAGAGATGAGAAACTCAGAAATGCATAAATATATGTGTATAATAACATATTTTATCTTTTAATACCACAAATATACACAATTTCTTTTAAAATTAAAATAAGTAAAAAGTTAAAGTTTGCAAAAAGGACCAAAAGCCAGCAGATGCACATTTGCCCATGACCAAATACTTAACCCAAATTTTATAATAAAGTACTTTTAACATCCCATAAAAGGAAAAGAAAAATAAATCAGATTTCTCTGGTATGAAGGGAGGGCCAAAAATTTTTATTGGGACTTTCCAGATCTCTGGTACTATACCCTTAACTCATGAGATGTGGAAGGGATACCTGTACTCAGAATAATAATCTGTACTCAGATCAATAAACACAAAATGCATATAAAATAATAAAAATGAAGCCTTTTGGAAGATTTCTATTCAAATTTTTAGATACAATCCTAGATGAATTTTCCTTTTGTTTCTTGTCACAGCTATCTAATACCTATATGTAGAACCTCTCTCTCTCTCTCTCTCTCTCTCTCTCTCTCTCTCTCTCTCTCTCACACACACACACACACACACACACACACACACACACACACACACACACACACACACTGAAAAGCATATTTAAGGCAGAGATTATATCATTTCATCCTCGGTGCTAAACACATGCCTTCCATGTAGTAAATGCTTAATGTTTAATTTGTGGTTGAATCATAGGCCCATCAAGGCCTTTTGTGCTCTAACTCCTCTAATACTCACTTCTGAGAAATGCTAGAAATATAGCCTATATGTGGCATTGGCATAAGTAGACAAACAGAAGCCCTTGGAAATCAGTGAAAAGATCAGCAATAATAATGCAGAGTATGTTAAAGGGAATAGGATATCAATAGAATGAATACTGGACTAAGTGTGAAATGCTACCTAGCACTTTTGACTAACTTCTGGCAACCTTAGATAACTCTTTGGTTACCTCTCTTTAGACTAAGGTACTCTCTATCTTTAATCTCAAGGAATTTGACTAGATAGATCTTTAAGGTATGGTTTGGCCTAAAATGCTATGAGGTAACAAGTACCTGGACTGAAAGATGAATTTGACCTTGCTATTCATTTTGGACTGATAATGAGGTCAATTTTGTGAAATATCCAAATTAGAAGACAGTCAGATTTTCTGTTCAAAATATAAGGGACCCAAACGAAAAGTAGAGGTATTAGTTTTTAATAAGAAATTTTGAAGATATGCAACAGAATAATAGATTAACTCCTGATTAATATAATAAAAGGCAGTGTGGTACTGTGGAAAGAACCTTGGACTCAGTCAGAGGACCTTAGCCAAGTTATTTATTTTCACTGAGCTGCAGTCCCCTTATTTGAGATTGGATTAGAGGGCCTATACTACCTTCAAGCTCTTGACTGGATTTGTGATTGCATTACTAAAGGGAATTTGGCTACCAATACAGTAGGCATCTTTTTTTTCCTGCAATTTAGTTTTGAGAGAACTGTCAAGAGCCCTGAGATATTAATGAACTAGCCCAGGGACACAAAGCCTGTTAACAAGAGTGAGCCTTGAAACTCCTACCTGTCCACCCCAAAGGCAATTCTTTAGCCATTGTACTATCCTGGCTCTCCAGAACTTTCGTTCTGATAAGGTGGTGATCTATAAAGTAAAATTTGTACATTCTTTTACATTGCAATTAGGCTACCCATTCCTAGAAACAACCTTGGGTAAAGTTGGTATAATGCCCTGAAGAGATGAAGAAATTATTTCCTCTTTCAGACGACCTAATTTTTATGTGATAAGAATTGCTTAAAGAGGACGCAATCAGACCAATCAATCTGTTCTACTTAACCAAAAAGCAGATGCCTCCTGATTTATAAAACGAATTCAAATCCTTTTGTTTAAAGCTCATTTAAATATTACAAATAAATTACTATTCGTTTTTATGGTGATTCCTCCCGCCCCCTTCTCCCCCCTTAGGGAGGCATATGAGTACAGATTTGGAAACCTTAACACAAACCAACTTTATGCCGGCAATTTAATATTGCAAAACTCCTGGTTTATGCTATTTTAAAAAGTCTGCGTTTCCTCAACACTTAAAAGCTAAGAGACTCAAAACTCAGTAATGTCTTCTAGAAATTAAAAGGATTTAATTTCGATGAACCGCAAAGTTTCTAAATTAACTGCTTTTCACGCACACCCTTAGACCTGTGGTGGGTCAGGACTGAGTCTGAATTGGGGATTCATCTGAATTGGCTTTTCGGTGAGAGCCCCTGATGGCCTCATGGGAGAATTTTTTACTTAATAAAAATAAAAGAGGGAGTTCCCCTTCCTTGCATTTTTCGAAGCACCGATTTTCTTCTAATAGTTTGGGTAGTTCTTCAAGTTGGGGCCAAACGAGATCACTAAGCCCTGCCAGTGTGTGGTCTCTGGGGCACGTCCTTCCAGCCCCCGAAGTTAAATGTCTAGATTGGGAAGGAGCGAGAGGGCTCCTACTCTGGCGGCACACGGCTTGGGGTTAGGGGATGTTCTCAAGAGTTACTGCTCTCGCACGGGAAAGCCCGAACACACCTCGCGCAGTACGGGACGGAGAGCAGACCACGCGAAGACTTCCGGGGCCCCGGCCCTGGGTGCCCCTGTCAGTCTCCCGCCGGGACAGGGCGGTTTGGTAACTGCGGTATCTATACCAGCTCGGCGAAAACCATCTTTAGCGAGCCTTGGGAGGCGCTCGGAGAGCCAGCCCACTGGCCCCCGAGAAAAGTTTAGCCAGAGGTGTCCAGCTGTGGGGGAAGGGAAGGGAGGAGTCGGGAGAGATTCAGCCACACCTTCTCAGGTCCTATCTCTTTAAGGCAAACAGGAATTGCCGAGTTCCGCCCCCTTCCCAAATATCAGCTTCCAATTGGCTTACAGAGATGCCAGTTATGGATGGAGTTTCATCATCCTCCGGCATGGGGTTTTCCCATTGGCCCAGGCGCTGGCGGCTTGTAAATGGTACTGGGAAAGGGGGAGGGGAGGAGGGTGTGCGAGCGAGCGCGAGCGCGGCCCGGGCTGGAGCGGGAGGCTGGTTGGTTTCGCAATCGCTTTTCGCCGTCCGCCGGTTTCAACTCTTCGAAGTCAGGCGTCGGGGTCGCGCCGCAGTGGGGGCCTCGCTGGGTCCGCCTCGGGTGGAGGCCCCCTAGGTAAGAAACTGGGCCGGGCTAAGTGGAGGCGGCTTAGAGGAGGGCGCCTGGCCGAGCCAGGTCTGGCCGGGCTTGGTTGGACGCAGGAGGCCGGAGCTGCCCGCTCTCGTGAGAGCGAGGTTACGAAGACTCGCGGCCGCTGCTGGCGTGCTCTGCCCCGGGTAAGGGGGCTAGCTCTGGCCGACCCGAGCGCTGCCGCTGCCCGGGGAAGTCCCCGTGTGACCCGGGGTGTGGATGGCGGGGTGGGGGTGGGGGTAAGCTGCTCCGTGTGCAGCGTCTGATGCAACCTGCGGGCAACACCCACCCCCGGTGCGGTGAGGTCATCTCTGGCCCCCACCCAGCGCCCGGGGAGGGTGGGGAGGCCCGGTCCCTCCCCTTTGCCTTCCGGGCGGAGGAGACCCCCTTCTCCCGGGAGACCGCGTGGGGTGGAAAGCGCCTGGGATGGGAGGAGAGGCAGCTGAATTTGAATCTGGCCTCTTTTGTTTACTTACCTGAAAGATCTTAGACCAGTCACTTCCCGGATCTCTAAACTTCCTTACTGCTTTGAAATCTGTGGACTGTCAGTCCAGGCATTTATTAAGCTCCTATTGTGTGCTGGGCACTGCTCTTAGCGATGGTGACACAAAGAAAGGCAAAAGACAGACTCTACATTTAGGGAGCTCCCAGTCTAATGGAGGAGACATTTTACAAATAACTCCGTGTATCTGGGACACATACGGGATAAATTGGGTGTAATCTGCCGAGGGGAGGCACAAGCATTTGAAGGGGATTGGGAATTATTTTTGGTAGAAGGTTGCATTTGAGCCTAGAATTCTAGGCATGGAGAGGTGTTTGGGGGGTACATTTAAAGTGCAGGGGTTCTTTACCTTTCTTGTGTCATGAATTCCCTTTGCCTTTCTGCACTACTTAGAATAATTTTTTAAAATTTATTTTTTAGATCTTTGCTTTCTGTCTTAGAAACAACTCTCAAGACCGAAGGGCAGACATGTTGAAAAGGATTAAGTGACTTGCCCAGGGTGGTAGAGCTGGGATGTGTCTGAGGACAGATTTGAACGTATGGCCTCCAAACTCCAGTCCAGGGATTTTGTCCACTGTGCCACTTAGTTGCCTCGTTTACATTCGTTTTTTAAAATTTTGCATTCCAAATTCTTTTTCCTCTTTCCATACCCTCCCTTACCCGTTGAGAAGATAAACTATATGATAAAAACACATTTTAAGTGTGTAAAATAAAATAGGTAAGATTACAAAATAAATCAATTATATTGAAATACTTTAATTTTTTTTTTTTAAGTTCATATAACCTCAGGTTAAAAAAGCCTTTGTGCCGATTGGACTTGGAAAAGTTTGTTGGGTTCAACATGGATTGAAACGCTATCTTAAGTACTTATTACCTGGGTGATCCTGAGCAAGTCACATATTTCTGTCTTCAGTTTCCTTTCCTTTCTTTCCTTTCTTCAGTGTGTAATAGGGATAATAGTAGCATTTCACAGCTTCTTTATGGGGTCAAATAGGATAATGTATGTAAAGCATTTGAAGTACTGGGTAAATGTTGGCTATTGTTTTCATTATATATTATTGATATTATTTTATTTTCCCATCAGAAGGGAATCAAGCCCATTCCTGCTCTTTGCCTTCTTTCCCTTGCTTTCTCAGGTTGAGGAAACTGGCATGCTCCTTCCTTAACCATCAGAGTGTACTGGAGCCTTGCCTTCCACTTCTGTCTCAGTCCAGGTGAATCTGATGGCCTTTATTTGCTCCCTCCCACAAGCCTAGAAACCAGTATGGGTATCCCAGAATCATAAATTGTCAGAACTGGAAGAGGTTCTTTAAGAGCATCTAATCTATGGTATCATTCAGCAAGTGGAAAAATTAAGTATATTCTAAAAATGGGAAGGGGTTTGCCCAATGTCACATTGAAAGTTAGTGAATAAGCTAGAACTGGAACCTATTGTCTCCACTCCCAGGCCACCCCCAATCCTCCCAGGATATCAGATGAATCTCTGCTTCTTCCCAGTCTAGGTTCCTAGTCAAAGCCATCTCCTTCTCCCCTGTGACCTCCTCAGAGCTACCCCTGTCCCCCAATCAACTAGCCCCCTGGGGACCTAATTTCTGGCTCTCTTACAGTAATATTTAATACTTGGAGAGAGTTTTGTTTTTCTCTTGTGAGGGAGGGGAATATCACTTCCTATCATGATATAGGAGACTAACCCAATATTATCTGTCAACACTTCCTCCCTCTGGGAAAACATACCCCATCTTCTCCCCCCTAGATTGGAGAAATGGCCTATTCTCTTGCTGGCTGCCAGCTTTGACCTCTGGAGTAAAGTGCTAAATACTAGTTTGGGGATCAGCAATAAGGGCATTTGGGGCAGGAATGAACTAAATAAAAAACTAAATGTTCTTTCCAGAGAGGCTTAATTTTTGGTTTGTTTGCGAAATGTGTTTGACAACCCAGACTTAGAATATTGACCTCTTGAGATCAAGTATGCTTCTACATATAAGGAAGGTGAACAGTATTATAAATTAAAACCAAAAGGAAACATATTTACTGTTTTACTGTCCTTATTTTTACACAGATATTTTGAAACTGGTAAAGTTTTCAAAAATGAACAGGTGTAGATTTGGAAAAACTTCTGGGTTTTAATAAGCTGGTTGTAAAAAATGTCAGCTGATAGAGATCTAAATTGAGATATAGCAATAATATTCTTTTTGTTTATGGGAATCACCATTCTAATTTCTTGCAGTTCACTAATTGGATATACAAAGTATTCATTGTGGATGATCATGTAATATCCTGAGAGTCAACTGGAAAAAGAGGTGGGTATGAAAATTTATCACAGCAGCCACAGAGTTTGAAGTGAACACGAAGTTAATGAAAATGGTGAGCAGAAGTAATCATATTATGGGGGTGTTGAAAATGTGGGGATTTTGTTGGTTTTTTAAAGGAAAGGGAATTTTCTTCAGGGATATACTCTATCTACCCCAGTGGTGAGGGTACGGTGAAGAAGAGGGGAATCCTGATTCCCATACCCCTTTTTTCCCCTTTACCCAAATATCCCAACTTCATGCTTTCCATTTTAGAACCATATGTACTTAGCAGGTATTATTTGATGGTAGTTTGTGGGTTTGCTGTATCCCCTCTATCAGATCAGTTTTGTGAGAATAAGGACTTACCTAAATTTTGAATCTCTCTTCACTTCTCCAAACTAAGAAGTGCTTAATAAATATTGGATTCAATCGAAATAAGACAAAATAAAATTTTTTCTTGTTTTTCTTGTTTATAGGTGAACATTCTCTTTTACTCAAGCATTATGTTCTGTTGTCCTTTAGATTGTAGATTGTAGGTTTTTTTCACATTCCCATAGCACTTAAAAAAAAAACCAACCCATTTTATTAATGGCGTTTGTCTTTACATTAGTCAGGTCTCACCATTACTTTTATAGATTGAATCTTCCATTGTGACAGAGAAAAGCAATTAAGTAAAAAACATAAACATTTGATAATATAACAGTAACTTGTCATCAATCATCTGTCATGGTAGTTCCCAATCTATATTTCATTATCTCTTCTCTGGGACCTTCATTGGTTTTTCCATTACTCAGAGTTCAACTTCCTTTTAGGCATCTTTTTGTTTATGCTGTTATAGACACTAATATAGTGTTCTTTGGTTCTGCATCACTTCATGCAAATTTCAAATGGCTCTGAAATCTTCACATTCATCATTTTTTACAGTACAGTAATATTTGACTACATATATATTTCACAGTTTTTTTCAGTCATTGCCCCAAAATGTTGATTTTAGGATGTTTTAAATTCAACTTTGGGAACAAGTTTTTTTAAAAAAATACATCTATAAATAGCTTTGGGCCTCTCTTTCTTCACTTGTGAAATTAGAGGTTGTGCTAGATGACCTCTGCAGTCCTTCTGACTTTTGATTAGGTGTTTTCATCAAATTAAGTTTGGAGAAGTCTATAAAAATTAATTTAAGTCTGAATTAGAAAAAATAGTTTTTAGGGGCAGCTAGGTGACAGTGTCTGGGCTTGGAATCCAGAGGACCTGGGTTCAAATGTGGCCACAGGCACTGTTTTAGCTATGTGACCCTGGACAAGTAACTTAACCCCATTGCCTAGCCCTTGCCCTTCTGTCTCATAGTTGTTCTTAAAACAAAAAGTAGGGGTTTTAAAAAAGAAAGTTTTAAAAGGAATTGTTTATGACATTATAAGACTGTGTTATAAACTGTCATGAGTATTAATGAATGAGACTTTTATTTAGTAAGAAGCTATATATCTTTGAATTTTCAACCATTCTGATTTAGGGTTCACCTTAATGAGAGATTACTTTCCCTCAAATTTTTGTTGTTTAAAAATAAATACAAAGCAGATCATGTCAGTTAATTCTACCCAGGTCATATTTGGGTGAGATTAATCAAATTTTTTGTGTCATCTTTTTTGTGATATGTATGTGATAATGTGAACATTATTCTATTTTTCCCAGTATCCTTCCTTTTCCCAGAGAACCATCCCATATAATAGTATTTTTTAAAAACAAAAAAAATCAGCACAACTGATCATTACACTGAAAAAAGTCTGAAAGTGTGTAGCGTGTAATACCTGTGGACTTTCTAGGCCACAAAGAGATGGGTTGGGAATGTCCTCTCATAAATCCTCAGATGCTAGTCTATTCTTAGATTAAATCCTTTGATCCTAGAAAATCATGTTTTCTTATTGTAAACAAAATGGAAAACAGTCAATTTTTTTTTACATTACTATTGTTACTTTAGAGGCATTTTTCAAGAATTCTGTGGAAATCTCTGGTGCCTGATGATATTATTATAAGGAAAGATATCATTTGCCTAGTTTTGCCCAAATATATGACTATGAAGCTACAAAAAGGCATACAACTTAATTATTCAGACCTCTTATCAAGGATTTCAAAACACTTTATAAATATCAATTCAGTTTCCTTCTCTAGAGAGGTACCTCTGTGGGTTAACAAAGGTTATACCTACAAGTCACTGGCACAACCAGAAGAAGGGTGCTCTGAAGTGATGCTGACATCTGAGTTGCATTCCTTGGTCTTAGTTTGCTTTGGACTATCAAAAGTATCATTAAACATATTTCTTAGCTGCATAAATTGCTTAAAGACCATTTTCAGTAGGTTATTAAAAATTGGGGTATGTGAAGATGAGTACCTCTAATTACTGAAGTAGTCCAGCTCCCTGTAAAAAGTGGGAACCAAATAGTGGCACTAAATATAAATCATATTTAGACCTCCCCACTTTGAAACTTGTTCTAGAGATGATAAGCCTGGGCCAGATGAGCAGAGTTGTATAATACTATAAACATACTGAAAAGGATAAAGGCACCACCCTGCTTCTAGTAGGCTGAGCTTAAGGGTAGTAGCTAGTTAAATGTAAACCCAGTGTTTCCTATTGTGTTCACTGTATATTTGAGAAAGATGGTAAGCTGAATAAAAGGAGGAGCAGCCATACTCTTGAGGACATGTTGGCAAACCCCTGGCATGCGTGCCGGAGGGGGCCGCTCTGTTCTACAGTGCCTGAGGACATTTTTTGCATGCCCTGCCCCCCTGTCCTGCTGTGCAATGCAAGCACTTCCTCCCTCCACTCTGGGGTAATGTGGGGGCTCGTGGGTGCTGTGAGGGTGCATTTTGGGCATGCCATCTCTGACGTTCATCAAGGTTCACCAAGCTGCTATAGGGAAACAAAGACCAGAGGTTGCCAAAAGAGTTTTCTTCTCATAGTCTCTCCTTTTATCTGCTCTCAGTAATCACAAACTTTGGGGAATATAAAGATATTTCAGTAACATTATCTCAGAGTGAAGCTGCTTTAAGGAAGTCTCATTTTAGAAAAAACTATGTAAAATGAATCCAGCAAAATAGCTGCTTGTCCCTTACCTTGGTCCTGGGAGGCCTTAAATCTAAGTGTAGGCCTTATTGAGGTTAAAACAAATAGAAGGAAAACTTGAGTTTTAATTGAGTCAGAAAAAAAGGAATATAAAATTTTGGAGGAGTATTATGCATTACTGAGGCATCTTCCAAATCAAACTATACAGTAGATTTAAAAAATTTTTTATTTTTACTGTTGCTTTTGTGAGTTTTGGTGTTTCTTTTCATTATTGTATAAAAATACCCCGAACTCTTCAGCATGATGCTGATTGGAAGCAATGGTTGAAATTGAGAGTTATGACTCAATAAAAATGTTGGCGGGAATTTACAGTTTTCGGATCCAGTTTTAATTTGAAGTGTTTCCAAATGCTTCACACTTGAAATGATTCTTATGAAGGGGATAAAGGCACCACCCTGCTTCTGGTAGGCTGAGCTTAAAGGGTAGTATCTAGTTAAAAAGTGAATCCAGTGTTTCCTATTGTGTTCACTGTATATTTGAAATATTCTGATTTTTCTATCTAGAACATAAATAAGGAAAGGCCAGTTTGTTTGAAAAGATGCTGAAGTCTATACCTAGAATTTTAACATATATCTTGACTTAACAGGAATGATTTGCCATAAAAATTACTCTTTTTGCCTAAAAGACTTATAAGATATCTTTAGGGAGTCTTGACCTCACCTATGGCTAAGGTTACTTACTTCATGATATTTTTAATATTCTGTTCCTTTTTTTTTAACTTAGACCAGTTGGCCTATAATAAGGAGCTTTTGTCCATGACAGTGGGTACCTACTCTGCAAGGTTCTTTTAGTCTTAGAGAGTTGTCAGGATTCCCTTTGAGGTGGGACATCAACTCACATCTCCCTGACTCCAGGCTCAGTTCTCTAATCATTATGTAGCATTGTTTCTTTCTTTAGTGTCATTTTTCTTTTTTCTTTTTCATATTTTAACCAGAGATAGATTTTCCAAGTCCTCTTTCTATTATACATGTTATACATTCTGTTATGCATGATGCCTCTACGTATGGATCATAATGAACCCACTGAGTTTTGTTTAAAAGCCTTTAGGAGCCAAAAAAAAAAAAAAAAAAGGCAGAGGGAGCAGAATTAGAACTAATCACAGGCTGTTAAAACTTGAAGAAAGGGACCTTAGAAATCACCTAGTCTAACTCAGTTCTTTACATAGGGGTCCTTAGTCCCAGAGGTGTGAAACCATGAAGTTGTGGAATAGCTCCAGACACCTTTCCCCTTCCCCCCCCAGACTCAGGACTCTTTGGGGCTTTTGCCATCTCCAGGCTGGGCCCAGATTGGCTCTAAAGTGAGACATCTGAGGGAGTACCAATGCATCTGATGAATAAAATAGCCAAGGGCCCATAATTGGATGGCCTCTTTGTAGAAAAGGTGATTCTAGGAGAGAACATTCAATTGGATATAAAAGGAAGCAACTAAGAAGACTTTTTTTACTTCACATTAAACAAATAAGTTATATTGTTAAGGGGCTGCAGGGATAACTTAAGTTAATGTTAAATAGTCTCCTCATAACTGGAAGAAAAGTTAGGCAATGTAATAAACTGTCTAGGGAGGTTGTGAAATGACTATTACTGGAGATTCTGAGGGCCGAACTAGACGTCCATCAGGGATGGTTTTTGGAGAGATGCAGTCTGTCCTCCCATACTCCTGGAGCTGGAAAGGATAACCCATTAAATAATCCTTTCAAATTAAGTGATTTGAGAATTCTGAAGCATCTGAACAGTTGGCAGTTCTGCCAGACTTTTTTCCAGTACAAAAACAAGGTTGGATAGACCATTGCTAAGCATATGTTAATATAGTCAAGTGCAAAGACATTTTTCAGCTTGTCATTTAAAATATATAATAATGTTTATTTTTCTCCTAGGTGCATGTGAAGATTTCTTGGCAGCTTAGTGTGGAAACTGTCGGTCACTTGCCTCTTCCTTCACCCCTTCTTTTTCTCCCTTCCCCCCAATTTCTAACTCTGTTGTGGTTCAAGAAGAGCCTGTCCAAATGAGCAAGACGTCCCAACAGAGCAGTACTGCAGGAGCTAATGGAATAAGTGTTATTCACACACAAGCACATACCAGTGGTTTACAGCAGGTTCCTCAAGTGGTACCAGTCAGCCCTGGGGGAGGAGGCAAAGCTGCACCTCCCAGCAAACAAAGCAAAAAAAGTTCATCAATGGATAGGAACAGTGATGAGTATCGGCAGCGAAGAGAACGGAACAACATGGCAGTGAAAAAGAGTCGGTTAAAAAGCAAGCAGAAAGCCCAGGATACCTTGCAAAGGGTCAACCAGCTAAAAGAAGAGAATGAACGCTTGGAAGCAAAAATTAAACTGCTGACTAAGGAATTAAGTGTACTTAAAGATTTGTTTCTTGAGCACGCACACAATCTGGCAGACAACGTACAGCCTATGAGCACTGAAAGCACTACCCCAAATCCTGAGAGCACGGGACAGTAGAGAGGACACGGCACAGTCTGGGGGAATTGAACTCCAGAAGGTGTGACTGACTGACACCACTCACATTAGTATCAATGCTGATCTGTTCTAATATTTAAAGATCCTTTTTGGGATATTTTCTAGGTTAAGCACTGAAGATTTGACTAGTCTAAAATGTTAACTTGTTGTTTGAAGTAATAAGTTGCTTTTTATCAAAAGTTGGAGAATTTTTTCAGATATAAAAAAATCTTAGAACTGGTTGTTATTGCTAAGACTGGATTTCCTCAGAAATGGTCATTATCCCTTTTGGCATGGAGAAATAGGAACATACCTGAGAATTGGCAGATTGGGCATAAGATTTTAATGAATGAATATAATTGGATGAAAAAAAGTATTGCTAAATATTATTTTAAGAAAGTATACATCTTCCCTACAGTAAAAATTGGCTGTTGGAGACAGATCAGTTTATAATATGAGGGTTATAAATACATTGTCTGAACATAATTAGAAGTTTTTCCCAAGTTGTCATAAATTACTTCTCACTTCAGTGAGAAGTTCAGTGATGATGGCTAAAGTGTTACAAATGATTATTATAAACACTGGATTGTAAATGTTATATAGCAAATTGAAATTGGCATACCAAAACGGTAAATGGTTTCCTAGAATTAAGGGAGCAAGTGGATTTGTATTCTTATGAGCCTTTGTATCAGTGAAATTTGTTAGAATTCTCCATTTAGGTTTTCTGGGACTATTGGGCTATTATTATTTTCCTTTGTTTTGTGAAAAATATCAGGAATGTTTAGAACAACTCAGAAAAACTGAAGTGTCTTTAAAATGTTAGTTTCAAAGAATTGTTAAAATAGACGTTTTTGGCTACCTATATTGAAAAGGACTTCACATAGTGTACTAGCAGCCTTTTCAGTATTTGGTTCAAGAGGTTGTTTTATTGAGAAGGGAACTTTTCTTAGGTCACATTTTATAAGGGAGCATTCATTAAAAAGAGTAATTTCTTTAAAATTTTAACAAAAGTGATTACTAGAAAATATGTGGTTGACTTCTTACCTTTCCCCCAGATACAGTGGTAATATACTATTGAGATAGCTTTTAAAAAGAGAAGCTAAGATGTCAAATCTTTTTAACTTATTTCATAATTTGTAATATGGGCCTGGCATATTTCTTGTCTGGTCATCGCACTATATATACTCTTCCAAATCTTTTTGTACTGTTTACTTCCATTCATTAAATTTTAAACTCATGTGCCCTATAAATGTATTTAGAAAGAATATGTTGGTGAGAAAATTGTTAGGATGCTGATAGAGAAAGTACAAAATTATATTTGATAGTTAATTTTATTTTTTGATTAAAATGTCAGAGGGAAGCTCTAGAGTCTGTTCCATTTAATAGTAGCAATTTAAAAGTCCTTCTTAACAGTCCTTCTTAACATTTTTTTTTCCCGGCTCTGCTTTATCTTATCTGTTTGACTTTATAATTTTACATGGGGCTGGGCTTCCTTGCCATTTATTAGAACTTACCCAGTCCGGGTTGAGGAAAGGATGCCAGATTGTCCATCCAGCAGGTTTGGTGTGTGTCTTATTTTGATCTGCTTGGGTGGGGCTAATTTTTGGCTGTAATATTGGGCTTCGTACCAATATAATTGGGATGGCTTATGGAAGTAGGAGGGCCTCTTCTCTTACTGAGTGGAAAACTTTGCAGTGGAACCTGGGGAGGTTTTGAATAACTAAAGTGATAAACTTCCCTTTCTTGGCATCTAAGCCATTTTGCTTGTCAGTGTAGCTCATTGGCTTAGAGGAAAGGAGAGATTAGAAACCCTGTGGAATTAAATTGTTGATTAAGATTTGGTCTAAATTGTCAAATTTGAGCTAATTTGAATCCCGTATTAGACTCAGTAGTTGGAGTTGTGATAAGTGACATTGGGCTCACTTTTTGGAATAGGATGGGAATTAGCTAAAGATTTTGCAACTAGGTAAAAAGCTCTGTTTGTGAAGATAGGAACCATATGGCATTTTATAAATGATTGAACCTTTCTTAGCAAGGCTATTTTGACTTGATGTGGAGCAAGGAAAGAGTTTGGGGGGTTTTGTAAAGAGCACTTTACTGTTGGCGTGAAGTGTTTAGCTATCTGTTAAATCTAATGGAGCTTTTGATTAAGGTCATCCTTTATAAATCTTTAGAAATATATTGATGCTTGATCATCTTACTACTATTAAAATGAAAAGTTACATAATTGGAGACATCAGGCCACTTGACTGTTAAGTACATATGGTTCTAGACATTTTTCTCTCCCATGTTATTTCCCGAAAAACACATTCATCATAGAAATATAGAGTGGCAGCTTATAAAAATCTAGTCAAATCCTCTTATGTTATAGATTAGGCAAGTGAGATACAGAGAGGTTGTGACTTGCCCAAGATCACACTACAGATTAGCCACTGAGTTGACCAATGTCTAGTGGTCTGACTTGTAGTTCTTTGGTTTGCTCTGTGTAACCTCATCAGGTTTGATATGTTTTTCAGTGATCCCAGGGGGATTTGTGGGTGCTGTCGCAGGTGTTAGATGTGTGTTAAATATTTTAAAGTCTGCTAAAATGTAACTTGAAACTATTCCTTAAGTGGATTCAAGCTTTCATGCTTGAGCTAAGTAAATTACAAAGTTTTAGTCGAAGATATAATAGAGACAATTTTCATAGTACTCAAAGGTAAAAGTACATCTATAATACCTTAATATGTTGTGTGGGAATGAGGGCTTTGGTTTTTAGTAGAATAACAGATAAGTATGTAATTTTAAAGGAAAGCCAAATGTTGGGAAATGACAAAGTGTAGAGCTTCTGAGATTTATCAAATTGCTGCCTGTTCTTTTAGTGCTACCCTGAAGCCATAGGATTTGGTTTGTGAGATAAGCCATTCTTTTGACCAATGTACTGAGTCCTTACTCAAACTGATGGGCTAGTGTTCTTCACTTTATGTTTTGATCTTCTGTGCTTCTGAGGTTATCAGTTTTGGATTAGAAATTACTTTAGAATGCAAGATTTCATTGTTTTACAGCTTACTATTGCTTAGACTCTCAACCTGGCTTCATTGACTTAGTGTTAGAACAAGAGCTCAGGCACTGTTGAAGACATGCTAACAAAATGGAACCACATTCTAGAGAATCAGGCATTAGAAATTTGGAAATTAATATAAATTGGAAGTGCGTGTGCAATTTAAAGCACTTCAGCTTTCTCTCTGTTGTCTGTAGCAAGCCTAAAATGTTTAATCTAAACCAGATAGTGCTCAGAGTACTCCAAACTGCCTTAGAAATAGGGAAGCTGTTTTTTTGTGTTGAATTGACAGAAGTTAGGAAGAAGAAAGACCACTTTATGGCTGTTAGTGCTGCCTCTCAGGAAAAAAAAGTACCAACTTGTTCTTTCTATTCCTGGCTTTTCTCTGTGTGAAATTTCTATTTTTTTAATAAAATTTGATTTCTTCCAATGAATTTGAAATAAAATCTTTGGAACAATGGTGCCAATTTGCATTTTTACTTAAAAAAGGAATTGTATGCATAAGCCTTTTGTACAATAAACAAATTGGTGGGCAGATGAGAGTTGGGAGACCTGTTATTCAGACTTTGAAATACTTTTGCCTCTGGTGGGATCTAGATTTTACTAGTAGGGGTAATAATTTCATGTAGTATTTGGTGAAAATAAAGTTTTATTTTTGGTCATTTAGATGTCACCTCTTAATTAAGAGTTATTGTCCATGTAGACTTGGGACAGTAGTACCTTGGGTTTTGCTAACTGGACAGATAGCTAGATTTTTAGTGAAGAAAAAGGATTCATCTGCATTTGTTTTAAATATAATCTTGTCTCATTTTTGAAGAGTTACAAAACTGGAATTTTCTTAAATGATTTCAGACTAGTATTTAAAAGGCTAATCTAGTTGAAGGACACTCTGGTGTGTGAGGCTCTACCTTCCTGCCTTCTTACCTTGCCTTCTTTTGCATGAAGTCTGTCCTCATTAGGCCATTCAGGCTCGGAAAAGGTAACATTTTAAAAGTGATAGATATATACAACAACTTATTTATAAGAAGTGAATGGAGTTTAATGGTCAGAGGAAAATGAGGTTAGATTATTTTTTACTCTTATGTTTCAAGCATCATAAAATGCCTTGGAAATGATTCCTACTTTCTCTGTATCATAAATGGAAGTAATGGGCTATGACTTAAGGTGTGCTTTGTCCCTTTTTGTTTTTATGATTTGGTTGCCGTGCAGTATCAAATAACTGAATCAGGAGTGTTATTTGGCACCATTTCTTTGATGGGCCTGGGGTCTTTGGAGTAAAGTGGCACTGCTGCTTTCACCATCTGAGTAGTTCTATACTTTGTATCGCAATAAAAATGACAGGGATCTCAGTCTAATTAATACTACAAGATGCAGTACAGTGAGATTCAAGAACATGCCCAGCTACTGCTTTTTAAGTTTCTATTGCCCAAGGTGCTGTGCAGAGAAGATTTAACTATGGAGCCTTCTTGTGGATGGCGGCTCACTGGAAGGAGAGTAAAAGAGGTCAGTAAATGGGAAAATAGCAGGTGTAGAGTAGTGCCTTGAGACAGCTGAATGTGAGAACTGGTGGCCAGGAGTGGAGGTTCTGCTGATTTGGGCTGGCCTGTGTGTTTCCTCCCATCTCTAACATCTTTGGAATTTTTCTGGTGTAACCAAACCTACACTAAATCTTGGAAGGCATAGACGTGGGCTGAGCAGTCAAAAAAGCTGTTAACAGCTCCACTCTTTTATCTTACCCTTTGAAAAAAATGGGAAAGAATCATAGCTTTAGACCTTGAAAGCATCTAGACCAATTTCCTTGTTTACATTTTTTTTAAAACCCTTTCTTGGTATCAGGTTTTTTTTTTTAACCCTTGCTTTCCATCTTAAAATCAATACCGTGGTACCTTGATACTCAGGCACTTTAAGTCATGAGCAGTCACGATGGGGATTTTTTGCTTTAAGTCACAAGCAGATATTTGAATCATGAGCTTTTGCCACTCTCCACTAGACAGCCTGCTGAACGCTGTTTCACAAGTTACATGAGGCTGTCTCGTTTACGCCAGTGTTTATCCGGCTGTGCCAGCATCCATATTGAATCGCTTTTGCTTGACATTGCCGACCTCGCCGAGAAGCACAGCGAGGAACTGGAGTTACAATAGCAGCAGCACACGGAGGTTTTGCAGGAAATTGGTGGGGAGGTGCTTGAGGTGGATTAGGTAAGCAGTACTAGTGAGAGTAAGGAAATGTTGAGGATTTGGGAAAAGAATTTAACAGTTTATTGAAAAGACACACCCAGAAAAAGTTGTGACATTGTGTGTTGGAGCTGTGTGATGACACTTGTTTTTACACATTATTGAAATATTCTGAAAGGGAGGAAGGAACAAACTTCCATGGAAAGGTTTTTCAGGGCTGGAGTAATTGCATTTTCATTCATTTAATGGGGAGCTTCAATGTGACACACGGGCAAATTGAGTTATAAGCTGGGCCATGGAACAGATTAAACTCATGTGTCAAGGTACTGCTGTACTGTTGGGTGTATCTTCCAAGGCTGAAGAGCATTAAGGGCTAGACAAAATGGGGGTGAAGCGACTTGCCCAGGATCACAAGGCTAGGAAGTGTCTGAGGCCAGATTTGAGCCTAGGACCTCCTGTCCAGTTGTCCCTCCTCATTTACCTCTGAGGAAACTCCTAGGTCAGTCCCACAGGCAGTGAGTGGCAGAGGCAGATTTAAACTCGTCCTTGCCGTACCATACATACTTGCCTCTCGCTTTCTGCCCAAGCTAAGTGGATCACAAGTCCTGAGGAGAAATGGGAATTCCAAAGTCGCCCGTATGTAATTCCTTAATTTAAAAATTAGTTGGAATTGCAGAACCGATCATTGTCATGAATGAAGGGACGCCTCTAGTTTTCAGCGGCTTCCACCCGACAGACTAAAGGTAGGGGCCGATGAGGGATGGCCCTCACTTCCAGGTAGTGCCGAGTGCTACTCTTTGTTTAAAAAAGTTACCACTGAAAAGCTGTTCCAAAATGAACATTGTGGCACATATTTCTAAGAGGGAGTTAGAAAGGTCACTGAACTGAGTGAGAAAAACGGAGTTGCCACCCTCGTTATCCGTGATGTTATGGGCGAGTACTGGGACTTGGAGACTGCTTCAGTATTGCGGAGCTTTGAGGACGGGGACTGTTTGGCCTGCTTTTGTGTCCCCAGCCCTTAGCCCAGTGCCTGGCACCTGGTAGGCACTTCCTAAATGTTCGCTGATTAATTGAGAATCTCTTAAATAATGTTTGAGCCGCTTGTTTCATGGGGCTGCCGAGAAGCTTTTTGGCAAGTGGCCGGAGCGCTCAACCAGGAGCCAGAAGACCCGGGTTTGAATCCCACCCGAACTCATCATTGATGTGACCATAGGCCAGCCACACTACTCCCAGAGCTTGAGCTTTCTCATCTTTGAAATGGGAACAACACTTGTCATTTTGTTTTTATTTTCTTTGCCAAAGAGGGAGATCTTTAGACTAGAAAAGACCAACGAGCACTAAGGAGCGGATGCTTTAGGGCAGCGCTGCCAAACTCGGATAGAAGGAGGGGGTGCAACGTGACATTGGAGTGTTTCATGGGAGCTCGACATCTCTGGTGATAGGGAGTGTGTAAAAGCACCAGGCACCCCTGATGAGTTTTAAGTCAAATGAACTACATCTTGGGATACTTAAGAGCTGGCAAGTGTGATTTTTTTTTTTTCACTGTACCATCAATAGTCCTAAAAATGTGGCAGTCAGTCAACAAGCATTCTTTCTGCCAGGGGTGTGCCAGGTGTTGGGCATACAAACAGGAGAAGTACACTGGGTAAGAGAAGGGCAAATATCCCAAAACTTCTTTGAAAGTATATTTTTTTGCATCACTTCCCTCACCCCCAATGTCTACAGAGAACCTTTCCTTGTAACAATACAAAAGGAAAAAAAGGGCATTTCAATGAAACGAATTTATTGGCAGATTCTGACAGTTTATCCACCCCCTATCATAGTACTTAAAGAAGAAAGTGAGGCAACTTCTCACTTTTCTGGTGCTGAGCCTAATTGGTATAATTGTAAAAAGTTTTGAATTTTTTAATACTATTATTATGAACTTTAAAGTCATCAACAAACATTTCTTGATAAAGAACAAAAATATGAATATGAAACATGACCCTATGCCTTTTAAAAGTATACATCACAGGGAAGCTCGGTGGATTGAAAGCCAAACCCAGAGACGGGAGGTCCTGGATTCAAATCTGACCTCAGACACTTCCTAGCTGTGTGACCCTGGGCAAGTTATAACCTACATTGCCTAGCCCTTACTGCTCTGCTCCCTTACAACCAACTGATTCTAAATCAGAAGCTAAAGGTTTAAAAAAAAAAAAGGTATATGTCAGTTTTAATGTGGTAGAACTAACACTGCCCTGGGTCCCCTTCTAAACTCCATGTGTTATCTTTTGGGTATTTTTTTTCCCCCATATTTCACCAATACCTTTTGCATCACTATCCCCCTCTCTTGTCCCACATGTCACTCTCACCTTCCTAATAAAGATCTTCTAACAAGCACAGTCGAGCAAAAAGCAATTTAACTGGTCTTGTCTGAAAATGCCTCATTTTGTCCCAGCACACCAGGCCTTTCCCGGAGCTGTATCCTCTGCGGCGTTACGGCGCCGTGGAAGTCGTTCTCCCAGGTCCCCTCATTCTACCCTCTGCTCTACTCTGCTGCCAGGTCTTCGCTATAACAAAAAGTGCCCCCCGAGAAGATTTTTGTCCTGAGAGAGAAGCCGAGCAGAAGCACAGAAGGCCGGAGAAAGCGAGACCGAGCGCTTCAAGCCCGAGCCTAAAAGCAGCACTGAAGCTGTGGATGAAGGCCGGGGGATGCAGTGGACAGAATGCTAGGCGTGGAGATAGGGAGGCCGGGACACACACTGGCTCTTGGGCACCTATTCGCCGTGAGACTCGGGGCAAAGCCACCCAGCCCTCTGCCCGAGCTTCTTCTACTATAAAATGGGGGTAATAATAGTGCCTGCTGCTTCTGGTTGTGAGAATCAAAGGAGGGAAGATTTGCACAGTGCCTAGCACATGGAAGGCACTCGAGCTTTTTTCTTTCACTTAGGCAAAATGCATCGGAGAAGGCTGTGGCTTAATAGCTGAGAGATTTACTAGTATCCTAAATTCAAAGCTGAAAGGGAAGAACACATTTAAAGCCATTAAAACCTATGCAGTACAAATCACGGTATGCTCACCATTGTAAAATGGTCTGTGACTTATTTGGAAAGTAGCTTTTTACAAAATACGTACAAGATTAAACTTTTTTATTTAATCCTTACCTTCCATCTTAGAATCAATACTATGTATTGGTTCCAAGGCAGCAGAGGCAGTAAGGGTGGGCAGTGGAGGTTAAGTGACTTGCCCAGGGTCACACAGTTGGGAAGTATCTCAGGTTGGATTTGAACCCAGGACTTCCCATGTCTAGGCCTGTCTCTCAATCCACTGAGCTACCCAGCTGCCCCCCTAGACTTTTTTTTTTAAATTTAGAATATTTTCCCCTAGTTACATATTTCATATTCTTTCCCTCTCCCCCAAACTCCCCTAGCCCCCCCTCACCCCTTAGCCAACGCACGATTCCACTGGTAAACTTTTTTTTAATGAATAAAAATCTGTTTTCTTTTTTCCTCTCTCTTCCCACAAATGAAAGAAAAATAAAATCTTTGTAACAAATTCATCAAATCAAGCAAAACAAATTCACAGTGGCCACATCTGAAAAATGTGTCTCCGTCTGCACCTTGAATATCCCGTCTGTTAGGAAGTGGGGAGCATGCTTTACTTTGAATCTTATGGAATTGTGCTGGTTTTTTGTTCGGATTTCCAATTAGCCGCTGTGCTCGTTTTTTTTCTTCTGGTTTTGCTTACCTCACCTTGTATCATTCCAGATAAGCCATGCAATGCTTCTCTGGATTTTTCATTTTCATTTCTTTTCATGAAGTAATGCTTATGAGCCACATAACATATATTATATATGTACATATAATAAAGCTATACCTCAGTTGATGGGCTCTGCCTTTGTTTCCAGTTTTGCAGTAGCAAACACCTGGAAGCAGGAGATGTCCATTGATTGGGAAATGGCTAAAGATGTTGTAGTACATAAATGTAAAACAATATTATTGCCCTGGAAGAAATGAATTTGAAGAACATAGAGAAGCACAGGAAGACAAACTGATGGAAGAAGGAAGTACATGACTAGAAAGACAGGGTACGATGTCTGCAACCAGGTAAACAGATGGACAAGAGAACCCTCAAAACCACAGCTTGGCCCCAAAGATGTGTATGTGTGTGTGTGTGTGTGTGTGTGTGTGTGTGTGATTGGGTAATAGAGTTAGACTTACGATGTGTTGTTTTACTTTGCTGAATTTTTTTCCCTATTCTTTGTTATAAGGAATGGCTCTCTTAGAAGGGGGAAGGGTAGAGGAAAGGGATATCTTGGGGAGTGTAGGTGATATAAAAACAAAAAAACATAAAATTTATTTTTTGGTAGTCCAAAAGTATTTTGGTGTCTATGGGACCTTCTTTTCGTCTTTGAAATGCCTCAGATTTCAAAGAAAGGAAGAGAATGGCACCCTTTCTGGCAAAATGCCAGAATGTATTATTAAAGGGATGATTATTAAACATTGAGAAAAAGAAATGGTGATCACAATGGTACTGTGACTTCATCAAGAAAAGACCATATCTGACCTCATTTCCTTTTTTGACAGGATTACCAAACCAGGAGATCACAGTAATAAGTTACACCCAAATTTTGGCAAAGTATTTGATGACTGTCATACCATTTTTTAAAAATTAAATTAAAATTTCCCCCTAATTACAGGTCACATCCTTTCCCCAACATTTTAAGAATCTTGAATTCTCTCTTCTTCCTTACCCCTCTCCCGATAAGATGGTAAGCAATCTGATAAAGATTTTACATGTACAATCATGTAAAACACTTCCATATTAATCCTTTTGTGGAAGGAAACTTAAACAAAAAAAGAATTAAGAAAGTGAAAAAAGTTTGTGTTGTCACAGTATTCTTGTGGACAAGTTGGTAATGTGGGCACAGATAATAATATAGCTAAGTAGGTTAGGGACTGGGTGATTGGTTAGCCTGAAAGAGGAGTTACAAGTGGATCTACATCAACTTGGAAAGCATTAGGCCTGTCAGTCATTTGAAGAGACTGGGGATGGTTGGCCTGGAGAAGAGACTTAGTGGGGACGTGATAGGTATTTGAAGGACTCTCTTAGGAAAGATGGATTGGATTTATTCTATGGGGGGGTGGGGTAGAACGAGGCAATGGGTAGAAACGGGCAGAGGCTCTTCGACTTGCTATAAGGACAAACTTTCTGACAATTAAAAGCATCCCACAATGGAATGGTCCCTTCCTTCCTCCTCCCCCAAGAAGTTCTCAAGGTAAGGCTGAATCACTTGAGTGAACTTTCGAGGTGATTCTTGTGCAGGTACAAGTTGGTCTACGTAGCCTCAAGTCCTTTTCAACTGAGATTTTGTGATTCTCTTACCTCAAGGGAGTTGGGAGGAAAAGCTTTGTGAACCTTAAAGCACTGTGCATCATGGCAATGGAGAAGTGTGAAATAAAGACTATGAGTTCACACTGAATGCTTTTCATCTTGAACTGAGGCAAAGATAAACAATGATTGATCATGGCCTTGCATGTAGGAACTGGGTGAATGCCTCGTCTAGTCTAGTTTCTAGAAAGTGCTATTCCCTCCAAAATGATAGAAGAGAATGACAATTTTCTTTATTCTATTGCCATTATATTCCAAAAGGAAGTAAATTGACTAAATATGATAAAACTGTGGGATGAAAAATATCAGACACTTATTTACAAAGCTAATCTGTTGTCTCGTTCAAGTAGGATTAGGTGACAATGAATTTTCTTGTGTCTGGGGCATTCTCTTGACTGGTTGACTAACCAGAGCTATTAAGTCGAGCAAAGGAAAACAGGAAAAAGTTGTCCAGAGTATAGTGTTCTCTGAAACATAGTTTAAAAGAAAGCCAGGAAAATTCTTATGATTCCCTTCTGTCTGAAAATGAGCCAGCAAGGGACCTTGTCTTCCTCTTCCATCTTAATGGTTATTTATACTTGGCTATATTCAGGATAGGACAGCCCCTACAGAAAGTCTGATCCATCCGTCTCCGTAGTTTGTGTGGACTGTGGATTATAGGCAGATCTAATCAGGATAACTAGTTCAACAAAATTCCTCAGAATTCTATTATAGGATCCCAGGGCTTAGAGCGGAAAGGGAGATACTTCTCATTTTTGTAGTGCTTTGGGGTTTACAAAGTGCTTTCCTCAAGACAGTTCTGTGAGGTGGCAAGTAAAGATGTTAACCTACCTTACAAAAAAAGCAACTGAGACCTGGAGAAGCTAAGGGACTTTCTCCAAGACATAGATTCAGGAAATAGTGGAACTGGTACACTTATTGGTGAGCAAATGTTTACAAAACATTTATATCTATTCTACTCAGGTAGAATACTTGTCAGGGCATCACCACACTTGGCACTTGCAGAGAATCTTGATGTGACCATCCCAAATCATTTGCACATTCCTTTCTCTGCTTTTTTTTTTTCTGACCCTTTGTTTTTTCTACCAACCATTTCCTGATAGGCCCTCTCCCCATTAACCCATCCCTTGTAAGAAAAAAAGTGGCAAATTCTATAAACAAAATGAATGTATCTGATGGTATGTACAATTGCTCCTCAACCACTCTTCCAGAAGAAGAGGGATACCCACATCCTTTAGCATGCTATGTCAGTGGAAGCCATCTAGCCCAGATTTTAATTCTTGCTAAGCTGTGTAGCTTGTCCGTGGTGTGGGGCTCTCAACACCTGGCCACTTGGGTGACTGCTGATGGGTGTCCAGGGATTGTTCCATTGGCTTTGAATCTCCAGCGTGTAGCACAGAGTAGGTGCTTAAGTGCTTGCTGATTATTGTTTTAGTTACAGGCACTATAAGAGTACTTAGAGATGTGAGGCACACACACAGATCGTAGATATCAGTGAATCATTTTTCTCAAAAAAATTTTTTTTGTCTTGTAGGTTCATCTAGTTGGGTGGGGGAATTAGAGCCCCGGAGAACATATGTTCCATCTAGCACACTGAGTGATGAATATACAAACTCAGAAAAAATCTCAAGCATGAGATCGTAAGCACCTTGACAAGGCTTAATTTAAGTTGTGGCTCTTTAGAATTAAAAACTAAAAAGCACTATACAGATGGTTTATTTAAGGAAATAACCAGAAACTCCCCCCCACCCCAACTAACATTTATATAACATTTATGAGCTGTGTTAACTGTGCTAAGTTTAACTCTCTGTTGCTTTATGGTTTTCTTCAAGTGTCCAGACATTACAATCTAGAAATTTAAGACTGAAAGCATATAAAAGATGTTTTAGAAACGGATTTGCTATGGTCACATTTAAGGAGACCGTATATAAGAGCAGTTTTGTTTTAGTGCCATAGAAATGAGTCAGTTCCTACTGAACTCTTCAGTGACTTTTCCATAGGCATTTCATGCTGAAATGATTAGACTCATTCTTTAGATAGAAAGTTGGCCTATTCTTTTGAGTCTTTCCAGGACATCTGTGGCATTATGATGCAATAAAATACTTTAATTAAGCACAATTAAGGCTTCCAAGCTGTATTGTAGGGGTACAACTATTTAGTGAGCGAGGTAATAATTTGGGAGAAAAGGTGGAGGTATATAAGGAGAACACTAAAAATTGAAAAAAACCATCCGGCTTCTATCCAAATATGGTTCTAGTCATGAAAGGAAACCATCTGTGATAGATATCTGAGGAGCCATTAGGATTGAAATTATTTTGTATCTGGCAAGTTACATATAAAACACAGCTGGATCCAGAGTGGGATATGACCACCCTTTGTCCAATCCACTTCTAGGAATAAGGGAGGATGGGAAAGGGGAAAGGAACCTCCGATACAGCCTTGATGGGCTGTGTAAGTAAATAGAAAGGAATGGAAAAACTCACCTTGCCCAGGAATCCTTAGGAAGGATTGAATTTTTCTGTAAATTATCTTCCCTTGGCTAGAGTCTCATTTTTCAAGCTTCTTCTGGGTCCAGGCTCCCTTTTAGAAGGCAGAGAGCTCTGGGCTGAGCAGTACAATTCTCCTTCCCACCCCTCCCCATCAGCTTTCAGGCCAATAAACCAATGGATTTTCCCAGGCAGATAGGTGGCACTGTGGAGAATGTGGACTGCCTCAGTCACTTATTAGCTATGACCATTAAACGTTCTGTGCCGCCGTTTCCTCATCTGTAAAATAGGAATAATAGGACCTACTTCACTGAGGTGTTGTAAGGATGTAAGAGTACCCTGTGAACTTTAAAGCGATAAATGCTTTAAGTAGTGGTTCTTTAGAATCGAAGACTAAAAACTGCTATAGAGATGGTTTATTTAAGGAAATAGCAACCAAAAAAAACCCAACCCTAACATCAATAATAATTATAATTATTAATAATAGAATAAATAATAATAAATGCTAGCCACTATTTCTCAGGCACTGATAAAGTATCTCAGCCTCCAAAGGATTATAGTACAGTAGAAAAAGTGTTGGATTTAGTGTTGAGTACTTAGATTCAAATCCTGCCTCTAACTCTGATTGGCAAATTATATGACCCTCTCTGGACCTCAATTTCCTGATACATAAAAGGAGGACCTAGATAGATCCCAAGGTCCCTTCTAGTGCTTAAGCTATGAAACTCCAATGAGTCAATGCCTTTTTTTTTTTTTTTTTTTTTTTTACATTGATTACTTTTAAATATCTCATGGATTTGGAGTCTTGTTGAGGGCAGAGTGATAGAAATATGACAGTAATGAGAAAAGACAATGCATAGTCAAATGAAACCTGTGGGACGCATAATGAAGTCTAACATGAATTGGAGATGGGGGGATTCCTGTGGGTTGCAGTGTTGAGGAGAGGTTTTCTGGAGGATGTGGATCTGAACTAGGTTTTGGGGAGGAGACACAGAAATGTCTCCAGTTTGGAATGTTCTTACCCTAGCCCTGAAGATTTCCATTTTTCTTTCAAGTATCAGAAAAGGCACCTAGAACTTAAGCAAAGGAGCCTAGTCCACCAAATACTAAGTTTTCAAGGGGGAATAACTAATAAACCTGATATTCGTGCAGGCATTTCAAGCAGGAATCTTCTCCTTTGTGGTCTCCTCCAAGTGCATTAGTAGATTTGTGAGATGGCATATTTTCATAGAGGCAAGAAAGTATGAAGAAGGGATGTAATGATTTAGAGGTATGTGCTCTCTTCATCTTAAGTACAACTATTCTGTCCAAAGAAATGAGATCTGCTCTACAGGCACTTGATTCCATCCCCTCTGTCTTCTCCAGGGGATCACAACTTCTACTATCCCTTTTGTCTCAAAATTTCAGTTTCTCCCAATCAACTGGCTCCTCTACTTCTTTGAAGTATGCCCAAATCCCTATTAAAAAAACACACACCACAAAACAAAACCCCAAACAAACCCTCCTCCCTTCAAAAAACTATTGTCTTAGGTGTCTACTCTCTCAGCCAAACACCTGGAAAAAAATTGTGTCTGCTCCCAGAATCCATTCCTCTCCTTCAGTGTTCATCCTTTTGCAATCTGGCTTTTGATCTCATTCAACTGAAACTTTGCTCTTCAAAGTTACCAATGATTTTTTTTTTAAACCCTCATGTTGTTTTAGAATTGATACCAAGTATTAGTTCCAAGACAGAAGAGTGGTAAGGGCTAGGCAGTGGGGTTAAGTGACTTGCCCAGGATCACACAGCTTAGAAGTGCCTGCGGTCATATTTGAACCTAGGACCTCCTGTCTTCAGGCTTGGCTCTCTATCTGCTGCCTCTCAGTGCTTTCTTACTGGGCAAATCTGATTTTTTTTTTCCTATTTTTCAACCTATCTGACCACCCTTTCCTACTCCTAGAAACTAGAGTTTTTATGAATTTTACTCTCCTCATCCTTCTCCTATGTCTCCCTTCTTGGGTTTCCTTTGCTGCCTCATCCACATCCCACCCCATAACTTTTCCTGTTTCCCACAGTTTTGTCCTGGCCAGTCTTCTCTATTCCTTCTAGAATCTCTCGGTAACGGCATCTGTTCCCACTGGTTTTTAACTATCATATCTGTGCAGATGACTCAGGTTTGTGTGCACAAAACGCACCTATGCAAGTACACATACATACATATACATGTCTACATGTGCTTATACCCTGAACTTCTGTCCCAGATCAGCAACTTCCCATTGGACATTTGAGACTGGACTGGAGATATCTCAAACTAATGCTATAAACATAAATATAAAAAAATAAACAAGTCCAAAATTTAACTCATTTCCACCCTAAACCTCTTTGAAATTTCCCATCTCTGTAAAAGGCACTGTTTGTCTTTCTGGTGTCTCAGGTTGGTAATCCTGGCATTTCACTCACCCTCACCCCACATAGCCATTCAGTTGCCAAATCTTACCATTTCAACATCTCCACATCTTCCACCTTATTCCCATCTTTTTTATTCACACAGTTAACACCTTAGCTTATCTTACTGGCGTTTGCCTGGATTACTGTAATAGCCTCCTTCATCTCTCACCAATCAGCTATAAACATTAATTAAGTACCTACTATGTGCCAGGCATGGTGTTAAGCTCTGAAAAAGGAAAAAGGAAGTCCCTGCCCTCAAGAAGCTTATAATCCAAAGGGGCACTGCTCTAGTCCATTCTACAACCAGCCAAATAAGTTTCCTTAAGCTTAGATATGACCTCATGACTCTCCTAATTCAACTAACTCCAGTGGTTTACTATTGCCTCTTGAATATAATATAAATTCCTCTTTATTAAAAAAATTAATTATTTTATTAAAAATTAAATTAAACCCCTTTATTAAAAGGGGTTTTTATTAAAATTCATTTATTTCTTAAATCCATTATTTATTTATCATTTATTTATTATTTTATTTATTTTTTAATATATTATACATTATAATATATTATTTTTAATGTATATTTTATATTATATATAGTACATAAATAATATAGAATTATTTATATTATTTATTTATTATTAAAAAATTAAAATTTATTTATTAAAAAAAAACCCTTATCTTCTTCAATATTGTGTATTAGTTCCAAGGCAGAAGAGTGGTAAGGGTTAGGCAATGGGGGTTAAGTGACTTGCCCAGGGTCATACAGCTAGGAAGTGTCTGAGGTCAGATTTGAACCAAGGACCTCCCCATCTCTAGGCCTGGCTCGCAATCCCCAAGCCACCCAGCTGCCCCCTCTGATTAGCCATTGGAGCCCTACATAACCTAGTCCTAATCTACCATTCCAGCCTAACTGATAATACTTCCCCTTTGACAGCATGACCCAGCCAAACTGGCTTTCTCTTTGTTCCTCACCAGGACATATTGCCTCCCATTCCTATGCCCAGAATGGAAAGCCTTTGCTCCTTATCTTTATCTCTCTTAACTCTCAGGTGCAACTTGGAGCCCATCTCTGGCATCTTTAAATCAACTCCCTTCCTTTCCCAACAACTTTGTGTTTCTTTTGTATTTATGCCGTATATCTTTCTATACCTACTTGCCCTTGCCATTATTAGAAGGTAGGCTCATTTCAAGCAGGGATTATTTCGTTCTTTTTACTTGTATCCCCAGAGGCTACCATGATGGTAGATGCTTCATAAATCCTTACAAATTGATTTCCAAAATGGGAGAGTTGAGCCTCCAAAAACTGCCTTATGGAGAACCATTATAGACCTCCAAGACTGCAAATTGGATTTTCTGAACATATTTCAGGGATTGCTTGTTCTTAATGATCAGGATTACAGCATTAATTACAAAACGTGCACACAGATGCCTCTCCTTTTTGTTTCCTAAATCATTATGTGGGAGAGGCCCAAGAAGGGCTTTAAAGGCCTGGACCAAAGCCATTTCTCATGCAGGTTTAGAGGGTCCTGCTTTAGGTAAATGCCCAAAGAGAGGTCATATGTAAAGGAATCTGCTGGACTTGGAAATGAGAAGATCCAGGGAATCTTATGTTTGACACTGACTGTACTACCCTGGGTAGGTTGCTTAATCTCTTTGAGCCTCAGTTTCCTCCTCTCTAGAGTAGTGATAATAATAATTACTTTGCCAGGAAGGTGAGGCTTATTTTACCAAATGAGATTAGGAATGTAAAAGTGTTTTGCAAACCTTAGCTTATAACTGGGCTATAAAAATGCCAATTTTTATTATAACTCAAGGGCCCAGGACACCAAGGAGCCCAAATATTTTTGGTGGCAGTGGTCATTCTATTCCCTAAGCTCCAACCACCCATCCCCACAAGCCCACAGACTTGATCTTCAATGAAAGACCTGGCCATCTCCTCCAAGAATTTGGTGTCAGAGTAGGTGGGCTCTGGTTAAAGGCATATAAAGACAGTGATTCCACATCAGACGTTTTTATTCATGTTTAGGAGGGACCAGTCCTGGCTAAGGAGGAATTTGGAACTGTGGAATTCAGGAAGGCATATCCGTCGTGGCTCCAAATCCAAGGCAGAACCTAGCAATTCAAGTTGTGAATTTAAATAGCCAGAGACTGTATGAAGATAGTAACGCTGAGAGGCAGTGATTTCAAATGGCAAGTCAGGGAAGAAATCAAGAGCACCAAACTCCAGGCAATTTTAAAGAAATAAGTTTTAATGTAGATTTGGGCTGGAAACACTAAAGACTGAGTAGAAAGTGCTGATTTTTGAGAAAGAAAAATTCAGGAATGTATCTTTCCTGAGAAAACAATCCTGTCTTCTCAGCATGTACTGAAAATTTGTCTGCTGCTGCTATATATATTTCTTCTAAATCAGCATGTATTCTCTAGTTCCTGACCCCCTCCCCCAGGCCCCCCAATTAAGGAAAGCCAACAGTGAATAAGGAATCGTAATTGCATTCTTAGATGGGCAGATTAACCATCCAGAGAAAATTTGGTCTTTTAGTAACAAGGCATTGGTATTTAATATGATCTGCTCTGCTGATTTCTTAAGAAGTTATAAATGGGAAGCAGTGAGAGACTCCCCATGAATTATTTCAGGAGAGAACAGACAGGGCCTAAAACTGGGAGCCCACAGACTCTACTCCTTTTGGGCAGGGAAAGGGGCAAAGGTCTTGTTGGAGTCTGCCATACACGCCTCTATTTCCTCCACAGTTCGGGGCACACAAGTCAACAGCTCCATACCGCTGGCAGTCACCACCACATCCTCCTCAATGCGGACCTAGGAGAGGCAGACATGCACCCATTACTACGATCTTCACATCACAGTTCTGCCCAGAGGAAGCCTGTGCAGAGGGTTTGCAAGACCCTGCATTTTCCTATTATCCTGAGGGTGGGTGCAAGCCCCTCTCATGGGGCTATTGTGGGGCTGTAGGAGAGGAGATGGCCACTGGGCATGCTAGAAATGTCCTAGATGTGCACTGCAGTGAACTATTGGGAGGGTTAGGCAAGTATGGAGGAATGGTTAGACTGTGGGACCTGAAGTTAGGAAGGTCTGGCTTCAAATTCTGTCTCAAATGTTGACTGGCTGTAACCCTGGACAAGGGTAACTGAGCCTGGAGTTCCTTATCTATAAAACAGGGTGAGGAGTCTCTCCTCTACCGCCCAGGGCGACGACCGCTGTAAGGCACTTTGTTCTGCCAGGGTCAGCTATTCTGAGGGCTCCGGGGACTGGAGCGAGGAGAAGCTTCCGTAGCCTTTCTGCACGGCTGTTCTCTGGTGGGATTCCCGGGGATGGGACGGAAGCTTTAATAGCTTTGACTCAGGCCCAGCTCCTGGGATGTCCCTGGCCCAGGCTCTCTGTGGCTCTATGACAGTGGTGTCTGGGCTTTGCTTGGGGTCAGTAGGGCAGCCTGACCTGCACTGAACCTAGCCGCAGCTTAAGATTCTCTGGCTCCCAAGTTCGTCCAGCCTGGCCAACTCCCAGCTCCCCATCTGGTGCCCCGGGGCCCCTAAAAGCTGAGGAACAGGGTGGGGGTGGGATGGAGCGGCCCATCAGTAGGGCTGGAGGAGTCAGACTTCGAGGTGACATCCTGGGGATGCTGGAGGCCCAACACCAGAAGAGGGGCTTCTCTGGAGAAAGGGCAGCCCCAATTCCTTCCTGTCCCTGGACCCCTGATTACTTAAAGATGCCTCTGGAACCCCCAGGGCTTGTTGGGACCTCTCCCATATATAATCGGAGTGACCATGGCCTGGCCATGGGGCTAATCTAATGAAGTCAAGTTAAAGTGATCCCGTAAGAGCCAAGAATACAGCCCAAACAACGTCACTCAGTTCCTGGCTGCTGCTGTGGCCACAGTGTACTCTCATGGGAGAATGCCCCGGCCCAGGACACAGGAGGGGCTACCTGGGCAGGCCACATTCTTCCCCTTGGCTCTCCCTGGTGACCAAGGACACGTGTTGGTGATGAGACGGGCTGCTCATCGGCTCCTGAGGGGCCTCAATCTACCCACTTACTGGCGTCACGCGCTCATGCAGGGCTAACCAGCCCTCTAGCCAGGGTAACGCATGTGCCCAGAACGCCCAGGAGGGCCAGGAGACGGTCTGTCTGCAGCAGGCTGAGCCGATGCTCACGTGCCCCCCGAGGCCAAGCTTGGTCCCCTTTCTTCCTGCAAACGCAGCCAGACTTGCTCCCCCTCTGCAGCCTCCCCAACCAACTGATAAATGTGTTATCTCCAGAACTGACAGTTCATGGAGATAGTGGCCCACAGCTGCCACAAATGATTCCACAGGGAAGGGCAAAGTCCTGGAGATTTGCTAGTCACATGTGCACAGGCCTGAGCGAGAGCGGGGGCTACAGGGCCGGGTGCTGCCCCCCCGCCCCCAGGGGCCAAATCAGGGCACCGCCATGGCCCTCGGGGATGTGGACAAGGGCTGACGGCTGCCTGGGCTTCCCTGACTGCCTCCGTGACTCAGGCCTTTCCTGAGGGGGTCCTGCATGCCCTGTCTGGGCTGCTTAGAAGCGGGAGAGACCTGGCTCCCTGGTAAAGGAGAGGATTTGGGGGATAAGGCAGCCACCTAAGAGGCTCATGATAAAGACAACTGGGCCTTGTTCCACTTGGCCAGGGCCAGAACCAAGAGCAGCAGAGACGGAGGACGAGCTCACAGTCTGAGTGGAGGTTTCTCGAGCAGGGCCCCCCCTGACTACCTCGGAGCATCCTTTCCTCCCAGATGCTGTGCTTATGAGTCAGTAAAAACTACAGAGTCCTGGAAGGGTTGCAAAGTGCTTTCCCAGTATTACCCTGATGACAGGTGAGAGAAATGCAGGCGGGCTGCAGCCCGGGTGGGTACTCACCCCCCCAAAGCCCCGGAAGCGCTGCAGAGTCTGGTTATTGATGAAGCAGGCTCGGGCAGGGTCGGCCAAGGCCTGGTCCAGAAGGTGGTCGATGAAATAAATGCCTGGCTCCACGGTCAGCACCATCCCTTGCTCCAGCTGCCGGGCTGTCCGCAGACTCCGCAGGCCCGGCTCATCGATGCGCTCCACGCCCTGGGAGAAGAGGAGGGAAGAGGAAGATGGCTGGTTAGTGCTCGCCTGCCCAGAAACAAGCTGATGCCAGAGCTGCCAGGGTTAGGCACTGTCCCCCAACAACCCAGGCCCAGCTCCTCATCGGGTCAGGAACCTTGCAGAGATGGCCAGACGGCAGCCCACAGAGCTCTGAACGCTGCTGAGGGCTGGTCACACTGCGTGCTGGGGGCAGCCAGGCCAGGCTCCAAACATGCTGACAACCCATGGGCCGGCCATGGAGCAGGGGCTAATGCTGAGAAAGTTCTGCAGTTTATCATTCCCAGGATGGCCTCCCCTACCAAGGATGAGCTCAGGCCCCATCTCCCCATGGAGCCTTCTCCTGACCCTACTTCATACCGGGCTCACGGTGCTCACCCTCAGCTTTTACCCAGGGTTCCCCACCTGTTATTTTTGCCTTGCATGAATCCTAGCTCACGGGGCTCCGTCTTGCAACAAAACCTCATTTGCTGGCTGTGCTCCCTATTTCAGCCTCTCCCAATCCCAGGCGCTGGAGGACCACCTCTAAGAGCTGCTAATCTGTCCAGGGAGACCAGACTTGTATGTGCAGCCATGGACTGCCTGGTGCCACCCCTTGGGGGACAGGTGCTCAGAGGAGGAGGGACAAAGCTCACACGTGCGAGACAGTAGGGGTCCTGCGTGGGACCTGGTGGAACCATAGGCTGGTTTGGACTTTCCTTCCTCTTCTAGGACATGCTGACCCTCACTGTAGACTTCTGAGCTCCTCTCCAGGGCTTTTTCTCTGAGAATGACAAGGCCTTTGACCTACCAGCCCAGGTGCTGGGTCCTAGATTGGCCGTTTATTTAAAAAAAAAAAAAAACCCTTAGAGGGCAGCTGGGTGGCTCAGTGGATTGAGAGCCAGGCCTAGAGATGGGAAGTCCTAGGTTTGAATCTGACCTCAGATGCTTCCTAGCTATGTGACCCTATCACTTAACCCCCCCATTGCCTAGCCCTTACCACTCTTCTGCCTTGGAACCGATCTTCTGTCTTAGAACTGATAAGAGTGGTCAAGACTGGGCACTGGGTGTAAGTTCCTCACCCAGGGTCACACATCTAGGAAATGTCTGAGGCCACAGCTAAACCTGGGACCTTCCATCTCCAGGCCTGATTCTCTATCCCCTGAGCCACCTAGCTGTCCCTCCAGATTGGACATTGATTGACCCATTAATAACTACTTGCACAGAAGGCAGGTTATCTCTAGACATATTCTACTGCTTCAAGGGGATACATCACAACATGGACTTTGGGGAGGAAGATAGGGGTCCTGACACTGAGCTCTGTGCAACATCCTTGATCAAAGGCTGTCAAATGACTTCTGTCAGTGACCTGCCCACATTCTCACTGACTTTATTCCTTATTTCCCCCCACCCTGATATGAGGGTCTTCCAGCATCTCTACACTCCTCTTCATTTCCTAACTCTCTTTGTCTTCCTCCCCAGCCCTTTCTCTCCACACACCCTGCCCCCCCTTTCAGTGCCCATATTGATGCCTATCTGAGAGGCCAGTGGAAGGATTACAGCTCTTATGTTCAATCGACACGGTGCCTGCTTTGGCTTCAGACACCAGCTGAGTTTTCCAGCAGCCCTGGGGCCAGGCTTTCAGACCTCCTCCTCAGCCGACCTGAGGATGGGCCCCTCTCCTGGCTGGGGAAACAGTTTACCAAAGGTCCAACATAGCCAAAAAAGCTCTTAAGGCGGCTTGTGAGGCCTCTCAGGCTGTTCCTTTTCCTTCTAAGAGACAAATGTGGGAAAGCATCCTCATGAACCCTGTCTCTTGTGTCTTTCCCTCCACCTCCCCAGGTTTCCAGTTTGTCTTCCAGGGGGAGGGAAAGGTGCCATCATAGCCCAACTATAAACTACTTTTGGCACATATGCATGCTAATCCATACATGTATGTGCTAAAAGACTCAGTCACATATTTAGGCATACATATGTGTACACACATACTAATAGATGCAGATAAATATAAGCAAACATGTAAACAACACAACCCCCCCCCCCACTTATTTCCCCGCAAATACGCCCTGTTGTGATGGGGACCTAGATCAGAGCATCCCCTTGGGGCAATGGAATATGTCTAGAGGTATCCTGCTTTGTGTGCAAGTAATTATTAATGGGTCAATCATTGGCTAATCTTGAAGGTCTCTAGTGGAGTGTCTCAAGGATCTGTCTTTAGTTTTATGCTACTGAACATTTTTATCAGTGACTAGAATGAAGGATTATGGGACAATTATCAGATATGCAGATGACCTAAAGCTGAGAGGAACCGCTAACATACGGAGTTAGAACATCATCAGGTTCAGGTTAGGGCTGTGATGGTGAACCTATGGCACACATGCCAAAGATGGCACACAGAGACTTCTCTGTGGGCACGCATACCATCACCTGCCAGAGTTAGTTACTTGAAAGGCAGAGGGACTCGGGCAGAGTTGCTCCCTTCCAGCTCTCCACTGTGCCTCCCTGCCCTTCTGTACTTACTCCCTTCCCTGAACAGAGTGCCTAGACCACTCCCTCCCTTTCTCCCACCCTTGCCTGGGGTAAGGTGGTGGAAGGGGGGAGCCAAACTTGGTCTTGGGGTGGGGGGGTGGGGGGGGGCTGGCATCCAGTCCTGGGGGGGGGCATGGCATGGCTTGGCATGCTGTGTTTAAAAGGCTTGCCATCACTGGGTTAGGGCAATGAGACAAGCCTAATAAAATGAAACATAATAGGCATAAATATAAAGCTTGAGTTTTAGAAACTGACTGCATAAGTATAGGAAGAGAGAGTTATTCTTAGACAATAGTTCAGATTAAAGAAAAGGCCAGGGAATTTTGATGGACTATAGGCTCAACATGAGTTAATAGTGTGGCACATTAGCAAAAAATTCAAATGCCATTTTTGGGTGTGGTGAGAAGCACGATGTCCAGAATGAGGGAGAGGACAGTCCTGCTGAGCTGCCCCAAGCTGGGCTATGTCTAAAGTAGTGTGCTCCGCTTTAAGGATCAGATTTTAAGAAGGGCACAGACAAGTTGGAAATATATTCAGTGAAAGGAACCCAAGATTATTTGGAAGTTGGAGATCATTCCATGGCGGAATTAGGTGAAAAAACTCAGAATATTTAGCCATTGGAAAGAAGGCCTGAGAGGGGCCTCAGAGTTGTCTTCAAGTGGTTCAAGTGTTGCTATGTGGTAGAGGGACTAGAATGGTTCTTTGTGGGTCCACAGAAGGTGGGGAAGAAGGTGGGAGAAAAGCAGATTCAGGCTGAATACAAGAGAAAACCTCCCAACAATAAGAGCCATCCCAAAATGGAATGGGCTGTTCTAGGAGGTGCTGAATTCATCTTCATTAGAGATGAGTGACTTTACACATAGACTGGGATATGGTCAGTGCTACTAGCTGATCATTGATGGGTTTCTTTTAACTGGGAGATCCTCTGATCAATACTAACATATAAATAATACCTCACTTTATAGATGAGGAAACTGAGGCAGCCAGGAGTTAAGTTACTTGCCCAAGAACACAAAGCCAGACAGTATCTGAGACTAAATCTGAACTCAGGTCTTCTGGACTCCAGTACTTTATCCACCGTGCCCCCAATGGTCCCTGCAAAGCACAGTGCTATACACATAGAGATTACATTAATACGTGGTTCTTTGCATTCATTCATCCATCTATCCATTTATTCATTAATTCATTTCAAGAGGAATTTCTAACTTAGATGCTCTCAGAACTGAAATGGTCCTTAAAGACCATCTAGTCTAACTCTATCATTCTACAAATGGGGAAACTGAGGCCTGCAGAAAAGGAAAGACTTGCTGAAGGTCAAGTGCTCAGTTAGTGGCAAAGCTGGTACTAGAACCCAGGTCTCCTGACCCACAAGCCCACTGTTCTTTCTGCTGCCTTGTGCTTCAGAAGCAGTGAGCTAAGCCATGGCAGTATACTACTGCTCCTAGGTCAGGTGAAGGAGAGGGGGCAGGGATGCACAAACTGATTAGCATGCGAGTTACCCTTTATCCCAATCTGCATTTCCCAATCCTTTTTGGATGGCTGGCTGCTAACAGTTCCCCTCTGTACTGTCTATTCTACCTCTTGTGTCCCTGCTTGCAACACATACCTCCTACAAAGGGAAAGAAGGAGCTGGCATGGAGCTGTGAGGGGCACAGCAGTGGTGTGGTGACTTAAGAGGCCCTCGTGTTCATATTCTCACTCCCTTCTCTGATTAACCTCCCTGGCTCAGAAGGTCCTGACTAGTCCTAATGTAAGATTTTGGGGGCCATGCTACCTGATGTGGATCCTGCCTTGGCCAACAATGGCGGCTGTCTGTGTATTGGTCAAGGCAGCCTATGTTCATCATCCGATGGACAATGATGATCTGAGTGGCTGGCAAAAGCAAGACTGGCTGCTTGTATGCATCAGCCAATGAGAGTGGTGACTTGGTGGTGGCTAATGATGGCAGCAACTTTGTACTGGCCTGTGATATCTGTGTGCATACGCTACTGGTGATGACTAAGTACATTAGCCACCAGCAACGGCCATCTGGGTCTATTAGCTTCTAGTGGGGACCGTCCCATGGTTCAAACCAAGGCCCTTGACTCAGGGCAATTCTAGACTCAGTGAGCACCCCTGCCAGCATTGTGTGCACAACTAATAGGGTTTGCCCCAAGCGACAGCTTTCCTTAAGCCAACAGCAAAGAGAAGCTCCAAATCCATCTGTAGGTTTTAAATAAAACAAATTACTTTTATAGGCAAAGCAGCATTTTCCCTGCACTGTTTATCTGTCACAGGAAAAGAAGCTACAAGCACACAAAGGCTGCTTACTGGAAAAGATGAAAACATTTCGCTGCCAATTTTCTATGTTGGAAAAAGTCACTTTGGCGACTAATGAATAACGAATCTCAGCTAACAATGTCTGGAAGCATCTACATTTGGCGCACAACATACTTTATGATAGACAGAAATTAGGAAATTAAAACTCATTTTGTTTCTCCAAATTTAACTGTTTACACTTGAGGAAAAAAATAATTGAATAATAATGCTTTTCTTGAGCAATTTTTTTCCCCCAAAATCTTTCTCTGTGCTTTCAAAATATCCTGCAGCCAAAAGGCAAAGACCGTGCATCTCAGCTAATTAGACAATAAGGCATGGTAGGCGTGAGCAGCTTACACAATCACTTCCATTGTGAAATAAGTGCCTCAGTCAAAGGGCCAATGTATGCAGGGCATGCTCAGATACTCAAGAGTCTCTGAGAGCACACACCAGCAATGGGCACAAAGAATGGCCCCAGGCCTCCTGCTGGCTTCCTTGGCTCTGTCAGTCCTTGTTCGCCAGCCCTTACTTGGCCAAGAACTATCTTAAAAGTCATTTTTTTGAGGGGTGGGGTGGGAATCACCTATGGGGAATGCTGTTTTTTAACAGCTCCAAGATCACTGCTCCACATTCCCAACTTCAGAAGTTAAGGCAAGAGTATCAGATGGCACTCTGTGGGATGAAGAAAGAAGGAAGGGGTGGTGGGGTGGTGGGGAGTCAGGAAAATCTGTTCTCAAGGATGGTGCTGTCTAGATGGGTGAAGGGGGCATTCAGACACATAGACAGTGTAGCACAGATGGTGCCATCTTCAGATTCCTGCTCTGACATTAGCTATATGACCTTGGGGAAATTCCTACACCAACAACCCCTACCCCCAGTTTCTTCATCTATAAAATGGGCATATTTCCATATCTTCCTCACTGAGCTATTATGAGGGAAATATTTTGTGAGCCTTAAAGTGCATTATTATTTTTAGGAGAGCCAGAAACCTTGGCCTCAGAAAACCCTCCAGAAATTAACAGCTGGGAACAGGGTCCTACCTTGGTCTCTTGAAATTGGATCTACCCTTGCTCTATGGGGTACCAATATACTGGAAAAAGAGGACTTGGAATGAGAGCTTGGCTTCTGAGAAATTTCCAAGGGCAACAGAAGCAGAGATAAGGTGCGTCTGCTGCACCTCGGGACACAAATGGCCATTTAATGCAGGGTGGGCTGTTCTGAACTATCTGGACTTTCGAGAAGAGTAAGGAGGCAAACAAGAAATAGCTTGTCTTTGCTTTCTCTCTCTGGGGAGAACAATCTGAGGGAAGCTGCTTGAGGCCTACATTGGGCAGGATGCCAGAAGCAGTCTGGTGGAAGAAGAGCAGGCTCTGCTCTCTTGTTAGCCCTAACTCTCCAAAGACCTTGGGTTGTGTTTCTTCTCTTCTCAGGGCTCTGAGCTCTCCCATCTGTAAAATGGGGATAATAATTCCTGTTTTTCCTGTCTGATAGAATCATTGTGTGGTTCAGATGAGAGGATGGATATGGAAAGACTTTGAGATGCATGAAAGTCCAGATGGTATGGGGCTATTACGGTTCCCTTTGCACAGACTTTGCTGAGTGTAGGGCCAATCCTCATCATACATGTGGCTGTGGGCACCAGTTACCCTTGCCAGGCTGGCTGCTAGCCTCAGAAATACGGATGGAGCAATTGGGGCTCTGGGGTCTCCCTGTCACTGCCTACCATAACAATCACTAGCTCTCTTGTTTGAGTTTCAGGGGGTAGGGAAGACTCATTCCACAGAACTCTGCTGGAGGCTGGCTTAGCACTCCTACCTCCCACATGGGCTGCCACGGGCACCAGTCACTCATGGCAGCCACCTTGGTTGAAGTGGTTATGAATTTCTCAGTGAGGGAGTCTGGGCATCTGTTGGCCTCAGAAGCATGGGGGCTTTGGGTGTACCATAAAAGAGGAAGTGTGAGAGATAGGGAAGAATGCTGAATCTAGTCACAGGAGGCCTGGGTTTGAATCCGATCTCTGGCACATTCTAGTGATGTGACCACAGGCAAAAAACTTGACCACTCTGAACTTATGTTTCCCTGTCTAGATAAGAAGGACATCTGTAGTTGTTACCCTCACAGGGTTGTTGTGAGGGTCAAGTGAGAGAAAGTATGTAAAGTGCTTTTGAAATGTCAAAAAGTACTTTATAAATGTCATCTGTTACCAGTCTCTGCTCCATGAATACCACCGCCAGCTCTTTGTGGCCTATTGGCAAGGGCAGGCATAGATTCCCAATAGAGACTTTTCCAAGTTTGCTCATGAGGAAAAAGGAGCAAGGTCGCTTCCCCTCCTCTTCCTTGCCATCACACCCTTGGATGGCATAGCTTAATGGTTGTAAAAATAGCCCCAAAGCAGGTAGCATGAGAAAGAGAAGCAGGGGGCTAGATATTCCACAAATATGACGGCTAGCCCCATGGATAACTAGTATCTGGAATTTAGTAAATGAGTGGCCTTAAGGATAAAGAAATAAGCTTTAGAGAGGATGGCTAAGTCATTCTTCCCTAGCTCTGCTAACAGAGGTGGGATATCACTCCCTAGGATGCCAACAGTGGCCCCAATGGGAACATATGGAGCCAGTGTCAAGATCCCAGATAGAGGACTTTATCTATACTAGGATCCCAGTAGCTGACTTTAAAAAGGCAGGATGCTGGACAGAGTTCTTGGGCTCTTCTGAAAGGAAAACCAAATACTGACCTCAGGGTAGCCGCCGACATCATGTACATCAATTCCCAGGAAGTGCCCAAGTCCATGGGGCATGAATACAGCCCCCAGGTGGACTTTAGCCATGTCGTCCACATTGCCGGTTAGGATGCCGATGCGAGTGAGCTCCTCCAGGTGGACTCGGTCAGCCAGACGGTGCATGTCAGGCCAGGACACTCCTATGGAGGGTAAGAGACAATCCAGTTGGCAACTGTCTATGAGTTGACCACAACGATGCTCCAGCAGGTGAAAGGAAGCCTCTCATCTCTGAGGGGATCTGAAAGCACGTGAAGGGCCAGCAGACTGGGCATCCCTGCCCCCAGACAAACTCACTCATTAGACAAGAATGAGCTCATGCTCTTGGACTTTTCTTTCTTTTCTTAATTCAAAGATACTTTATTTTTCCAATTATATGCAATAACAAATTTTCAACATACACTTCCCCAAATTATAAGATCCAAATTGTCTTTTCCCCCCTTTCCCCTCCCCCTCTAGGAGATGGTAAGCAATTTGATTTGTATTACACATGTATTGTCATGCAACACACATCTTAGCCTTTTCTTCAGGAGTTTAAGTCATCTGGAAATCTTGTTCCATCATACAACAGACTGAGCACTCAACCTGGACCATGTGAGACCTGACACTCATTCAGTTCAGATGTTCTGCTACCTGTCTCAAGTGCAATTAGGCATCCATTCCTGGCCTCTGGGAGCATGTGAGGGCACAGCCTAACACAGCCCTGCTGGCAGGGACTTCACTCCCGGGCCCTGGCCCCTGTCTACAGAGGGTGGCTCATTAAACACTGGAACAGACAGCAGAAGGGAAACTAGCCATTACAAATAGGCACTATCCATGAGATCTTGAGGTCTGCTCTAGTCTTCTCTGGATCATACCTGACAGGTGGTTTGGGGGAAGCGAGGTCATCCCTATGGGCAGACACATGATTCCCTGACTCCTCTTCCCAACCTGAGATGGAGCCTCCCCCTAGGATTTACCTAAGCTTGCCTAGAATGGCTTCTATTTCCAGCCAATTCCCATGACAGCCCAAATTCCAGAAACTCACTCTCTGCCATGAGTATGAAGGCCACCACCAGGGTGAAGGACACCTTTTCTTGCTGCCTGGGATCTGAGGAACTGATTTATAGCCCTCAGTGACTTTGCAGGTTTTGCCCTGGCCTTAAGGGGGGCTGACTGTGGATAAATAAAGGTCTCTCCGCATGAATGAAGGAGACATACTGTAAGTTGGCAGGAGAGGTAGAGACTCTGTATGGGTGACTGTTTTTTTTAGCTAAAACCTGGAGAGAAGAATCTGGACAAGGTAACCCTGAGCTCCCTCTCATCTGGCAGTAGCTTAATCTAACCTATAAGCAGTTGGTCAGGAAAGAGAGAACCATACCCTGCTCTCCTGAGGGAGCTGTAGCTCAGAATGGGTGGTTTGGCAGGGGCTGGCTTTGCCTCCAGCAGCCCCCTGGGGATCTGAATCACCCTCTGGAGTTGCTGCAGAGTGAAGGTAATTGGGCTAAGGTGCAGCTCCCTCCACCCAGATCTGGCAGGCGCTGTGGCTGTCCAGGGCCAAAAACATCTCTAGCCCAGTCTGCTTCTCCCTTTGGGCTGAGTTGGCCTGGCCTTGTGGGGGTTATGGGAGCCATAATGCTGGGCAGCAAGAGCTGCTCCCTAGGATCCAAGTTGGCCCCGCCCTGCCTAATCAAATCCATCTTTGTCTCATGGGAGCCAGCTGAAGGTCAGCAGTCAAATGGCTTTCTAGGGGGAAAACCCGCCCCCTAGCCAAAGGCACATAGATTGGTTGCATTTCTGCAACCCCCCCCCCCCCCACCGCCAATGAATTAGAGACTATTTTCAGCAACCAGTTCCAAAGGGGCCCCTTTCAGGTGGTTCCTGTGAGACCTGTCGTACAGGGAGAGAGAGATAGAAGAAATAGAGCAGCTAGGTAGCACAGTAGATAGAGAGCTGGGCCTGGAGTCAGGAACACTCATCTCCCTGAGTTCAAATCCAGTCTCAGACACTTACTAGCTGGGTGACCTTGGGCAAATCACTTTACCCTGTTTGCCTCAGTTTCTTCCTTTGTAAAAATGAGCTGGAGAAGGAAATGGCAAACCCCCCTCTAGGATCTTTGCCAAGAAAACTCCAAAAGGGGTCATGAAGAGTCAGACACAACTGAAAAATGATTGAACAACAAAAGGGGATAGAACCAGGAAAAATCAGAGCTGGAAAGGGCTTCTGAGATCAAGTCCAACTTCCTCATGCTCCATATGAAAAAATTGGGGTTCAGAGAGGGGAAGGGATTTGTTCCAAGTCAAACAGCACCCCTTGCTAGAGCTGGGGGATAGAACCCTAGTCTTATCCTGGCACAGTGTTTCTCCTATCTGCTCCCTCCCAGGAGAATTAGAGCAGGACAGAATAGAAAGATGAGCAATCCCACCACCACAAAGGGTAGAGGGAGAGCCTATCCAGTGTCCACAGAGGAGAAAAGAAAAGACTTTACCAGTGGTCAGTACTCCAGGTACTATCCCTTCCTCAGGATAACTGAGACTTACAAGCCCTTCTCCAATAATCCCAGACTCCCCTTACTCATTCCCCTGTCTCAAGCAGCCAGTCTTAGATTACTCTCCTTCAGGACAGAGAGCCAGAGCCACAGAGTCCCACACTGAGCCCTTAGTCACGATAGCCTAGTGATATTCTCTCTTTGTTTTCTGTGGAGGACTCCTATCCATCCCAACCATCCATTAACCTGCCCAAGACTGAGAGCTTGCAGAGCACAGGGTCTGAACCTACTGCTCCCCATTTTCTTGGAGTTGAGCATGCTCAGGAGAGATGTGGTCACACTTTTTCTTTTCACAGGGATAGCTCTTGTCTCCTTATTTTCCTTGATGCTTTCTGAGGGTAGGACATATAGATCATAGCCCAAGAGAGGCCACACTCAGAACCATCTAAACTATTAGATTAGAATTCGTAATGGAATTTGCTAGAATCAATTTTGGGCCTGTTTTGTCTGGGGTCAGATTATGACAACAGATAGAAGGATTAAACCTGGTAAGTGGGAGAAGGATGCTAGGTCTGTTGGGGTTTTATTTGTTCTTGTAGATTGCACTAGGATCTTTCGTATGAGACAATCTCAGGAGCTCCCATCCATTCAATTGGAGGTGTCTATCACGGGGGGTTCTAAGACTTTGAGGACACATGGGAAAGGTCCAGGGTCCAGAGGGTTAATATCTTGGACCCTGAACTCAGGCAGTAAAAATAGGGCAGGGGTAAGGGTGGAGACTGCCTTTCCAACTGCCCAGGGAGTCACATGTAGAAAGGTGAAGACAGGTGTGTCTCATGACACTCCCACCATCAAGCCCCAGATGCTAAAATTTGCACACTTTAGAAGAGAGGCCATTCAGAATGAGTCCTTCAGCTCTCTAACTACAACCAGCTCCCTTCTTTAAAGTTTCAAGCTGGAGGCCACTGACAAGAGGTCTGCTCTTAGCTGGCCTGACAGCATTCGGGGTAGCTTGTCTCCCACGATCCACTTAAGAACCCTGGGCTCCTTTCGAGGATCTATACTCTGTTTTTCTGCAGTGAAAGTGGACACATCAGAAAAGGTTGAAGGTCATAGAAATGAGGTCTTTGGGATGCCCATCTATCTGTCTAAGACCCTGGGCAAAAGCTGCAAAAGCTAGGCTGTGTTGGGCAGGGGTTAGAACTTGGCTACAAGGACAATTTTCAGCATGGGGCACTGAGAGGTCTTATTCCCTACACTGGGCCTTTGACTCTGGCAAAAAAAAAAAAAAAGAGCACCATATGCGATAGACCATGTTGGTTACTGGTGTCTTTAAAACAGAGAACCCATTGAGTTCTGTTGCAAGAACATATCGCTCCAAGGCAGTGTTTCAGGGGACTCATTTTATGTATACGTTTCAAATGGTACTGTTTACCACAAAAGATTTCCCCAATTCTAGGCCTTTGCTTGTGCCTGTCCTCTATGCCTAGAATATTTCTATTTTTTTTCATTTCATTTCATTTTTTATTTTGAATATTTTCCCGTCGTTACATGTTTCATGTTCTTTCCCTCCCCCCCAAACTAGAATATTTCTAAAATCCCCTCCTATTAATAATCCTACTCACCCTTCAACATCAAAAGGCAAGTGTTCTTGGTTGCTCTGGTCAAAAGTGACTCTCCTATCATTTGATTTCTGCTCATTCAGTACTCTTCTTCCAATGTTTACTACTCTATTCTAATTTGTATCATTTGTCTGTGTCCTTGTTTTATTCCTCTCGACTAAATTGTAAATTCCTTGAAGAGAGGATTATGCCTCGTTTATCCTTTTTATATTCCTCTAGCACTGATTATAGGGACCTTGCACATAGGAGATAGGTGTTCAATAAATGTTTGTTAAGTGAATGAGTGATCAATTCATCCCTACTTCTTGTGTTTTTACTCCACTGTACCTGAGTCTTGCTAGTAACACAATCTAATGCTATTAGGGAAGGTGGTACAGTCAGAGGAATGTGTCAAAGGGCAGAGCTCTGAGCCAATTCAGGGAGACCAGTCCTAATAAATAAGGAGGAAAACATGAGCATGTGGGCACTTTTAGGTCAGTTTTCTGTACTACTAACCTTGTACAACTGCAGTTCCCTGCAGGGTCTTTAACATGAATCATCTTTCCTGCTCAATAGACATTGGCTGCTTTTGAACTTGACATAGGTGCATTGGTAAACAATATCTCTTTTCAAACTGGGACACAGTGAAGCTTTTTTCCTTTCTACTTAGGCTCCCAGTGTGTGGGGCAGTGTGATGCCAGCTCGAGGGAAGGGTCCGATGGGATGTGGTAGTGAAGCTCTGATGGGGTATCTCTTACAGACAATATAGACATGGCTGATGATGTCTGTGTGTCCAGTAACTTTTGCTGGACATCCTTAAAGCTGAAACATGGCTTGAGAAGGGCAATTCTGTTGTTATTCTACAAAATATGGCTGATATGGTGAAACTAATATAATTCTTAAAGAACTTCTCATTGAGGAGCACATGGAGTAAATAAGATCAAATCTAGGGAAATAGGTGATATTGGTAACTTTGTGCTCAGGGCACAATGGTCATTTCTGCACTACAAAGGAAATGAAGACTAAAGGCATCCTCTTAGCTTGGATGCAGGAACTTAGTAGAATGCTGGGAAAGTTTGTGGGAGTGAGACAGGCATAAGGGATAGTGGTGCTCACCCTCAAGGTTATGCCCAGGCCCAGATGGAATCCTTGAGCAAAGGGTACAGAAGCTGAGCTTGAGAGGGATGTAGGAGAAGAAAGAAAGAGAGAGAGAGAAAAGGAGAATAGAAAAGAGGATCAGGAAAGGGAGAGACAAATAAAATGCCCTGAGATAAGAAAAGGGACAGGAGCTGGGGCCATAGCTTAAACACGACTATCTAAAGCCAAGACTCTCTGTGGCCAGACTTTAGCTGTTTATAAGAGCTCCAAGGATGCTCTGGGAGCACCTCCATCACCAGGCTTTTGTAATTCTTTTTGTTTCCCCATAGTTCCTTAAGGTTCCTTGGGACATGTACAATCTTTATCAGATTGACTGCCATTTCAGGAAAGGGGCAGGAGAGAGAGGAAGGATGAGAATTTGGTTCAAATGAAAAAAAAAAAAAAAAGAAGAGTAAAAAATTGGTTCCATTTAATTAAGGGGAAAATTATTTTGAAAAAGTTCCTTGTGAGATAATCCAACCTGGTGGGAGAGGGAGAAAAAGAGGGAGAGAGAGAGAGAGAGAG
>NC_058131.1:311116505-311141505 GCF_016433145.1 Gracilinanus agilis
AGACAGACAGACAGACAGAGAGAGAGAGAGAGAGAGAGACAAAGAGAGAGAGAGAGAAAGAGAGAGAGAGAGAGACAGACAGAGACAAAGAGAGAGAGAGAGAGAGAGAAAGAGAGAGAGAGAGAAAGAGAAGGAGAGAGAGAGAGAGAGAGAAAGGAGAGGGAGAGAGGGGGGAGAGAGAGGAGGAGAGGAAGAGAGGGAGAGGGAGAGAGAGAGGGAGAGAGAGAATGTCTGTGTCAGACACTGCCATTCTAAATATGAGAGACAATGGATTTCCCAGATAAAAACTACATAATTAACTACTAAGAATCCGTGGCAGCAGTCTTCATATCATGATTTTGGAAGAAAGCACTTCAGCTTGCCTGGAAACATGATGTTTGAGGGGGCAGGTGTGAGGGTAGACTATGACTGGCTGATGTGCTAATGGGAGTTAGCCAATGTCACTGAAAGGCACAGAGAACACAGTTTTGTATCTAGGCCAAATTTGTCCAATACTAAGGCAAAAAGGGATTACTTGAGTGAAAAGCCTACCATGTCCTCAATCACATGGTCACATAGTATCCTAGGGGGTAACACTACTGGGGAAAGTTCACCATTACCGTTTGGAGGGGGTGGAAACAGAGTCATTAAGATTGCCACACTGACTTTGTGTCAGATCAGTGATCTAGTCAGTCCTGCATATACCAGGTGGAGGTTTGCTGGGAGAGCCCATGTCACCATCATTGTCAGCTTTCTTCTGTAAGCTCAGACAAATAGACCTTCAGGTCTGATGGGACCCAGAGGGGTCATCCTGCCTTATTTCCTAATTAGATCTGGTCACATCATCCCTTGCCCTCCACAGAGCCTTCTGCTTGATGCGCAGTCTTCTTTCCAACTCTGTAGTCCTTAAGATGACAGCAAAGAAAACAAGCAGTGCGGACAGAAAATCTTCTGCCAGTTGCCCAGGGGAGACCAGAGTCAAGAGAGAATAAAGAAGGTGGCCTTGGAAGACAGTCTCCTCTCATTAAGCCACAGAAGGAAAAGCAAAGATGTTCCCTTCCCCCACACTCAGGCCCAGCTCAGTGAGGAAGTAGGAATGTTCTTGGGGCCTCGATACCTTGTGTAGAGGTAGATACCAAAGGGTTTATGGCTTTCAAACCTGCTGACCCTAAAGATGACAGAATCACCATTGATGTGAGCCATTGGGGCCAACTGAAAAAAGTCAAGCCTTGGAGTGAACTAGGACCCCAAGGGGTTAAACTGCAAAGGTCGTGCCTCTCCATGATAGGCTATCAGCCTATCACAGATACACAAGATCATATGCCAGAAACATGAGCTCTTTCCCAACAGGAACTGCCTGAGGCAGCAGACCCTGACAGGACCTACTGCCTAAGCTGGGGGCAAAAGAAGCATATACCTTAATTACATCTTCTTGGTTACCTGGGAGGAACTAAGTCCCATTTTAGACCCAAATAGTCCAGACAGCCCAGAAAGGCAGCATTTGGAGCCAAGTGACTCAAGACTGTATGTTTACATGGTCTCTAATGCCCTGGAGAGTGAACAACTCCCCTTCTATTCAGTGCTATGTGGACTTGGAACCAGAGAGTCTTGGCTGAAGCATCAGAAAACTTGCAGAGGGGGCAAGGGTATGAGAACAATTTGTCCCCTCCCCTATGAGAAGGATGATCATCATGTCAGTAGAACTTTGGGGCCCAAGTAACTCATCCCTCCCTCCCCTTGAGCTGGACATAGGCCACCTGATTCAGATAATTCAGGGGGTCTCGTGTATCAAAAGATCAGCCTTAAAAAATGCAGCTCTGATTGGGGTATACCAGAGGCCACCTGGTAGAATGAAAAGAGGTCTAGCCTGGGAACTGGGAAATGTGATGAATCACATAGCCTCTGTTGACTTGAGTTTTCCTCATCTATTATATGGAGATCTGGGTCTTTGCTCTCTCTCATGTTAGAGACTTGTGGACATCCCAGGAATAATAAAGTTCAAAGAGCTAGGATTCAAATCCAGGTCCTCTGACTCCCTGCCCTTCTCTCACCACCAAATCAGAGCCCTTTCACTACCCAATGCTGCAATGCTCACATGAGTTAAGGGATGTGAAAGCAGGATGGAGTACTGCAAAGAAGTCAAGGTTCATTGCTATAAGCAGCCCGGTTAATATTCCTAGTACTAGGCTAATGAAGTGTCCAGGAGCTCATAAAATAAGTGATGCCCTAGTTCAAATAGCTCCCAGGATTTAGAGGTGAGTGTAACCAGCAACTTGTTGACCAAAGAGTCACGTCTTTCTACACCTGCAGCTAGCTTCCTGTAAAAGCATCACTTTCTGAGAAGCCTGAGATATCTGGACAACTAGGGCCTCTCAAAACCACGGCAGGCCAGGCAATATATATGCCAAATGACTTTTTTTAAAAAAACACTTATCTTCTGTCTTAGAATCGATACTCTATACTGATTCTAAGGCAAAAGAACAATTAAGGGCTAGGGAATGTGGGTTAAGTGACTTGCCCAGGGTCATACAGCTAGTAAGTGTCTGAGGTCAGAATTGAGCCCCAGGACCCCTCCCACAAATGACGTCTTTAATTTGGCTCTCCAATTGGGGGAACAGGCAATGTAGCTCTGATCTGTCCAGGGTGAGTTGACTTGGGACACAGGAAACTCCCCTTCCCTACACCCACCCACATGGCATCTCAATCCAATTTCTTGCTTATGAACAAGTGATCAGGGACAGCAGGTCCCCTTAGTCTCAGGGACTGCTTCTGTGCTCCCAGGCAGAGCCCCTGGCAGTGGTTCTGTGCTATCCTATCCAACTTTTTCCTGACCATGTGCTCTCTTTTCTGCCCCCAAAAGAAAGATATGGAGGAGAGGTGTTGGCAAGGACCCTTAAAGGTAGCCCAGAGACAGAATTTAAGACTCAGCCATAGCATTTTCTAAGACTGTTTGACACTCCTGAAATAGAGACCCTAGATCTGTGGCCTAGGAGACATTCTTTAAAAAGCCAAAACAGCAGTTTATCAGACTCTGCCAGTCATGGGATGAGGCTGTCTTCCCACACATTAATTTACAATTCTTAAACATGCTTAGGGACTGGCTAAGTCCTGCAGGCTGCAAACAGAGACCTGCAAGACTGACGTGGCCTTGGACTCTTGGAAGGGTGCACTAGGTGAGTCTACGTTTGATGAAATCTGCTGATTATTTTCCTACTCTTTCGATTCAGCTTCCTCCCCACCCCCACTGCCTGTGTCAGGGCTTGAGACCCTGGGTTGGCTCACTTTGTACACAATGGTGGCCACCAATCCCATGTCTCAGTTGTAGCATGGGACATGGTACATAAAAGTGCCGACCTCTTCTTAAGACAGGAACCGCAATGACTCTGAATTCTCACATCAAATACCCAGGGATTCCACTGGGTTTTCATTTTTGACCTCCTGACACTGTTCCCACACTTTGAAGAGAACGCTGACCATGGTAGGGATGGGGCAGTTATTCAGAATGCATTTTTATTCACATCAATTTAAGGATTCCTAGGATTTAGGTGGAGAAGAGCCCTTGGAGACCATGTAGTCTCTCCATCCCCTGCCTCCATTTTACCTCTGAGGAAGGAAGGAAATAGATATTTAATAATAGCACCTACTATATGCGAGGCACTGTGATGTGTTTTATAAATATCTTATTTACACCTCATTGCAACCCTGTGAGGCTATTATTATCCCTATTTTACAGCAGAAGAAACTGAGGCAAAGCTTATTAAGGGTTAAGTGACTTGCTTGGGGTCACACAGTTAGTGAGTCTGATGTGAACTCAGGTCTTTCTGAGTCTAGGCCCAGCACTGTGTCCACTGTGCCAACTAGTTAAGGAGAAGGGATCTAACATGCACAGGTAGGAAGCAGATGACTGGCATTCAAACCACAGTCCTCTGACTCCTCAAATCTGAATCCATAGTACTGTCAGTCTACAATTCAGTCTCAAACTGAATTCAGTTCAATTCAACTAAATTTAACCCAACAGTCACTCACCAAGCCCAAGCCCATTCTCTCTTTTGCGGTCTTATTAATGAGCTGAACTAGACTAGTCTTTCCTTTGAAGAGCTAACTTGGAAAGTTTTCCTCACAAGTCATCCCTAGTCGCACATCACTTCAGGGGACAGTCTTTTTAAAGTTCCAAAATATCCTTCCCAAAAAGCTTTACAAATTTTCCTACTATCAATCAAAACAAACCCAAAGCATACACCCAAAGGTCTTGACAAGTGCTACAATCACTCTGAGTGCCTCTGAGCCACCCCCTCTCTCCATTCTTGCCCCCCTAACTCTCCATCTTAGCCTGCTGAGTTTAAACCAAAGACCTTGGGTGATTGATATAGGAAAGCAAGCATTATGAACAGTGGCCAATCTTGTGAAGCTCTGACTTCAAACGCCCACCCACTCACTTAATTTCATTAGCTGAACTGGCACTTGGTAAGTCAAAACCTTAATGAGAACCCCAGTCTTTTGTGGGGGAAAATCATAGTGGAAGAACTAACAGCCTGACCATCCGGTCAAGGGGCTAAGGTATAGCTCACCAGGGAAGCACTGTTCCCCTGGGGTGAGTTTCCTTCCTGGTGTGGATATTGTCTCTTCTCAGAATTCCAGCCCCTAAGCTTGGCTGGGCCCTGCTCTTTGAACCACTCACACTGGAGATGCTTTCCCTCCCCACAGGGTCTCACACAGTGCTTCCTTGGCTCTGGCTCCATTTTTTTTTTTTTTTTTGCATGTGTGTGGTTATAATTGTGACAGTGATTAAACCACAAAGAACTTGGCCCCTTTGTCTGGCCCGGATGGCGATTACAACACAAACACACAACACAGCAAACAGCAAACTGTGGCAATGTTGTGCTAATTTCTCTCTGAATGTGTTAAGGTTATACTTCAGCTGCAGTGCCTGTTGCCTGTTGCTAAGGGTAAAAGGTCCTGCCCTCCTGATGGGGCCTCGGCTGCCAAGTCACGCAGCCCGGCCTGTGGCAAATGGGTGGCAAGACTTGAGAGTCTTGGATGTCTCGTGAGCTTCCAGTCTGCCAGGACCATTCCAGACCTTTCTTTTGCTCCTCCAGACACAGGCTGACTAAAGGCATTCAGGTGGCCTGAGCAAACACAGGAGCTACAATACGACTCCGCTCTCACAGTCCTCAATCCAGGGACCAATACTACTACCTACAGGTAAAGGGGAAGAAGAATTCCCATCTCTTATGGTAGTATAGTCTGGGGTAGACATAGCCTGGGGCAGTGAGTGCCCACTTCTATAACTGCACATCCACAAGGGTAGCCAGGATCCTGCTAAGCCTGCCTGTGACCAGACCAAGAATTACATCTATGTGTGAACTTTCTTGCAACAATATAAGTATTGCCAAATATAATTACTTCATTCTAATTGAGTTGAGACTTTAAATTTGTACCTTGTTAGCTAACTATGTGACATTGATCAGATCACTGAATCCTAGTCTTAAATTTCTTTATCTGTAAAATGGGCAGAATAAGCGTGGCACTGTTTACCTCACAGGGTTGTTGTAGGGAAAATGAACACTAAAGAGCTAACTACACCAGAGCTACTGTGATTATTGATGGATTGTTCAGCCATACCAATATCTTTTTATGTTTTTTCCTGTGCTGGGCACTTTTACCCTCAAAATATAGTTTCCTCTTCAAATCCCAAGGCTTTATCAAATCATCTTTTTTCTTTTTTGCTAATAAAGTCTATTGTCAATAGACAACAAAGTACAAAAAAAAAAAAACTACCTTAGGGATTTACATGGGAATTTTTTGCCCTTAGAGATGTGACCTTGTGTTTCAAATGGCCTTGTGTTCCTCTTTGCTCCCCACTTTTCTTATGTGTAAGTTTCAGTTCCTTAAGTTATGAAATATCACATAATCCTTCAGGTAATCTCTACAGACATAACCCAGAGTCTTCTCCCAACTAGAGGGAAATGGTAGGTATCTGGTTCCCGCCAGCTTTCAGGATGCCAGTGAAAGGCTCTCTAGAACATCTCTTTTTAAAAAATAGAATTTTATGGACACCTTTTGTTTTGATATGTTTCATTTCCTAATGAATATATAACAAATCCCATTGCCCAAGCCTAGCCAGAACCATCCCATATTAAGAGCAATATTTATATCAGGGTCCATGAACTTTAAAAAAAGTTTTATAACTATTTCAATATAATTATATATAATTTCCCCTTGTAATATAAACTTCCCTTGTAATCCTATGTTTACGTATTTAAAAACCTCAGTCTGAGGAATCCATAGCCTTTACTCAACTGCCAGTGGGGTCTATGACACAAATAAAATTCAGATCTTCTGAGCTGTATAAGTTCTAGCAGGGTCTAAGCATTTGTCTTTATGGAAAGGCCCACTTGTCCTAACAATACAAGCATGAAAACATGGCCCTTCTTTCAAGGAGGAGATGACAATGAGATAAGGCACTGGATTTCTGGAGACCATGAAGACACAAAGAAGGGCTGAATAAAACCCGTAAGCAAGGTCTCACATGCTTACCTCCATTTCCCAAAATGTGCTCAATTTTGAGCACTGGGAAATGTCACTGGTTTTCTTTCCTTATATCAATTCACAAGACAACAATATTCTTTTAGCCTTGGCTGTGAGACTTAAAAATGTACTCCCTGCTTCTCCACAGTGCCTGGGCACTCTCATCATCACTCATGAACTTCCTGGGAAGAATGAAGCCTGGGATGGTGGGTGAGGAGAGGTAAGGAAGTAGGGGGCCCATAGAGCATACTATGATACACTTATCTTGCCAAGAACGACAGCTGGAGATGCCGATCTGGGCATCATTTCACAATGTTTATTTTTACAAAAAACAAGGGCTTCCTCCCAATTCCTTTCTTTTCCTTTCAATGGCCAGAACTCTGCCATTAGTCCAACCCAAAATGGATAGGAGTGCTGGGTTGGGCACAGTAATGAGTCTGCAGTGAGCTTGCATGCTTGAAGAGCAACAAGGCCTAATGTCTCACATGTCAGATTCTCATCTATGCAGAGATGTGTCAGGGGTGGGAGGAAGCCTGCCAGGCCTGGAGCAAGGGGATGGAGAAGGTGACCTCACCTCAAGAAGTTTTTCTTCCCACACCTCCTGTCAAAGCTTAACTGCTCAGCATCAGCAGCTCAGACAGACCCTAGCCTGATAACTCTGGCCAAGCTGTGCTCTGTTAGAACAACGAAAGGGGGGAATGAGCTTCTCGGCCTCTAGCTGAGGAAGTAAAGACAATGGATGTGTTTTTGTTGTCCTGGCCTGCCCGCTCCTCTCCAAGGCCCCTTTACATAACCCACACAGGCTGAGTTGGTAGAAACCAATCCCTCACAGCAACTCTGGAGCCTATCTGGAATGGCTTCCTGTTTCGGAGACTTTATGGAAATAAACATCAGCATCAATCAAACACCATTCCCGGCTGGCCAGTTCAAGGCTGACAGCAACCGCAGTTTCAGTGGGGATGGAGAGAGCTTGTTAAATTGTTGAACCAGGGGTGGGAGAGGGAGAGGCAGAGAAAGGGAGATGGAAAGAGGCAGAAAGGGGGGGGCTGCTGAATGGTCGCCAGTTTGACCTAATGTGGCTGTTCCTCAGGAACCCTTTTTAAGACAAAGAGGTCATTTCATCTGGGCCTAGAAGGAGAGGCTTTTGGGGAAGAGGGGCGGTGTATATGTGTGGATTCCCCCAAATGCCAAAGGAGGAGTGAGGTGAAAAACCTGGCAAGCTATTGAAATTGTTGTCTCTGTCCCACTTACTGAGAGGGTTGCTGAGGACTTTCACAGGAAGGCTCCCAAAGCACTTACTCACTAAAGTTTGAAGATGGGGTTTGGGGGTGGGGGAGAAAGGCAGGAAACCAGCTGGCAGAGAGCAAAAGATGACTGCATACATGAGAAAGGTACAGCCAAAGTTGGGGTCAGCCCCTATAAGTTATAAGTGTTTGGGGAACTTCAGTGCCCAACAGGGCAAGGATGAGATAGTGATGAGTCCAGAGGAAAGACACCTCCCTGCCTGCTTCCTCAGGGCTCAGGTCTAGCCCCTTGGGACAAAAGAGTTAGAAAATGGTAGTAATGTTCAGTCTCTATCCCATTCCTTAGCACTGTTGTGGTAAGGGATAGACCCCATCCAGAGCTCTTATCCCAACACATGGTTTAAGGATGTGACTTTTACTTAGAAGGGGGAAAAAAATCACATCCATTTGATGCCAATGTAACTAGTCCCAGATGCATGGAATCAGACAGGTAAAACTTTAAAAGTCAAACCCACATGTATTAAAAATGTGCATGTTCTTTAAATTCAACAATTGCAACAAACAGGATGCTCACACATCAGTAGGGTTCCTTACCCAGATCTTCAAAAATGCCTATTACTAGAAGGTAAGGGATAGGGCAGAATCTTGGGCACAGCCTCCAGGCTCTCTTCAATGAATACTCGCAATTGAGACAAATATAAAGGCCAGGGAAACAGATAGGCCTAAATCCTATGTCTAGCCATAAACTCTGCCTACATCATATTGATGAACCAGCAGGGCTGGTCCATCCACTCGCCTGTCTCCATTATCAAAAGCTCATACTGGCCAGGCTACAAGATCAATTTCTCCACACCTTACATTCTAATTACCTGGAAGTTATCTGAGCTGTATTCAGTTATGTGTCTGGCTACACCGATCAAGCCATAGTCTCACCCAGGACTCTTTGTCTGTGAGATAGCTGGTGGAGTCAGTGATGCAGTCTGAGGCTGGAGTTAAGAGGTCTCTTTGGGTATGGGGTCAAGGCTCTGTGTGTGGCTGTGACAGTATTGATTAAATACTCACATAAAATATACTTTCCAAGGGCCATTTGCTACTGACCACAAATGAACAGGAAATGGGCATCTGTTCCTTGACCTCAGCTTTTCTCAATCTTCAAAAGCCAGAGATTCCAAAAGCTAGCTCCCAGGAATTCTGGAGACAGTAATGGAGATAGAACCAAAGCAAGTCTGTGCCCATTATAAGAATATGTGGATGAGAAGTGTCTTTCAGAAATTGTAGGTAATAGAAGAGCACATATGCATGCACACACATGACATGAGATATATACATATATACACATATATCTACACTAAATACACACACACATACACACACACACACATATATATACATATAAACTTGTGACTAGCAAGAGGTATCCTAAAGTTCTGGTGGTGGGAGAGAAAGCTTCTAGTCAAAGCAATATGTGGAGAGATGAAAGTCAGCAGCAATCAAGCATGGTCTCCCAACATCCCATGAAGAAGGCGTTAGGGAAAAGTTGTTAAAGACCCTGGGAAAGAATGAATGGACAGCAAGTTACAACCACAAGGTGGGATTTACTTGGCCTTAGTAGAAAAAAACAATAATCTCTTTGAGCAATGAGAGCCTTTGGGTGGCAGCACCCATGGGGTGGGTAAGCATGCAAAGAGTCCAGAGGCAACATGGCCAGCAAAAGGAAGCAGAGCATGCAGAAAAGGAGGCAGCCACACCAGGAAAGGAAAGAATGTGACTATGAGTTTGTGGTGTTTGAGTGAAACTGATACATGATGAATTCAGCACTTGTGGACATTCTGTGGTTGGTTTGGTGGTGGGGAAAGAATTGTAAAAATGCAAATATGTAAATATGTTCCATAATAATAAAAATAATTTAAAAAAACAACAACAAAACCTCTGGCCAGAGTGAGCCCCTACCGAAAAGCATGTTATTCATCTTTAATGACTTCTATTCCCTTTATTACTGTCTTGCACTAGGACCTGGTGACCTTTCATGCTGACCCCATCTGGACATGATCACCCTTCAAAACTAAAATTTAGGATAGACAATAGCAAGTATTAGACAAAAAGTACAAACAACTGCTTATTAGAAATCTAGAAATAAAGTCAATTCCTTAAATGCAACATGTCCAAAACACATCTTTTTTGCTAAATCTTCCTTTCCTTCAAACTTCTCTATTTTTGTTGAAGGTAGTGTAATCTTCCCAATCACTCCAGTTTCTAATTTCAGAGGCATCTCTGACTTTTGCCCAACACTGATCTCCCACCTCCAATTAACTGCTGAGTCCTACTGAATCCTCTACCACATCTCCCAAATCCAACCCTTTTCCGCCATATCATTCACTAGCTGGTAGCTCCATTCATTATGTTGCCTTCTACTGGTCTCTCTGCCTTCAGTGTCTTCTCTCTTCAGTCCTTTCTCCACAGAGCAGATAAAATCACCCTTCTTAAGGCACAGGTCTGACCCATTAGTCTTCTTCCAATTTCTAAATAGCGCTCACGCTCTCTCCCTCCCTCCCTTCCCCTCCCTCCCTCCCTTCCCCTCCCTCCCTCACACACACACACACACACACACACACACACACACACACACACACACACACAAGGACTGATATGCAGTATAATACAACACATTATTAAGCACCAATGATGTGCTAGAGAAGTGAATATAAAATAATTTGGGAAGGAAATTAGATTGTGACTTTCTTGAGAGGAGGCACCATCTTTTGCCTTCTTTTGTGGCCACAGTTTAAAAAAAATCTCTTACTTTCTGTCTTAGGATGTAAGTAATGGTTCCAAGGTAGAAGAGGGGTAAGAGCTAGGCAATGGGGCTCAAGTGACTTGTTTAAGGTCACACACCTGGGAAGTATCAGGGTCCAGATTTGAAACCAGGACATCCTGTCTCTAGGCCTAGCTCTCAATCCACGGAGCCACCTACCTAGCTATTTTTCTTTGTAGCCCCAGTCTTTAATACAATGCCTGGCACAAAGTAGGCACTTAATATCTATTTGTTGATTGATTAGTAGAGGAAATGATATTTGACTTGGGCCCTGGAGTTCCTTTCTTAGCCCCCTTTGCTAGATTATTATTCATATTATGCTACCTATTGGTGGGTGTTCTCCAAGGCTCTGTTCTAGGATCTCTTTTTTTCTGTCTTTACTTTCTCAGTGATAGTACCAGCTGATTCCCAGATCTATATATCCAGACCTAGTTTCTCTCCTGAGCTTCAATCTCATGTCACTACCTGCCTTTTGGACATTTCAATCAGATATCCCAGAAACATTCCAAACTGAACATGTCCAAAATGGAATTCATTATCTTTCTCTCTAAATGCACCCATCCCTTTTGTAGATAAGTTGCTATTTCTGCCCAAAACTCCTTTTTTTTTCTTTCTCATCACTGAGAGTCACAACTTCAATACTGTTCTTTACTCTTCACTATCCCTTGACCCACATATCCAAACAGTTGTCCACCCTTGTTTCTGTCTCTACAACACTGGTGCCATTCATCCTCTTCTTTCTCTATTAACAGCCATTGCTGTAGTTCAGAAACTCAGCCCCTTTTACATAGACCCATGATACCAAACCTGTGGCATGAGTGCCAAACCCCTCCCTCCTTCATGGTCCATTACTAGAAAGGCAGAGGGATTTGAGAGTAGCTGCTCCCCTCCCCCTCTCCACCATGCCTGATGACATTTTCTCCACATGCCCCGCCCCTTTTGCCCAGCAGCCAATGGGAGCACACAGGGTATAAGGTGGGCAACTCACAGGCAGCAGAGCTGGGAGCAGAGTGCTTGGGCCACTCCCCTCCCCCTCTCTACACTCACTGAGGACATTTCTCACTTCACCCACTCCTGCACCCAACAGCCCAATGGGAGCTCTTTCTCCCTTCCCTATGTGGGGTAAGGCTAGGGGGTGGGGGGCATGTGGCATTCAGTCTGGGGGGACAGGCATGGCACAGCATGTTGTCTCTAAAAGGTTCGCCATCACTGACCTAGGCCATGAGCCTCCTAAATGTCTTCTCTGCCTCAGGTCCATCTCTACTCTCATCCATCTTCCATACAGCTATCAAAGATATATATACATACATACATATGTATGTATGTATGTATATACACACATATATACATACATATATACATATACATACACACACACACACACACACACACATATATATATATATATATATATAAACCTTTACCTTCTATCTTAGAATCAATATNATATACATACATACATATGTATGTATGTATGTATATACACACATATATACATACATATATACATATACATACACACACACACACACACACACACATATATATATATATATATATATAAACCTTTACCTTCTATCTTAGAATCAATATTTTGTTTTGGTTCCAAGACAGAATGGTAAGAGTAAGCAATGAGGGTTAAGTGACTTGCCCAGGGTCATACAGCTAAGAAGTGTCTGAGACCAGATTTGAACCCAAGATTTCTTATCTCTAGGCTTGGCTCTCAGTCTACTGAGCCACCTAGCTGCTTCCAAGATATTTTCTTAATTCACAATCTGATTATGTCATCTCTCTTTGACTCTCACTCATTCCACTGGCCTTTCCATTTTTCTATGACCAAGTACAATGCCTCCATTTGGTATGTAAAGCTCTTTATAATCTGGCCTCTTCCTATCTTTCTTGTTTTCTTATATGTCACTCCCTTTTATATATAGCACAGTCCAACCATGTTGGCCTATTTTTTTTAATTTAATTTTTATTTTTAGTTTCACATTCTGTCCCTTACTCCACCCTCTATTGAGAAGGTAAGAAATAGGATACCCAACATATATCTACAATCACACATTTCTGCATTAGCCATGTTCCAAAAAAAAAAAAATCAAGAAAAATAAAGGAAAAAGATATGTGTCAACCTGTACTCTGAATCCATCAATCCTCAATCTGGAATAGTACTGAATATCATGAGTCATGCTACTCTATTTGTTGTTCCCCACATGTAATACTGTATTTCCCATCTTCTAATCCCCAGTACCTGCAATAGTCTTCTTCCTTACCTCTACCCCTCCAAATCCTTGGTTTCCTTCAAGACTAAGCTCAAATTCCACCTTCTGTGGGCAGCCTTTCTCAGTCTTCCTGAGCCACTAGTGTTTTCCTTTCTCTCTAAGGCACCCTGTACATACCTAATATATTGCCTGTTTAAATACATGTGGTCTTCCCTACAGGAATGCAAACTCCTCAAGAGCAATAGTGAATACTTAATAAATGCTTATTGATTGAATTATTAAAGCTTGTTCTGATTCCCCAGTCTTTTCCTTCATAAATTATTTTTGTATTTATATGCCTGTACATGAATAGGCGCACACACACACACACACACACACACACAATATACCTCCCCACCCCCCATTCTCTTTCTTTCTCTCATCTCCCCTGTAGAAGGTAAGCTCATTGAGGTCAGGGAGGGTTTAATTTTATACATCTAGTTGCCAGCACAATGCCTGACACAAAACAAATGCTAATAAATGTTTACTGAATGAAGGATTGATTGCAGGAGGGGAAGAAGGCATTTTAGGTGAAGGGCAATAGTCTTCATTGAATCCAGGCTAATGTGATAATGGGAAAGTCAAAGGATCTCCTCTACCTTCCTCCCTTTTCCCACTTCAGGTAACAGTGACTTTCTAGAGAGAATGCCCACAACTCTCCTAACACAATGGAGTGAGCCTTGAGGAGCATTTTTAACATAGTTGTGGGAGGAGCTATTTTGGGGCTGGTACAGAGGGCCAGCTCTCCTGTTCATCTGATAATGCCCCCAGTTTTGAGGGCAAAGCAGCCTTGCTCTGGGCTTTCAGGCATTTTTTGTAAGGCACAAACACTGTAAGTATTGCTTGTTCCTTGAGGATGAGAAATAACTAAGAAAAGTGAGTATAAAGCTATTTGTGTATCTAGAGGATCTTAAGGTACTGTTGGGTAGGAAGAGACATTTGAAAGTACCTCGAAACCTGACTAAAAAGCATGGCAACTAATAGCCTATGGTAGAACCATCTGAAGGGTGGGAGTAGTGGTGCCTATGTTCATGAGTTCCCCAACCCACAGGAAGACCCACATCTTCCATCACTCCTTGTTTTCTGTGCCTGGCTATTCCAACACTGCCTCTTACACAATAGTGAGGAATGTACCCTCAGCCAAGCAGGATCATCTGTGGTCAGTGTCTCAAACTTTTCAGTTTTGCTGGGCTATCATTCCACTATATTCATTTCTCAAACTTCAGGAGCAGAAGTTTGGATTGGGTATTAGCACACTCTTTTTTTTTTTGCTAACCCTGGAGAATTTGGTGTTATTTCAATGATTTATTTATTTATTCAATAATTTATTTTTCCTTGGAAGGTAGAAGGGGATGGATGTGCAAAATGTAGAACTGTGTGTATCTTGGCCCAGGCACTAAGCACAAAACCCCTAAATTCATATTTTGCTATTATGTAGTTCGGGGTCTTCCCAATATTCTGGAGTCATCGCCTGCTAATTGATTAGATCATGGCCAACATAAACAATAAAAAATTATCCATGAGGGAGAAGAGTTCTTCTCTTAGTCCCATGCTACAGAAAGGACTCTAGATCAGCTTAACAACAGCACTTGTATGGTTCTTAGTGAAATATCCTTAGTTATCCTATAAACAACTGTGTTAGCTCACAATCTCTCCCTTTTCTTGTCCCTGCATTTGCCCAAGATGGAAAAAGACTCAGAAGTTTATGACACCAAGACTGTGGATTGTCCTTTGAGGGAGTCAAGGCATTATAACTGCCTTCACAAGTAGAAAAGGAAACTTCCTGGACACTTTTCTGGGTTACCAGTACAGCCAGTTCTGCATTTACTATGGACCTAGTAGATAACTGAAATTCACAGGTAATCCATGAAGTCTAGAAGAGGTAACAGCAGCAATTTTCTCCTAACCAACTTCTTGCCAGAATTAATTCAACTGGGGTGAAATGAGTGAATTGGGGTTTTCCCCCTTCTTCAGTGCCCTGCTGTGCTGCAGGGAGGTGCCCACTCTGGGTTGAGAGAATCCACAAAGAAGTTAATAAGCTTCTGAAGTAGGAAGCTGAGCCTTCCTTTCCTGTGAATGACAGGAGTCAGATGGGGAGGTGATCTCTGCTGAGAGCATCTGAAGAGAGCTCTCTTGACCAATGATTTCTTTTTCTCTACCAGAGTTTTAGTATTTGGCTCAGTCAGGGGTCCAGTTGACCAAGAGGACTCAGAATTTAAGAACTGAGCCTTTTCTGAGGCACAGTAACTAAGCAGAAATGCTGCCTGGGGATCCTGGCCTGGGCAAACCAGTTGGCAGATGAGAACAGGGTAAGGGGAAGGAAATCTGTGAATATAACATTTGCAATAAAGGTAACTGTTGGCATCCAATCTCTCACCCCGCCCCCTTCCCTGAGTATCCACCAAAGCAGGCTCACTATCATGAGCTTTGCTTCACAATAGCTGCTGTACACAGATAGGCAAGCTGAGCCAGAGAAAGATGACTGAACTTGCCCAAAGCGCACAGACTATCAGGAGCAGACATCCTCTTAGTACCCAAAGACAGCAAAAACAAAATCTAGGGACCAGCCAGGGTATAAACAGCAGTTCAGCCTCTGCTGAACTAAAAGATGAGGGAATTTTTAAGGTGTCCACAGAACCAGGATGACTTTATGTCGTGTGAGAGATTAGACTCATCAAATGGATTGACTTAATTAAAAACCTTCAAAAATGAAGAAGCACACACTCAAAAAACCTTTGAGATACCAAGCTAATTTAGCACAAAATCATAATTGATAGTGAAGTGGATAAGGAAACGACCAGGAACTCTCTCTCTCTTCATCTACTTGTCTCCAATAGTCTCTCTTCTTCAAAATGTCCTCTTAGTGTTCCCTTTGGCAGCATATATATATATATATATACATATATAAAATTGGAACAATACAAAGAAGATTAGCATGGCCCCTGAGCAAGTATGACATAGAAATTCATAAAGCATTCCATATTTGTCTACCTGCCAAGACACACACACAAACTATATGAATATAATTACAAAATATTTTTCACACAAATAAAGATAGATTTAAACACTTGGTGATATATTAATTTCTCATGGATAGACTAAGCCAACATGATAAAAATGACAATATTGCCTATATTAATTTACTTGTTCAGTGTCACACCTATCAAACAATGAAAGAAATACTTTATAGAGCTAGAAAAAAATAATGAAATTCATGTGGAGGAACAAAAGGTCAAGAATATCAAGGGAATTAGTGAGAAAAAATGAGAAAGAAAAGGGCCTAGCAGCACCAGATCTCAAACTATACTACAAAGTTGTAATCATCAAAACAATTTGGAAATGAGTAAGAAATAGAGAGGCTGACCAGTGGAACAGATTAGGTATATACATTATATCGAAGCAAACAAACACAGTAACCTAGTTTGATTTGATAAACTCAAATATCCCAGCTAGTGGGGCAAGAACACCCTATTTAAAAAATAATTGTGAAAACTGTAAAATAGTCTGGTAGAAACTACAGTTCTGCCTTTGAAATATGTCTTGTATATGCCCCCTTTTCTATTACTGCAACCAGCCTATAACGGGCATTCATCACCCCATTCCTGGACTTTTATAATAGCCTTCTGGTTGGTCAGGAACTTGGTTAGCCACTCCCCTACCCAATTGCTGAGTATACCCTCAGTTTCCAATTTTTTGCTACCACAAAATGCTCTGCTATAAATGTTTTTATATATGAGTCCTTTCCTTTTTTCTTTGATCTCATTGGGGTATAGACCTAGTAGTAGTAGTAGTATTTATTAGTCAATGGGTATGCACAATTTAATAGCTTTTGGGACACAGCTAACTGTTTTCCAAAATGTTTGGATTAGTTCACAGCTTTACCAGCAATGACTTAGTGTACCTATTTTCCTTCAACCCCTCCAGCATTTGTCATTTTCCTTTTTTTGGCATCTTCACCTATCTGATGGGCATAAAGGTGGTAACTCAAGAGTTTTTTTAATTTACATTTCTCTAATTATTAGTGACTCAGAGCATTTTTTTTTCATATGGCTATTGCTAGCTTGGATTTCTTCCTCTAAAAACCCAAATGCCTATTTGTATCCTTTGACCACTTATCAATTAGGGTATGGCTCTTCTTATAAATTTCATGCTGTTCCCTCTGTATCTTAAAGAGAGGAAACCTTTATCAGAGAAACTTGCTGCAGAGTTTTTTTTTTTTCTGTTTCTTGCTTCTATTTTTAGCTGCACTGGTTTTGTCTGTACGAATAAGCATGAAACAATTCTGAGGTACCACCTTTACACTGGGAAATGTAATTAATTAGAGAAATGAAAATGTAAATTAGGCATGCTGAACACATTAAACGGGACTAGAGAAAGGGATATGGGTTTGAATCACAGCTCTTTCTTCTGGAATGGTTTAAATTCTGGGCACCTAAATGGGACTACAGGTGGGAAGGGGTAGCAGGAGATGAACCCCCTTCAACGTCACAGCTGAGAAAAGGTCAGGTTCTAGCAGGTCTTAGCCATACCTATTTCTAGAATTTTTATGGTACCCCCATGTGACATGGGGGGCAATGTGGTCCCCAATATCCAAATTCTCCGGGCTTTTTTGGGTTTTGTTTCCTAAGAAAGCTTTTTAAAAAGTTGTGATTGACATATCAATCTCTTTAAAGACTAGGTCTATGTCTGGTCTAATCCAGGTTTTCATAGTAGAAGGGGAGGATAAAGGGTCTCTAGGCCGCCTACTGGATAATAATTGTGACTACCTTGGATAGTTATCCAGAGAGGCTGACTCTGGTCCTCACCAGATCTCCCTACTGCTCTCTTCCTACCCATTGTCTTTCCATTGAGATAACAGGGATTAAAGTCAGCCGACTGCTTCATTCCTAATTTGGAGAAAAGAAATGCCAGGCTGTCCCCTAAGGTGGGCAAGAATGGGGGCATTTCAGCACAAACATGTCTGGACAAGGCTCAGAGCACTGGGATTTTTGGACAGCTGTCTGCATCCTATAAAACAAATGATCCCATGGGGTTTTAGTGATCCTCCCTGTCTCCGAGGCTGGCCAACATTCTTTTAGTGCTGTGCCCTGGCCCAGCTTGGCTGTAGAGCCTCGATGGGAATCCTGTGGGCCAGAGGTCAAGCTGAGAGGCATTGGCACAGGGACAAGGATGGATGAAGATGCAGTAAAGCCAATCAGCAGGAAGATGCCAGCCAGCTCGGATGTTGGCATATTCCCAAAGGCTGAACTTAACGGTGATTCATTGGGGCTAAGTGTCATCTAGCTCAGCCACAAAAAACCTAGGGGGTACCAGGCACCCTTCCTTTTTACTTCTCCTGCTATTCTTGTCTCCTTGCCTGACTCGTACCTGGCATTGAGAGATGTGGTACAATGGAAAGAGCTGCCATGGGGGGATGGTGGTAGGGGAGAGAGGTCTGGTTGCTACTCTCAGTTTTATTATGAAATGTGAGACTAGATATTTCAGCTAACTTCTCTGGGCTCAGTCTTCTTATCTATGAAATGGGGATAAAAGCCTTTTTCAAATCTAACTCTCAAGGTTTAGGGATGATTATAGGAGCATTCTAAATATAAGAAAGTGCTTTACAATGAGGCTTTATAATTACTCATTCTAGGAGAGATCTATGCTCTGCTCAGTTCATCTACTTTCTAAGCTAAGCTGTAAAAAAGCAGGCAAGAATCTTAAGAGGGCTCACTCCAAAGTGGATTGAGGGAGACACAACTGCTATTTAAAGAGGTAGCCCCCAAATAAGTAAGGATTCAAAGGGAAAAACAGAGATGTTGGCTGGCAAAACAGTTCTGCTGCTGACTTCTCTGGGTGCTTCACGAAAACAAACAAACAAAAAGCCCAGGTCCCAAGTATTAAATCTGTTTTTGATTTTCTTTTCCATCTCTGCTACTTTCAGACAATGCATTCTTATATAACTCTCAGCTTCATAGATAGGCTTCTCCAGATGCTGACAATCTCATTTGGGACTGGAAAACTAGTTTTTTTTGCTTTGTTTTTTAAACTTACAGATAAGTAGGACTAGAGATGGGAGCAGGAAAACCACCAAAGTCATGTTTTTCCTCTTAAGTAAAATTTAAGTACCCGAAGCTAAAAAATATAGTTTTTTGTCTTTGCATTCCCAATGCATTGTACATAAAAGGTGATTAATAAAGCCATCACTTCCTTGGACAAAGTGCCAGACTATAAACCACCAGGTGCAAGACTTCCCTGACTGTCCCATGATTCTCAGATATCCCCCAAACTTACCCCATTGCTGAAATCAGGCCCTTGTCTAATCTAACCTATAAATCTATAGATAGAAATTCTTTTTCTTGGCTAGAACCTGTGTGGGCCAGCTTCTCAGACTGGCCTGGATCTCTTTTGGAGTGGATGTCCTTCATCAATTGTTAGCTTTTCATTTTGAGCCCTCCTTTCCCCATGCCAATAGTTGCTTTTTGGTTTCTGATATCTGAGAAAATTGAGGGCACTTGAGAACTCCCTTCTTCCATTTTTTAAATTTCGAAATCCTTTGACTTATATGTCCCACTATTCTCCTTTTCCCCAGTCACTAACAATGACCTTTTTTCCTTACCAAAGTCAACTGCTCTACACATGCCCTTGATTTTATCCTTCCAACCTTTTTTAGCAGATTGTAGCATCAACCATTCTCCCCTTATTCTTGAACATTCAACTTATCTCCTGTCGGATTCTTCCTTATTGCCTTCAAACAGGTCCAAGTCTCCCCCATCCTTAAAAAAGGATCCTAACACCTTTGGACTCTCATCCTATATCACATCTCCCTTTTTCAAATTCCTTGAAAATGATGTCTGTATTTGATGACTCCATTTTCTCTCCTCTCATTTACTTCTCAACCCTTGGTAATCTGGCTTCCAACCCTGTTTCTCAACAGAAACTACTCTCTTTGATGTTAACAATGATCCTTTAACTCTGTAGCCTCATTATCTTTATTCATATTTTTTGATCTATCTGCTTTATTTGATCCTGTTGGCCATTCTTTCCTCCCGGTTGCTATCTTCTCTAAGTTTTTGTGATACTACTCTCCTGATTTTCCTCTTCTCTATCAGATTGCTCCCTATTTACTGGTTCATCATCCATATCATAGAAATAGGAAGGTAGGTAGAAGGGAGGCGGTAGCTGGGCAAGATTTAGGAAATGACTGGGCATGTGGGGTGAGAAAAGACTAGAAATCCTTGCTTTCAACCTTTCATTATTATGAGGTGTTTTTTTTTAAACCCTAATATCTTTATATATATCCTTCTATATTCATTTTATTTGTTATAGGGTTAGGCAATGGGGGTCAAGTGACTTGCCCAGGGTCACACAGCTAGGAAGTGTTTTAGGTCAGATTTGAACCTAGGACCTCCCACCTCCAGGCCTGGCTCTCAATCCACTGAGCCATCCAGCTGCCCCCTATGAGGTGGTTTTGACAGAAATAGGGAACTTTGGAAGAAGGAATGATTTAGGGGAAGGAATGATTTCAGTGTAGAATATGTTAAGTTTGAGATGTCACGGATTTCCAGTTTGAAATGTCCAATAGGTAACACAGGAGACAGACTAGGGCTAGAGCTGGGAGTCATCTACATAGAGTTAACTTCATGGTAGGTGATGAGATTACCTAGAAAGAGATTGTAGAGGAAGAAGAAAAAAGGGCCTAGGACAGAACTTGGGGAAACAACATCTCTTATACTTGATCCCTTCTTTTTGGATATATGCTATACCATTTTAATTAAGAACCTTATCACCTCTTGCTTAGATGATTGTAATAGCCTCCTGATTTGTCTCTCTGCCTCATATCTCATCCCATTAGAGTCCCACTCTACACTTTTGCTAAAAACTAATGTTCCATAAGTGTTCCAAATGGACCATGTCATTCCCTTATCCAACTAAATTCAACAGCTTCCTTTTGCATAAATTCCTCTATTTAGCATTAAAAAAACAAAACGCTCTTACTTCTGTCCTAGTAACAATTCTAAGACAGAAGGGCAAGGACTAGGCAAGTGGAGTTAAGTGTCTTGCCCAGGGTCACACAGTCTAGAAATGTTTGAGGCCAAATTTGAACCCAGGTCCTCCTGACTCCAGGTCCATTGAGCCACCTACGTGCCATCTCTGTTTAGCTCTTAAAGCCCCATACAACTTGGCCCCAACCAACCTTTCCAGTCTCAAAAGATGTTACTCCTTCTTCTGTACTTTGGGATCTAGTTAAATTCGTCTTTTCTCTGTTCCTCATTGCATCTTTGGTTTCTGTGACCTTGCACTGGTCACCTCCCAAGCTTGGCGCTCTCTCTTTAGATCCAATCTCAGAGTCCCTCTTTTCCTTTAAGATGTAGCTCAGGCACAATCTTCTGCATGAAGCCTTTCCTGAGTTGCCTCCTCCAACTTCTAAAGTACCTTTGGATTTAACTACTTGGTACACACGTGTGCTTATTCATTTTAAATTTACATATTGTGTATATACATTATATATATTTATGTAGGTATATGACTGCTCCCCCATCCCAAATAGAATGGAAGATTTTTACAGGTAGGGATTGTTCCATTTTTTGAACTTGTATCCCTAGAGCCTAGCATTGTGCTCGGCATGCCAATTAATTGATGTTCCCACATTGGAGAGGCCAATGGGAACCGGCCAGAAGGTGAAAGCTAACAGACAGATGGGGTAGGGAGACACTGATAGGCTTTTCCAAGCTTGGCACATGAACTATCAGGAAAGCCTGGGCTATAGTTCCAAGCAGCAAAACTAACCTTGACCTCCTATGTCCAGGGATGATGCTTGTCCCCTAGGAACTGCCTGGCAGAGATCAAACAACTATGTGTCTCTTGGCACCTTCTTCCCAAGCTTTCTGCCATATACCTACAGAAGCCTTCTGTCAGCTCTGAGCTTTCCTTGTTCCTATGAATATAATCAATCACCAAAGGAAAGAAAGATTCCTCCTGCTATGTTTCTCATAGGAATGCTGATTATGGCGCTAGGGAGAACAGTAACTATCTCTTTTCACCAGTTGCCAACATGGAATCAAATGCCAGTAGCTTAAGTTAGTACTCGTTTTTCTGTTTCTGTCACTTCTCAGAGAAACCAAGGCTCCCTTATCTACTTCCACTCTTCACCCCATGCCTTCCCCACAACACACAGATATACACACAAAAAGCCTTTCCTTTTGGACAAGTGTAAGACAGAGAAACATCCATAAAACTTTCAAAGCCCACTAAAGGTTTAATACCTAAGAGTTCAAAATTCTACAGGACCAAAGCAATTTCAGATTCTGTGTTTCCTAACATCCTAGAAGAATATGAGATTTAGAAGAAAGCTCTGAGGGTATCTGTCCAATCTATACCTGACACTGGTCTTCCTTCTACTCACTCTTCAGCCAGTGGTTAATGCAGCTTTAGCTTGGAAGATCTCAGTGATAAAGAACCTATTAAATCCTTTCCACTTTGAGACAACTGTAATTGTCAGCAAGTTTTCTTCATGTCAAATAGAAATCTACCTCTTTACAGACTCTGGCTCTTAGTTTTGCCCTCTATTGTCAAGCAGGAACTAATTCCCCCTCCCTTATAGGCCTTTCCATCTCTTCCAGCCCCTCTAAGTCACTGTCTCCTCTTTTCCCAAGAGCCCCAGATCCCACATCAGGAGTTGAAAGGGCAAAAGGAAAGGGGCTACAAGGTCAGGTTCTCTCTACCCCCGTCCTCCACTGCCCCTAAACCCACAGTGTCTCAGACAGAGCCTGGCACATTTCCTATCCCCTTCAAGCTTCTCCTCTACCTGGTTTGATGGCATTCATGACAGCCCGGCAGGATCTCAGCACGGCTTCATAGATGGCTTTCTGGTCAGGGGTGAATTTCCCATTAGCAGGGAAGGTGCAGGTGATATCAGATGAGAAACAGTAATATTCACCTCCCATGTCAAATAAGCTGAGAGAAAAAGGAGAAAAAAGAGATCATACAAGAGGCTTTGGAGAAATCTCCCTCTACCCCCCACCCCCCTCCATGATTTCATCATTTGAACAATTCAGTCTCTGATGTGGGTCTAGGCATGAAATACTCCTCCTGCTCTTCCTTTGTCCTTTACTCCCTGGTCACAGAATTGGGGGGTGAGGTGGAGATGGAAGAGGGGACACAACTCCACTGACTCCTGCTGACCCGCTATCAGCACAAAAGGGGAGTGCACAGTGGGGTACTGTGGTGTGAGAACCGGGCAGTGCTTGATTACTCATACTCTTCGTATAACAGAGGCATGCAGAGATAACTGGCATCGACTAGAAATCTGCAACAGCAGCAAACGTCCATCATCATGAATATAACTTCAATTGAAATAAATGTTTCTGTGCAATAGCTCTGGACCTAGAGTAAGAGCACCTAGGCATAAATAGGAATGGCTGCTCCACTTGGCTGGCTGACATCATGTCAGTTCCTGTGTCCTCCACGTGGGTGACAATGGAAGGGCTCTTTGTGATCAGGACTTCCTATCCTCTGCACTGAGAGCCAGGGGTGAAGGAGCAGGCAGGGTCAGACTGCCCTGGTTATGGCTTTACTTTTGCTGCTATGAAAATGGAGGGGAGTGTGTTCAAGTGACCTATGCTCCTGCCTGGAACCCCCCACACCATGTGTGACCCCCAGTCCTCCCAGGCCCCAGGCCAGAGAGCCTTATGTTGGACAAATCTTTTGTGCATGGCTCCCTGAGGAGACATCTATCCCCTGGACTGGCAGGCGGCCCTATAGGCCACTCTGGTCATGTATTACTCACTCCAGGAGAGCGAGAAAGGGCAAGCCAAGCTGAACATTTGCCATCTTGAACCCCACAATCTTCCAAGTAGAGCTGAGGAATGGGAACAGGGTTGTGCCTCCAATCCTCTGTATATATCACAAGGCTCTAGAAGCTATTTCTACCCACCATAGATCGTCACAGCCAATATGTCTAAAAATCAAGGACTATGATTTTCTGCAAAGCTATACTACTTTACACACAATAGGTGCCCTTTGAAATACTTGCTGAGCAAAAGGAAGCCAAACCCCTCAGGAACCCCCTAACCCCAAATTCCACCTCATAAACTAAAACACTTAGAGGCTCAAAGTCAACTTCTTTCAGGGTAAGGATATTTTAAAGGAGAAACAAACTGGCAAAGTTCAGATCTCCACTGTGGTACTAGTAACTGGTTCTAGGCAAGGATGTAGAAATTGTGAGAAGACCATCTTCTAGACTAGGGATCTTTCTCAGGAAACCCACTCCTATTCCCTTGAAGAGACAAGGGCAGGTTCACACTATAGCCAGGTTGGCAAAGTGAAGAAGAGAAGGCCAGGAATTGGGCAAAGAGAGGGCTTTCCATCCAAATCCCCATCCCCAGGGCACACTGTGGTGGAAGGAATATTCGAAATATGAATGTGTTCTCTCTGTGGAATCTTGGCAAGTTTGGCTCTATCCAGTGTAGCCTCCCCCCAGGGTTGGGAGTGACTAGGTCGACTACAGAACTGTTAGGGAGCAGGAATGTGGCAAGCCCATACCACAAAGAGGATGATGGCTCCCTGTGTTGGGTAAACTTCTGTTTCCCCTGACTCCATATATCCTGTGAACTCTGTCCCTCATTCTCTCTCTCCTTGGGAAGTCTGAATCCTGCATAATCTGGGCCAAAAGAGGGGAGCATTTCAGCAAATTTGTCAGAAATGGGGAAAAAAACCAATTGCTAACAGAAAGGAAATGGAGAAGGGGGCAAGAGTCTAAAGGATATAGAGTCCTTACGAAATATAGCAAACTTTTATTAAGATCCAAAAGCTTAGTGTAAAGAGAGAGCAGTCCCTGCTCTCATGGGAATTATAGAAGGAGGACAAGATAAAGCACAAGCATAGATAACTATAATATACACCAGCTCACACAGCATGGAGTTCTTTAAAAATTCCCCTTTATTGGTTAGGGAGGAGATGATGAGGAGAAACTAAGAGGTGGGGGCCATCATGCCCACTCTCAAGGGATAACCATTGCCAATGTCATTAACTATGTGGCTGGAGGGCCAATCATGTTCACAGGTAATTGACCTGTTATGATAGAAGTCATGACAGAAGCAGCAAATTGCCATTGCGAAGCACCTAACTTCCACTGAAATAAAGCCAGCAGGTTTCACTGGAAAGAACACTGCCTCTGGAGTCGGAGCACCTGGATT
>NC_058131.1:311146505-311246719 GCF_016433145.1 Gracilinanus agilis
ATGAGTCCAGCATTCCATCCACTGTGCCACCTAGCTGTCTACCTTGCACATAGTAGGTGCTTAATAAATGCTTGTCAAATTAAATTGTTTGTCAGATATTGTACTGTGTGTGTGTGTGTGTGTGTGTGTGTCTTGGGGGGGGTAGCCAAAAATCCAACATATCTTTATTCTTAAGAAGTTTACAACCAAATGGGGTAAAGAACAATCCTACAAATAATTATAATACAAAGGGGAATATGAGAAGTGTGAAGGAAAGATCTAGGCAAAGTGCTATAAGAAATGTAAAGAGGGAGATCAATAGGGAAGGGGGAGATATTGATGGATGGAGGTTTGGATATGGTTCCCTAGGAAGGACATAAAAGTTAGTCCATGAGGAGATGGAAAGTCTTTAAATAAATGGGAATGGGGGAGGGGGAAGGAAGATGATCTATTTCAAGAGCAGGGGACATCATGGAGCAATGAGATGAGAGAGAATAAAATGAGAATGGGAGAGTAGTCTAGTTTTACTTGAATGTAGAATACATGGGGGAGGAAGGAGGGAATACTGTGAAATAAGGCTGGAGAAATAAGCTGGCGTTGGAGTGTGGATGGTCTTGAATGCCATAGCCCCTTCCTCTAAGTCTTCAGTCCAGGACCTCAATAGAGCCTCACTCATAGCCAAAGGAATGAAGAGTAAAATCTCTAAGTAAAAACAGAAATTGAACTATTTAAAAAATAAGGAACCACCGGTCAAGGACTCACAAACATTTACGGGATAACTGGTGCTAGAAGGCCTTAAAAAGAAAGAGTAGAACCAATACTATGCTTTCTTCTCCTCTGAGAAACTAAGCTTAATCAGAGTCTTCAACTCCAATGAGGTGATTATTAGTGTGAATTACTTTTGGGAGGTTCCTCTAGTTAAAAATATGCCTACTCCAGGCAGGTCTAAATCTATCATTCAAAAAAATTTTTTAAAAGGCTAACTTAGCTTTTTACTTGAAACCCTTCATTTTCAGAAGAAGGAAGTGTATCCAAGCCAGTCAGAAATCTGTACTATCTAGCAGCAAACAAGCACGGGGTTGAATTCTATTTTCATTCTCTCAGTTCCCCATCTTCTTTTTAAAAAATCCTCCTCAGAATTTCCACATACATAAGTTAATTCAGATTCAAAGCATTCTGGAATTCAGAAAAAAGTCATCACTTTTATAATCATCTGCTTCTAACTCCTCCATGTCCCCTTCATCTATCCTTTCAATGGAAACTGACAATTTAGAATTCAGTCATATTTTGGCCTCGGCCAAGAACATAGAATTTCTCCTTCTCTGCTGCCTCAGAACTCTCGCAGGAGAGAATTCCATCTCTGGTAGAGCCAATTTTGCCTGATAATCTAAGACATCTGGGAAGACATTACACATCTCCAAAAAATATGCTAGATTTCTACTTCTCACATTCGCTCATCAAGTTCTATTTCTGGTTGGGATAAAAGCCAATGCACCCCCCCTCCCCTTTTTTTTTTTTTTTTTTTGCTTCTGACCAGTTGGATGGCTTCAGGTCAGTGGTATCAGAGTCCACCAAACCAACCCATCATTCAATTTCATCATTTTGTTACTACATGGTTCCAGGACTGGACATACAGGAGGAGAATAGAATGGAGTCACATTTTTGGACCCAAGGGAGCACTACTTCATCCTCAAGAGACCATGCAAATTATTTGGGGAAACTTTTTAAAAAATTCATCTTGTTCCAGAGTTTTACAAAGTTATCTAACAAAGAAAAAACAAAAGCCACTGAATCTCCTGTGAAGTTTCTACTTACTTTTTCACCCAAGATGATATTGCCACCACTTCCTCTACCCTATTTGGAAGGCATACAAGAGTATTTTAGAAAAAAAATAAAACATGCCTTTCCGAGTTGATCATCTATAATGGAATAGGAGAATTCCTTTCTATCAGGAAGCTCAAATGATTCTGCTAAACAGAATGCCCATTTCTGCTTCTCCATACAAATACAGTACTTGAGATAAATGAATGAAATCAACATTCTTTTCCATTCACCAACATAATTCTTTACTTCCTGTGGACAAGTAGGCAAGTGGCTGCTTTCCTCTCTGTTATCAAAGATAGGTCTCAACTCAGTAAGTGAGGAAAAGTTGCTGTTCACAATCTGCAAGTCTTTCTAATATCACAACTATAGTTTTTGTAATATTGTGGGATATCAATAATTTCCCAAAAGATTTCTCTCTCCTTCCTCCCTTCCTCTCTAACTCTCCTCTCTCTCTTTCTCTACTTTCTTCCCCTCACTCCACACTGGTTCTCAGATTTCTCTTAGGAATTTCAAAGGTTGGGAATAGCTAGCTAGTACAAGAGTACTAAAAACTGGGAGAAGGGATAAAGGGAGAAAATCCCATTAGTTAATGGCCAACTCGGTGCATCTGAATTCCCTTTATAAAGGGCAACAAACTAAAAGTAGGGGCCTCAGAGAAAACAGAGTAACCCATTACCACTTTGGAGGTCAAGACACATTTAGTCAGAAAGAAAAATAGGGGCAGGGATCCCCAAAGGATGAATGCCAGTTTCTGCCTAATCACAATGGGGCAGGATATATTCAGTGAATCATTGTCAAGTATGGGTTACATGGGATGAGCTTCCAACATGAGATTGTTCTTGCTAAGGGGGTGAAAGGTCAGGTTTTTGATAACTGATTTTTAAAAACTGTAAATATCACCATGTTTCTGACATGCTAAGTTCTTGTTACATCACCATAGGAGGCAGGAGAACAAGTCAGAGTAAAACCCAGTGCATTTTCCATTTCAACTTTTTTTTGAGGGGTGGGGATAACCAATATGTCATAATCTTTGTTGGCATTAAGAGGGTCTAGACCAGGGGTCGGCAACCTTTTTGGCCGTGAGAGCCATAAACGCCACATTTTTAAAAATGTAATTTCGTGAGAGCCGTACAGTGCTCACAGTGCGCGCTCCTGTAACAGCGCCTGAAAAAAACTGACTTTATGGCTCCTGCAGAAAGAGCCATATCTGGCCCTCAAAAGAGCCAGATATAGCTCGAGAGCCATACATTGCCGACCCCTGGTCTAGACAGATAGTTAACCCCATATCCACACTCTCCCATGAAACCTCGATTTGACCTAGAGTTCTAATCACATCCCAAAGATGATGAAGCAACCAGGACCTCCAATTTCCCTAAAGACAGGCCAGTGGGTGTCAGCCAAGTGTGTGATCAAGGGTAGAGCCAGCCTGTGGCCTGAAGCTCTCAGAGGCTAGGCTATGTATGCCAGGGAGAAGAAGGAGCAATGTGGTTCCTGAGGGGTTTCTTCCTTGAGGCAAGGCCTGAAATAGAAAGTTGTTAAAACTACAACAAGAATGGAAAGTAGCCTACTACAATTCTCCATATTGCTTACTTGCATCTATGTAAAGTGACAGACTATAGGGTCCCTTCACTTTTCAGCATAGATCAGGAAGAAGACTATAAGCTCCATGAGACCAGAGACTTTATTTGTTGTCTTTATATGACTAGGACAGTGGCTTGTACATATCAGGTACTTCAGAAATGCTTGTTGGATTTGACCGAGTCATGAGATTCCCACAAAAAGATACATTAAATTTGTTCCCCAAAAGGAGAACTATTTATTCACATAAATGAAAAGTAAGAAATATCCTTGTTGTGCAGATGCAACAAATAAATATAAATATAAATATAAATAGTGAATAGGATAAGAATCACCATAATTCCTTTTAGGCCAAAAAGACAAGACACTAAAGGAGAGACAGGCTTTGAAGGAAATGTTCACCTTAGGAGATGATAGACATTAGAAATAAGGTTTCTTCTTTGGCTATCTGAAGATAAAATAATAAACTGAAAAACCACTGAAAGATATGGTGGGGAAAAGCTCAGTGTCAAAGAAGACCTTGGCCTTGGCTTGGATTTGGAAAGTCTGCATGCTTTCTTCCATCTCCATTCAAATGTGAAATGTGATCAATCCTATATGGAGCAAGAACTTCCCCAACAGGAGCTAGAAATTTGCTTCAAATAAGGCAGATCAAATTTGCTGTACTGGCATGAAATCCCCATGAGAAATATGCTCAAGATGGTCCCAAATTAGAAGTCAATTAGGAAAGGATGTCAGAAAAGAGATATAGGATGGTGTGGTGAAGAGTCCTGGGGTGGAAATTGTGAGGCCTAGGTTTTTAGTCATGGCTCAATCATTGTCCATCTAAGTGATTCTGGCAGGGTCAATTCCTTTGTTGAAAGACTTTCATTTCCTCACCTGCAATTGGGGATGCTACTATTTGCTCTGCCTCCTCATAAGACTGATGTGACAAATATAAAAACATGTGACAGTACTTTGTGAAATGTCATCTAACTTTTTACTAGGTATAGTGACCCCTGAAATCATTGTGAGAGCTGAGTTGCAAGATACACTATGGTACCCTGATCCAGATGGTAGATCAATGGGTGCATATATGGCTCTGAGCAGGTCCCCTGGTTTCTCTAGTTCCAAACATGAAGTCCATATACTTGGAGACAATGGATCTCAGGTATCTATTTTTAAAGGAAACAAATGCAGTGGTAGCATGACACTATTCCTAGAATCCAGGAGAAAAAGCTTACCGAAGCAGCTTGGTATAAAGTGGGAGTTCTTAACCTTTTTTTTTTTATTTTAAACCCTTAACTTCTGTGTATTGACTTATAGGTGGAAGAGTGGTAAGGGTAGGCAATGGGGGTCAAGTGACTTGCCCAGGGTCACACAGCTGGGAAGTGGCTGAGGCCAGGTTTGAACCTAGGACCTCCTGTCTCTAGGCCTGACTCTCACTCCACTGAGCTACCCAGCTTCCCCCTTAACCTTTTTTTGTGTCATGCTCTCCTTTGGTAGGCTGATGAAACCTATAGACCCTTTGTCAGAGTAATGTTTTTAAATGTATAAAACATAGGATTACAAAAGTAAACTATTATAATTGAAATAGTTATAAATTTTTTTTTAACTAAACTAGGTTCCAGGTTAAGAACTCCTGATGCATTGGAAAGAATGAAGATCAAAGATCTCAGTTCAAATCCTTATTCTGCAATTTCTTAGCCATGCTTGGACAAGTCTCATCCACTTTCTAAGGTGCAGGCTTCATCTCTAAAATGGCTGGTCTAAAATGACCTAGCTCTATATCTATGATCTTCTGAATCTATAAGCTCAAAGTGGTATTAGAAGGGCATATTAGCATGTAGGAAGTTGCATCAGTTCTGTCCACAGGTCCAATGTCACTTAAACAGAAACCACAACAGTACTCTATGAGAGAATGTCCTTGTTCCTCCTGTTTACTACAGAATTCACTAGGCAGACTAAAGGAGTGATGAACAGCTGTTTTTATTGTGTGAGTCAACACTGCCCTCATCTGGCCCCAAAGGCTCAGCCTAAAGGGCTCTTGCTCCTGCAGGCTCCCTCTGCTGGGGCAAGAAGTATGGGACTGGACTTCCTGGGAGCCCCCTAGGATGGGTGACAGGTAAAGCTGCCTCTTTCCCCAAGACAAGACACTGGGCACCATCACTGTTGCCTCTGTAACAAAGTTCTGAGAACAACATAGGAAATGTCTTCTTGAACTTAAATTCAGAGACTGTAGCATGGATTTGAGCCCGCCCACAGTCTATAGGACAGTTAGAACAAATACACTGTTTCTCAATACCTGAGCCAGTGATGGTGAACTTATGGCACTGGTGCCAAAGGTGACATGCAGTGTACTCTGTGGGCACATGGGTCACCCTCCCCTCCAGCTCCATCCCTCCCAGAGGTACTTACTAGAAAAGGCAGAGGGACTTGGGCAGAGCTGCTCCTATCCCCCTTTCCACCATGCCTGATGACATTTTTTTCCCATCACCCCGCTCCTCTGCCTAGCTGTTCAATGGGAGAATACAGGGGGTAAGGTGGATGGCTCACAGGTGGCAGAGCTGGAGGGGAGTGGAGCACTTGGGTCATTCCCTCCCCCTCTTCACCTGAACTGAGGACATACCTCACTTCATCCTTCCCTCTGCCCAGAAGCCCAATGGGAGCACTTTCTCCTTCCCCTGTGTGAGGTAAGGGGGGGAGACGCATACCCAGCATGTGGGGGGGGGGAGGACGACATGATACTCAGTCTGGATTGGGGGCAGGGCCTGGCACTATCTCTATAAGGTTTGCCATCACTGGCCTAAGCTAAAGGGAAGATATGGAAGAGAAGGACACTTCTGAAAAATTCAAATGCTAAATAATCAAAAAGCTGTACTTACTCAGCTGTGCTGCTGTGAAGTAAGGGCCCAGGCAGGAAAGAGAAGTGTTTGATGTCATCATCAACATCACCCCTTAACTTTTACACTGTATTCTGTGACTGGGGATGTCAGATTCAACTGCTAATTCCAGTTAAGAAGAACTAATTTCAGGGAAAAACCAGTTTTGGTGGAAAATGTACATTAACTTCCTCACTGATTTCCTTTAAGTATACACACTTGGGTATGAGGTACGAGGTTTAACATGAAGCCCTCAAATTCCTCCAACCCCAGGGAATGCACCTCTGGAAGCATCAAACACACAGATAGTGTCTTGGTAGAGAACTAAGGATTTTAGCCTAATAAAGGCTGGGGTTGGGATACGGGGACAGAGGCGATTGGGGTGGGGGGACCAGGAGCAAAGGGTGGAAGATAAAGAGGCAATTTGGACTTAACATTAGGAAAACTTCCCAACAGTCAGAGCCAAACAACAGCTTTTGTTTTGACAGGTGGTAGGGCTTTCTTTGGAAGTCTTCAAGCAGAGCCTGGAATGTTATAGTGGAGACTGAGTTAGACAAGCAGCTGAGATCCCTGCCAGTGCTCAAATTCTGGGATCCTATGATGGTGGGACATACAGATTCTGGCTCATGCTGATATACCCTCCACTTGCTCCAGGGAACTTACAGAATTCCTGGAATTCTAGTTCCTTCCCTGACAGCTTCAAAAAGAAGTGACACAACTATCTCACTTGGATCGACAAAGTTCTGCTCAGCCTTTAGGTTCTATTTGCTTTCCACCCTTCCTTGTCCTCCTTACCCAGTTGGAAGGGGAAAGGGAAAAAAAAAGACATGTTAGTGATGCCACCCAGTGGTCAGGATTTGCACAGACACCCTGAGGTGACTAAGGCTCAAATGCAGAGGCAAACCCGGCCCCAGGAACTAAGATGAAGAGGTCACAATGCATCTGATCACTGTTCTCATAACCTGTTTCCAGGGACTGACCAAACTTCACAAACCCAACCAAATCCTGAGGTGACGGGGCAGCTACACGAATACATTTAAGCGAGACTCATCCTGAACTCAGCTATTTCAATAGATCAGACTTTCTCTTAACAGCTGATGATGAATCACTATGAGTAAGTCACAGACAGACTCAGAAACAAAGAGAAACACAGAAAAAGTCAGAGAAACTGGGTATGAGGGAAGTCAGGAAGGCATTTGAAAGGTCACAAAATCAAAGTCAAATTACAACAAAAGAATGGTTGATTTTAAATTTGACAAAATTTCTTTAAAATCATCCTTAAAAAAATGATGGGCTTTTAAGATGACAGCAAGAAGGGTACATTTTCTGTGGTTGCGGCTTCTTGAGCCTGAGCTTTGAACCCTTCCTGGTTCAACAAGTCAATGGCGTGCTGCACAGTCTACATGCTGCAACTGGGGGCAGCATGGTACAAGGGAGAAGGACTGGCCAGAGCTTAGCTACAGGGCTGGCTCTGCCACTTGCCTCTCATTTGCAAAATGGGGATAATAATCCACACACTACTAAACTCACAGTATTATCCAGAGGAAAGAGCTTTGCAAACCTTAAAGCACTATTTACTTGGGAGCTATTATGCCTATTTGCTGGGGATACTTCTACAGACCCATGATCACTAGTGGGGTGGGCACTTCCTCCAACTGCAATACATCCATACTTTCTCTTCTTGGATGATTCTTATTCCTACCTTTCCACAAATCCTCCTCCATTCAGGATCTACCCAACACAATGGAAGACTTCCTTTGGATCTTTTAATATTTTGTGGATGCCTGTATAATGCTGAGCTGCCCATCTCTTTCTCTTTGCTTTTTCTATGTGACTAGCACATCTTCCTTTATGGTCCTAGGTATCCTTGATTATGTTTTTATGCCATTTTTATGTGTGGCCAAGCCAGCGTTGATAATATGCTGCAGCAGCCTACTTAGGCTTATTATGCATCTTTCCATTGCCCTTTGGGTCGTCTGAAATTCTGATTCTTCTGAGAGCTTGGTAGTCTGTGATTGGCAGCTGCATTCAGAGGGAGAATACTGATGTTAAAAAGATGGGTTTTTTTGCAGCAGGGAGCAGCTTGAGATCACCGAAAGCATTGAACAATTTCCTAAATACAGTTCTGCTATTATTCAATGCTGGCCTCAGCTTATAGTCCATCAAAGGCACCTACTGTTATTCTTATTCACATTATAGCATGTTTAAATTTCAGGCTTCTTTTCTGATACACAGGATGGATCTATCCAGTAAAATAATTGGAGACTTACATAGAAACTATCTGATAAAGAACCTTAGGTATTGTGGTGGATGGAGTAAGATCTGGCTCTGGAACCAGAGGCCCATAGTTCAAACCTTACTTCCAAAGCTTCTTGACTGACCTTGGGCAGTTATTTAACCTATTTGGGTCTCCTTTTCTTCCTCTGTAAAATGAGGGCTTTATATGGGACAGTTTTTTTTGTTTGTTTGTTTGAAACTCTTACTTCCTGTCTTAGAATCTATACTGTTTTCTGGTTCTAAGGTAGGAGAGCAACAAGGGCTAGGTAAAAGGGATTAAATAATTTGTCCAGGGTCACAGAACTAGGAAGTATCTGAGGCCAGATTAGAACCCAGGACCTCCCATCTCTAGGCCTGGTTCCCAATTCATTGAGCTACTTAGCTGGCCCCTAAGGGAGCTTTTAAGGGCCCTTCTATCAATATTTGAATTTGTAGCAGTGTTTGCTGCCATATCAAGAAGTGTGTGAATTAAATATCTGGGAGACCATTAGATCCCGCAGAATCATGTGTATTAATTTGCCAGTAATTAATTAATGGCAGGTAAGATTCCCGATCAGCAGAAGTCACAGGAGTCAGGGTGATGTATGGGGACTAAGGTGAAACCTTGGGCCAATTGAAGGATCCTGGGGGAGGATTTAGATTGAGCTTGAAAAGCCAGTGCATGAAGCTCTCTGCCTTTCCTTTGGGATTGTGAAAGGACTCCTCTCTCTCCGAGTCTAGCTATGTAAGCCATCTCGCAAGCAGTCCCTTCCTGAACTCAAGCCTGCTCCTTGGCTGGCCTTAATTTGCCTGGCCTGATCATGTGGGTAGCTGAGCCCCCTGGCCCCAGCTTGTGAAATGGACCCTGGTCCATGAAGAATCTAGATATGATAGAGCAGAAGTAAATCAACTGGGGACTTATTTTAAGTTAGAAAGGCTGGACACCTTATTTTTCTCTTTCTTCTCTTCACCAATAAATACTTATATGTTTATTGCAAAGTCTCCAAGATTAATTTTTATTCATAACGGAAGATACAGCAACACACCAGAGTTGGCTTGCTGTATTACATTCAGCCACATCTGGGGATGGGCACTGTTTGATAGCTTCCCACTGAGGAATGAAGCACTGATAATTGTCAGACTAGTGATGATCACAGTGCCTTGGCCAGGTTTGCTTTTAGCTAGAGGCTACCTATCTGGTCTGATAGTGAAGTGGTGCCTCAGTGAAAGTCCTCTCAGATACCTCATCACAGAGTAGACATTCTCTTTTTTAAAGATATTTTATTTCTCAATTATTGTAATAAAAATTTTCAACATATGTTTTCCAAAATTACAAGATCCAAATTGTCTCTGACCCTTCCTGCTCTTAGAGATGGTAAGCAATTTGACACTTATATTATCATGTAAAACATATTTCTATATTGGTCAGTGCTATAAGAGAATTCTCATATAAAACTAAAACCTCAAAATAAAAACACAAAGAGGCTAAGGTAAAAAGTAGGATGCTTTGATCTGCATCCCAAAACCAATAGTTCTTTCTCTGGAGGTGAGTAGCATTCTCTGTCAAAGTTCCTCAGAATTGTCCTAGATCAATGATGGGCAAACTATGGACCATGGGCCAGATGTGGCCCCCTGAAATGTTCTATACCCCATTCAACATTATTCCTAATCTGACGCATACAATGAGTAGGATACAATACAATGAAACTTCGAAAGAGTTGCCTTAGAAACAGACTGACAGATGAGCATTTCCTTTCCTTTGGCCACCTCTTTAAAAAGTTTACCCATCACTGTCCTCAATCATTGTATTGCTGAGTAACTAAATCTTTCACAGTTGATCATTGTACATGTTATTGTGTACAATGTTCTCGAGGTTCTACTTATTTCACTCTTAATCAGTTCATGTAGGTCTTTCCAGCTCTTTCTGAAATCATCCTATTCATTATTTCTTACTGCACAATAGTATTCCATCACCATCATATGCCATAATTTGTTTGGCTATTCCTCAAATGATGGACATCCTTTTGATTTCCAATTCTTTTCCACCACAAATGATCCTGCATTCTTAAGCCTAAGCCAGTGGAGAGCAAACTCTGGCAGAGCTTACACTTAGCTGAAAAGGCTACATATACAGAAAGGCCTGATAAATTGGAGTCCATGGTTTAGCTGTGGAGAGGCTTAACCATAGTAAGTCAGCCAACAGATAATGATTTGCCGGGGAGGGTCTTAAAGCAACTCTTAAAATATGTAATCAGGCTGGAGAAGGGAAGAGAGAAGAATAGAGAGTGATCTACATCCATTAGGGAGAGTGTCTCTTGTCTCACAGTCACATATACTTTAAAATGATGGTACAGTTGAGATGCACTGAGAACACTTATGAAAAGAAGGGTGGAAGGGAAGAAATGGTGGTTCAGTTTCACTAAAAACAATGGGAGAAAGGTCTTTACCACCATAATAAGCACCAATAAACATTGGGGCTTTGAGGTTACTCTAAAGTCATTGAAATTATTCTGAATGCCTCTGCTTGCTACGGGAATATTTATTGGTGAGGGGTGGAAAACATCATTTCAAACTTCTTTGGGCAGCTTACAATTTAAAAAAAAAAAAAAAAAAGACTGTGCCATTAAGGTAATTCTAAATTTTAAAAAGGGGATTAAGAGACCTTGTTGTGGTAGTCTCTTAGTAGAAGTCAGGAGGTCTGGATTTAGTTTTTATCTCTAAAATTCTAGGGAAATTGAAAAGTAATGTTTATTATGTTGAATTCATGATACAGTTGAGCTGCAATTGTTCATTGTTAAAGGCACAATTTATAGTATACTGGGGCACATAATAAAACACATGTATTTGTAGGATTATAAGATTAAAGTCTCCAGGATTTAGCTTCTCTTTCTATAAAATGAGCAGGCTCATCTAGATAGTCTCTAAGCCTCCTTCCAGTTTTGACATTCTTCATTCTAAGGTCTCTTCCAATTTTAAAACTTAAAATCTCTATGCCTTGGAGCAAGAATGTATTGGTGTAAGTGATCACAGAGCTCAAATGCCTGATGATTGGCCACAACAAGTTATGAGGCTCTTCTACTAAGGAAGGATTATAATCTCTGTCAATAGACAGAATATGTACATGGCCAAAATCAAATTCTTGAAGAATATAAGTTTAATGGTTAGTAAAACTTAGAACTGTTGTATCTGTCCTTTATGGCATCATTAGTCATACTTAAGACTTATTTTATGCTAAGTCCTTGGGCAAGAACAAACCCCTCAATGATAACAATTTTTTCCTATGAGAAAATAGGACCTACTTTGTGACAAATTGTTTTATGACAGAGTTTTTATTTATTTATTTTTTAATAGAAAGCTTTTCCATGGTTACATGATTCATGTTCTTTCTCTCCCTTCCCCCCTCCCCCCGCCTGTAGCCGACACATATTTCCACTGGGTTTTACATGTGTATGACATAGAGCTTTAAGGAATCTATTATGGCAAGAAAAGGATGAAGAGAATGTCTCCTGTAGCCTCATTGATTTTAATATTTATTGCAGTCTAGAAAAAAGCCTCTAATTTTTCTGGCTTAGTCTTTCTTTGTCTAACATACTATCCATTTCCCAGCTGCATTCTTTTTTTCTAAATATCCCATTTAATCCTGCCCTGTCCATGTCATGCCGCCTCCTCCTCTCTGCCCCTGGATCTACTATGTCTGAAGTTTCAGGGTCAGACATTTTCATTTTCCTGGTTAATTGGTTTAGTGGTTGTTGTTAAGTTGTTTTTCAGTTGTGGTTGACTCTCCCCATTTCAGTTTTCTTGGCAGAGATAGTGGAGTCATTTGCCATGTCCTTCTCCAGCTCAACAGATGAAGAAATTGAGGCAAACAAGGTTAAGTGGCTTGCCCAGGGTCATGCAGCTAGTGTCTGAGGTCAGATTTGATTGCTCTGCTCATGACCTCAGGGGTTTAAAACCTTTGGATCCACTTAAGTATGATTCCATGATTTCTTCCCTTGTTATAAAATACTTTAACATCTTTGATCCAGGAGTTGCCAGGACCTAGCCCTGCTCCAGGTGCCATGACATAGGACTGAGTCAGAAGCTACTATCCCTTCTAAACTAAATCAGCTGCCTTGGCACCAGACCTGTCCAGTGATAGGCAAACTATTCCCTGTGGGCCAGATCCAGGCCCTAGTTTACCCATCACTGCCTTAAGCAATTCCCTAATCACTACGGATTACTAAGCTATTGTGAAGTATAGACCAGTGTGAAGTGAAGACAGTCAAACCTTGAACTCCTAGTAACAGCACTGATCATCTGTTTCTTGCCCCTTACTAGTCTTGGTAAAGTATTATGTTAGCAGTAGCCCCTCTTTGAAGGAGGTCACTGGACTACTCTATTTGGGAGCTGTCAGGGCCTCACTGGGAAGAACTCTAGCATCTTTCTTTTGTTTTCTCTTGTATCCCACTTACAATCAGAGGTTCATATAGCTGAAGCTAGAGATATGCAGACCACAGAAGCCACGTAGGCCAACCTCCTCATTTTACAGGTGAGGAATGATGCCTTAGAGAAATGATTACTTGTTCAAGGTTAGACAGCTTGTAAGTGTCAGAGCTGGGATTTGAACCTAGGTCCTGACTCTAGTCATTCCTCCTTCTCTTACAGATCCATGCTGACTTCTTCAGCTTTCTCCAGTTAAATCATATGGTCTTCCTATTTCAGCTTTTCCTTAAATATATCAAATAAAAAGGCCCATTGCTTTCAGCATTGATTGAATTGTCAGATTCTTCTGCAAAGCCTTTTTAGTCCTGGTAATGGATTTTTGACAATATTAACCAGTCAACAAAGAAGTTGAAACGCAAATAGCTAAACAGCTATCCCTGATAGCCTTCCCCCCACCCCAATCACATTATACAGTCCTTGAAGTCCAATACAAATTATTTTTGGATTATTCATTTTAAAAATTATGTGCGCCACAACTCTATTCTATTTGTCCAGAATATTGAGGGTTGACTGGTTGTTTTGTTTTCATAGCAAGAGTTATCGAGTCATTCCTTTGCGGGAACCTAACGTAATGCAGTGAGGATGGTTCAACGAGTAAAAGGGAAACTTGGTAACAAATCAAACTTCTAAGAATGGAGGGGCTTCCAGGTAAAGTTTTGCCAGCAAGCCGCCCTACACAGAAAGAGGAAAATGACTGAAGCGGATAAGATGGGGCAACTCCTATCTTGCATTTCTCTTCCGTTCTTACAGACAAGTAACCTGGCTTACTTCACCCTCTCAGGCAGGGGGCAATGGAATTAGGTAATGGAGGAGGGGATCAAAGAAAATGGACTCAGACGGTAGTTTTTTTGCTATTAGTAAGGGTGCCCAGAGATGGAAATACACTCCTGAAACGTTTATCCAAACAGGAGATGCTTACCTCAAAGAGCTCTCACTCAGTGGTAAAAGTGGTCTGAGGAGCCTTCTCCAAAGAGGAAAGGCTAGAGACCCACAGTAGCCATCCTGAGAGGAAGGGGCCCAATAATGAGCTTCAGGAAGGTTTTTAGACCCTGGTCTAGGATCTGGATTTCATGCAGCTTGAGGTTGTATAGTGGCTTTTATGTCAGGATAAAGGAATGATTTATTGTTTACTGAATGGGGGAGGTGCTCTGCAGACCTATTTCAATAAAACAATGGATTATAAATGCCTCTAGCAATCTGGCAGTAATGGTAATCAACAAAACATGTTGCACTAAATGCTACATAATAAATTGACTGTAATAAACTCATAATTATTCTGCTGGCTACATTTCACAGTTAACACGAGAAAAATAAAAACACAAGTGTAGGCCCAGCATTCACATCAGAGGGCTCATCCAATTAGCCTCCAACAGCTGTTCCTGGGGTAGATGGACACTTGGTCCAACAAGGAATGGAGGCATCCACTGAACTGGGAGCTGAGGGTAGGATTAAGGGCTTAGAATGAAGGTGTGACCTTAGCTCCCTATAATGGCTAGTTTGGTGAGCTCACATTAGAGAGGGACCCTGTCTTAACCATGGCCCACCAAGTGTGTGGGAAAAACTCTTCTGCACACTGTGCAGTGAGCAAAGAATTGTTCAAAATACTCAACAATCTATTATTAATTATACTAATCCATTTAAAATAGATCATAGTGTTGGTATTCTCCTCACAATAGCCTTGCAAGGTAGGTAACCTATTCCAAGGATTATCTCCATACTTTAGAAGTGTGAAAACTGAAGAAAAGAACTGATTTGCTTAAAGAAGTATCTGGGATTCAAACTGAGATCTACTTGTTGCCTGTGGGCCCAGTGCCCTTCATACCACCACAGGGCCTTTTGGTGTTCAAGTCACTACACTACTCTGTGGTTCTGTAGCAGGAACCATGGAAGGAAAATTATTGAGTGTGTTCATTTTTTTTTTTAAAAGAGGAGATATAGTTCTAATCCTTAAGGAATATTCAGCCTAATTTAGGTTTGGGGTGGGGAGATGACCCAAATCCAATCCATAAGAAATCTTTAAATACATTAAGAGAAAAATGATCAACATCATCATCTACAAAAATGTAAAAACAGGTATTGGCTGATGAGGTTGTAGTGGGACAAGCCTGAAGGATTTGTAAAAGAATATTTGGGGCTAGATCTTTTCCTTTGTAGAATGGGTAGTTTACAACTGCTAGGGGCTGCCCCCTTGACTCTGATGCTTTTGGGCTTCTGGAGTGTAGGTTCCTTGTCCACACAAGGACTAAGTAGGAACTAGCCCCTCCCTTTACCAGCCTAAGGGAATCTATAGCTAACTGAAGATTTTCTGGGTTTCATCAGAGAAAACAAGAGTCCTGGAAATCATCCTCCAACTGTGACTCTACCCAAGTGTCACATTTCTGAAGAGTTCAGGGGAAATGTGGGTAATGTATGCTTCCTATAGGATTCCCTAATGTAGAGAGTCCTCTTCCCCTCCTTCACTCATCTTCCTCATTTATTTCCAGCATATGTAAGGCCTTCATCCCAAGCACATATGCTTGGGGCCACACAAATCTGGCCCCTTACCAAATGGATCACTAAAAGCCAAAAGGGAACAACTTCTAAGGCTTATAATTAATAGGAACTTCATGTCCCATCAAGAAACCATACACACCTAAATATTTCACCAGAACCTCAGCATGGGCTGGAAGTCACTCAATTTCATATTTCTATTTTCCAGGCCAAAAAAAAAAAAAAAAAAAGGCTTTTTACATGAAAATCAATTGATCCAAAGTTTAAAAATCTCAAGGGAAATAATGAAAAAAAAAAAAAAGTAGAGTCCTTGGATTACAAGACCTCAAACTGAATTACAAAGCAGTAATCATCAAAACAATTTGATTGTTTTGTTAAAAACAATTGGTTAAATTGGTTAAAAAATAAAGAGGGTTGATCAGTGGAACAGATTAGTTTCACAGCAAACATAAACAAATGAAACTAATAGAGTATTGTTTAATCGACCTTAAGTACCGGGGTAAAGATTCATTATTTGACAAAAAACAGTGAAAAAAGATAGACAGAAATTTGGTTTAGACCAAAATCTCATGCCACAGTCTAAGCTAAAACTCCAAATGGATTTAGGACTTAGATAAAAGAGGTCACATTATAAACAAATTAGAGGAATAGGGGAGATTTTTCATACCATTGAGCAAGGAAAGAGTTTATGACCAAACAAAGGGTAAAGAGGATTGCAAAAGATAAAATGACCAATTTTAATTATATAAAATAAAAATATTTTTAAAAAACAAAACCAATGTAACTAAAATTAGAAGGGAAATGGTTAATTGGGGGAAAAAAATCTCTACAGCAAGTTTCTCTGATAAAGGTTTCATTTCCAAGATAAATGAGGAAATGATTCAAGTTTATAAGAATGAGAATGATTCCTCAACTGAAACATGGTTGGAAGATATGAACAGGAAGTTTTCAAAGGCAGAAATTCAAGCTATCAACATGTATGTGAAAAAATGCTCCAAATCACTAATTAGAGAAATGCAAATTAAAGCAATTCTGAGGTTCTACCTCACACCCTTCAGATTGGCAAAGTTGAAGAAAAAAAGGAAAATGACATGTTAGAAGATCTTTGGGAAAACAGGCACATTAATATTGGTGGTGGAGCTGTGAATTGGTCAAATCATTATTGAAAGTAATATGTCCACAAAATCCCTTTGACCCAGCACTCAGCTTAAGATAAAAGAAAGAAAAAGAGAAACTATATGTACAAAATTATTTATAGCAACTCCTTTTGTAATTACAAAGAACTGGAAACAAGGGGTTACTCAACAACTGGGAAATAGCTGAACAAATTATGGTGTATGAATGTAATAGAATACCAAAATAATAATAAAAGCAAGCATTTATATAGCACCTACTGTGTCAGGCACTATGCTAAGAGCTTAAAAATAAACAACACAAAAAACCCAACACAAATATAATCTCATTTGTTCCTCACAACCATTCCAGGAATTATTATCTCTAATTTAGTTGAGGAATCTGAGGCAAACAGAAGCTAAATGACTTGCCAAAGGTCATACACCTATTAAGTGTCTGAGGTCAAACTTTAACTTGTGTCTTCCTGCCTCCAGGCTCAGGGCTCCAGCCCCTACTACTACAGTCCTCACTACACTATGAGAAACGATACGAGTGATTATTTCAGAGAAATCTGGGAAGACTTATATGGGTTGATGCAGAGGAAAGTGAACAGAACCAGAACAATTTATAAGACAATTTGAAAAACTTCAGAATTCTGATCAATGCAATGACCAATTATGATTCCAGAAGATATATGATGAAGCAAACTTCCCACCTTTTCAAGAGTAGTGACAAACTCAAGTTCAAAAATAAAATACATTTTTGGACATGGTCAATGTGGAAATTAGTTTTGTTTGACTAAATATATTTGTCAAAAGGGTTTTTTCCACAGGGAGGGAGAAAAAAATGGGGAAAATAAGGAGGAGGAGAAGGTGTTATAACAGTCCAGTTGAGAGGTAAAGAAAATCTACTCATATTCAAAATACTAAAATACTACCTCTGAGACTTCAAATGAGCAAGTCACTAAATTTCTCTGAACTTCAGGCTTGATGTCTCTAAAATGTGCTGTACCTACCTCATGGGATTGCTGTAAGTCTTAAGTGAGCTCTTTTATGCAAATTGCTAAATAAATATTATTATCTGTTTTTAAAAGAAAACTTACTTCTAATTATATTCCCCATGATGAATAGCATCACAAAGTAGGGAGAGACCCTCAGCCTTCAGGGACCAGAGAATTTGCTTCTAAGAATAAAATCTCAAGTTAAAGAATTTCTAACATCTAATTGAAGTCAAGAAAAAAAGGCAAGAATTGACAGTTCTGAGGAAGTTCTGGGCAAAGGTGGGCCTTATTGCTCATGACAGCTCCTTCAAAATCTCAGGACACACACTTAACTTCCCAGGCCTGGAGAGATGCAATAATGGCGCCAAATGGGTTTGCTTGAATACAGAATTCAGCTCTGCTTTCGGGAGCCTCACAAAGGCCCATGACAGTGTCTTGGCAGAGCTATGGTGTAGCTGATGTATGTCCCTATTGCTTGAGGATGCATCCGCAGCACACTGATGTGACAATATATTTAGGGAATGAAGTTTGGGTTTTACCGCCAAGTAGAATACCAAATGTGGGTTTCTATAACAACATGATTCATACTGAACAGGGGGCCTGTTGGTTTCTTTGTATGACCTTCTAGACAGTGTTAATAACACATGATTTATGGAAACAGCTGCAGTTTCTGGTAGGCTACATTGATCCTGCCACTCTATGTGCAAAATACACATTTAAATGCAATACCCTGTATAGGAAAACTAGGTTTGTCCAACTGGGCATTCTGGGTCCACATTTAATCACAGAAAATGAGAGCTGGAAGAGGCCACAGAGGTCATCTAGTCAGAGATCAGACTGATAGATTTATAGGCAGAAGGAACTATTCATCAAACATTTCCCTGTCCTCCTTCAATTGGTGCAACCACAGCTTTCACTCTCATTCCTATTCAATTCCCCAAGTATAAGGACAGAGGAGGTTTTCTATTTTGTCTTCAAATTATTTTTTAAATAATATTTTTAAATAGTTGGTTCTTTGCAGTCTAGTCCTTTCACAATTTATTTTACCCTCCTCTGAATTCTCTCCAGCTTGTTAATGCTACATTTCAAAATGTGGAACCTGAACTGGATTCAATACTTCAGATATGGTTTGTTTGACCAAAAGGACTTTGGGCCCTAGTTGCCTCATCTGCAAAACTGAGATAATGATAATAATAATAATAATAATATATATGGAAACCATAAGACAAAGGGATTGTCATATGAATAAAGGTGCTGTTGTTTTGTTGTTTTTCAATTGTGTCTGACTCTTTGTGATCCAATTTGGGGTTTTCCTGGCAAAGATATTGGAGTGATTTGCAATTTCCTTTCCCGCTAATTTTACATATGAGAAAACTGAGACAAATAGGGTTAAATGACTTGCCCAGGATCACATAGGTAGTAAGGGTATGAGGCCAAATTTGGAGCCAGGAAGATGAGTCTTTTTGGTTCCAGGACTCGCATTCTATCTATTAGCCCACCTAGCTGCCCTTGGTAGTATCATTATAAAAGCACAAATATAAAGAATGACATGGAGTAGAATTCAAAGGTACTATATAAGTATGGAATAATAGGGAAGCACAGCCCTAGTTCAGGCCTATCTAGTCTTTTTCCTTTCTCTGGGCCTCACCTCACTCAGGATGAGCTGAAGCTACTTTGGACCCTTCTTTCCTCTAAAATTCCCTCTACACCAGAAGCATATCCCTAGGACAGTTATTAAATTATTTACTTGCTCACTTGAGAAGTAAAGACCTAGAAGACACTTTGAATTCCCACAATGTATGATAAGGAGGTGTTTTCTGTACTGGATGGATCCAGGCCACATGGTCAACAGCTGAATAATTAACTGTCTTTTGGAGTGAATCTGTTTAGGCTTTGAGCCAAAGGTGACATTTTATATGTATGTATTTTGTATTTTGGGGAACAGGGATTCATAGGGAAACAAGCTAAAATTCCATTCCCTTTCCAAGGACCTCTGGGTTTCCAGTTTACAGAGTTTCCGAGCTATTAATGAGATCCTGTGCAGAAAATTGGGGGCTCTGTCCAAATGAGACATCTTGCTTATAGCATGGAACTGGATGATGAGTGAATCAGTAAATTCCAGGTATGACAGAAACTATAAAAGAAATTACCCTTTGTGCTTTATACTATTTCCCCATACACCCTGAAGATTCCCACTATGAGGCATTATCTTCCTCTGAAACCAGCTGACGGTTCATTTTTATCCTAATAGCCTTTAACTCTGAGCAGTTCAGATGTGAAGTGTATTGTATCACTTATCCCTCCATGACACAGCTGCATAGCAATAAACAAGCACAGGCTACTCACATGGAATATACTCACATAATAACAAAGGCTAAAAATCCACACCATGGTGGTCAGTAGCTAAAACCCTATTTTCAATACCACATGGACCAGATCCTATTACAGGGTGTTCTGAGGGGCTGCCCAAATGCCTTTGGTGCATTACAGTTTTGTTGTGTCAGATACAACACAAAAGAACTGGGCTCTTGCTTGGGGCTTCAGAACCTTCATACTATTTGGAGATTTTGGTGGAGCCATTATTAGTCATCTCCAGCTTGTTTTCTGGGACCAGATGGAGGAACTGGAGAACCCTGAGCTTAATCTTCCACTCATCCCCACACTTTGGGGATAGTCAAGGGCCAGAAGATGATTTCAGGAACATAAGGATGAGAGTCAAGAGACTTGGCTCTGTCACCAATGTGCTATAGGACCCTAAACTAGTCACATCACTTCTCTAGCCTTTATTCTTCTGGTCTGTAAAATGGAGGTAATAATTCCTGCTCTCCCTCCCTCTTTAGGGCTATTATGAGGAATTGATAAGATAATGAAAATAGAAATGATTTGCAAAGAAGTGGAAATAAAGCAGATGACCACTAAATGACTAAACAAATTGTGGTATGTGAATGTAATGAAATACAGCACTGTATTAAAAGAAACAATGAATATGATAGATCTAGATAAGAATAGCAAGACTTACAAAAACTAATACAAAATGAAATAAGAAGAGTCAAGGGGAAAATATATATATATAACAACTACAACAAGGTAAAAGGAAAGAACACTATAATGCAAAAGAAAACAAAAGCATGAAGAACAAGCTTCTTTCTGGGGAAGAGAAAACATGAGAAGATATTTCCCCCAAGTCCTCTGTGGAAGTCAGGGGTTCACATGTGGGGATAATTGCAAGATTTTTTTGCAATGCAAATTTTAAAAATATATTGTTTGGTTTTGCTGAATTATTTCTCCTCCCTTCCCCCATTCTTTTAAAAACTTCATCGTTAGAAACAATGATTCTCTGGGAGTGGAGAGGAAGAAAATTTAGGTGATATGATAAATTATTCCAATAAAACCTGTTTTAAAAAAGAAAATGATTCTACAAGGACTTGGGTGGAGATCAACTCTCTGATGATGCTAACAGGTACCCTCCTTTAGCTGTAGAAAGTTTTTTTTTGGGGGGGAAGAGATCCCTTTCCACATGGCCCCACCTATAATAGAAAATGAATGACACTACATTTTTCAATACACTGTGGTCAGTAAGAGTGAGGGTTAAAACCCCCCAGAAATCAAATCCATTTCCCATCTCTCTGATACTGGGTTCCACTGAAGAAGTATTGAGTATTGATTCCACCTTTTATTGAAGCTAAGAAGAAAGAAAGGGAAGAATATTCAGATGAAGCACAGAATCTCAGGGATCCAGAGAGCCAAAACATGACTCTAAGGTCATTATGATTGAAAAGCTACATAAGCAAAGAAATGGGTTTAAAACTAGGAGTGGAGGTGGGGGCAGAGGAGGAAAGAGGGCCTTCTCTCCAGCTCCCGGCTTTGCCATTTTAATTTAAAGGCCAAGATGGATCAGGCTCTTTTTTCCATGGAGAATAATATCTCAATCTTTTACAAAAACTTTGTGTTCCTACTACATCTGGGCTGGCCCTGGTTTCCAATAAGCAGTTGTAATTGTACAAAGGCACCTAGAAAGTCTGTAGGAGGTGGGAAGAATAAAGTAGAGGGCTTCTTAAGTACACAGATGGCAAGGGCTGGAGACACTTTCTTGTTTTTTCTATAAGAATAAATTATATATCAAAGATGATCAGTCTCCAGAGATTACTCCCCTTCCCCAAATCATGGGGCAGCTTCCCTTCCTAAGGTTGAAGTTCCCCCCTCCTGTTTTTTTCCTCCGATCATTTGAATGGCAATCACCCATTTTTAATTGTCTGGTAGTTGTACCACTTTTAAGTAGGGCTCAGAATTGAGAAATAAAATGGGCATCTGAGGAGAATATATTAAAGATGTTTATGAACTATATCACAGAATTTAGAGGGAAGAAAATCTTGGTGCTTGCTAAGATAGTCTCTGCCACTGGTCTGTCTACAAACATGAAGCTAATTTCCAGAAGCTCTAGCTGTAAATGGGGAAATTCTTTATACAGAAAGTTGAGGACCCAATTTGAAGAGCTCAGGTCCCAGGAGGGGATTTCTGCTCTTTACCTGAGAGTTTATATCCTAAATGATGCACAGAGGTTGCTGGCACATCTAATAAGTATTTAAAACCACCAACACCTGCCTTAAGAGTGACAAGAGAGTAAACGTAAGCAGAACTCAGTACTTTGATTGGCTTAATGAAGCTAATGAATCTTGTGCTAACAATTTCTAATGAAGGAAGTAACCAATGGTAAAAACAAAATTAAAAAAATCCATCAGGCTGAGGATAAGAAGTATGGGTTTTTCTAATTGTTGATAACGAGAACCCAAGGTCATTCTGTGAGGTGGGTGATAGGAACACCAGGATTCTATCATCCATGAGCTTACTAGGAAGGCCATTGCTCTCTTAGGATCATGGGATTTTAGTGCTATGAGGAACCTAGAGAGTGGGTATCTTCCTCCATTCCTTACCACTGGTTTATATCATCCATCTTAGTCATGCATGTCTGTGCTACCTATTTTTTAATTAATTAATTTAGAATATTTTTCCATGGTTACATGATTCATGTTCTTTTCCTCCCCTCTTCCTTCCCGGAGTTGACAAGCAATTCCACTGGGTTATACATGTATCATTGTTCAAAACCTATTTCCATATTATTTTTTTTTCCATATTATTTTTTTAAACCCTTAACTTCTGTGTATCGGCTCCTAGGTGGAAGAGTGGTAAGGGTGGGCAATGGGGGTCAAGTGACTTGCCAGGGTCACACAGCTGGGAAGTGTCCGAGGCCAGATTTGAACCTAGGACCTCCTGTTTCTAGGCCTGAGTCTCAATCCATTGAGCTACCCAGCTGCTCCCTATTTTCATGTTATTAATATCTGCAACAGAGTGATCATTTAGAGTCAACATCCCTAATCACATCCCCATTGAATCTCTGTGCTACCTTTAAAAACTTCTAAAAGAGGACTTTCACAGTCTCTCTTAGAAATTTACTTTTAACTACTTATCAGCTACAAAGAGTTTCTTTATGCAGAAACCAACTTCATTTTGCTCCTGTCCTCCATCTGTTCTCTATATATCACTGAAGGCTTGTTAGGAGCATTTTAGCCTGCTTGACTCAGGCTAAAACATCCTAGTTCTTTTAGTCTTTAAAAAGGGGAGAGGAGGGATTAAAAGTCTGTGTTTGTGATAGGAGAAGATGATTTGGAGAATCAAAAAAAAATGCCCATCATGACAACCACCTAATAATCAAGCTTTTTTTTCTTCTTGGAAAAGCCCATTCAGTCACTCACACCCATAATGCATGTGTCTCTTCTATCTGTAACTCTCTTCAACCTTGGGACCTATTGAATAAAAGCTAATTATCATTACACAGTGGACATGGAAAATAATACTGGGTACACAATATGAACAGCACAATTTCTGTTTCCTTTTGTCCCCCCATCCAAAACAAAACAAAATCTTTCTGAATTGAAAGCCTCAATACTTCAGTGTGTATGAAGTGTAACTCAGTGTACTGAGTTACGCCTATTTCATTCTTGAGGGTTGGGAACAGTTTAAGTTTGGGCTAAAAGTAGACTCAGCACAGTTCTATCTACTAGGAAATGATGTAATCAAGTATGTGTTAGATTTGATACTAGTTCCTCTGACAGGAGGGGAACATTCTGGAATCCTTACTTTTCAGTGAAAAGAATCTGTGAGAAAACTACTTGGGTTCCTATGAATGATATCTGTGAAGCTAACTGAGGCAGTAAACATTATTTTCTAGAATAAAAGAGCCTGAGGCAATGCCAAATCTGATTCTCTTGGCCTCCCAGGCTAGAGAAGAGCCTGTCTCTCGGCAACCTGGCTCTCATCTTGACAGGCCATAAGGAGTGAGAGGTGGAGGCACTTGGCTTTCCACTCACCCTATGTACTCACCATAGGTCTCCATCTTGAATCGTCTTGTCATTTGGGGCCCCGGCATGTCCATAGTGTAAGATGGCAGCATTCTCTCCACTTAAAAAAAGGACGAAATGAAGCTGGTAACCATATTGGAAAAGCAAAAGAATAGGGGTAGGGGAGGGAAGGGCCTCAAAAAGAGGTTCAGGAACTTATTAAGTCAGAGTATAAGACAAACTGATCACTCCATTGACTGGGTCATGCTGTATCATTTCATTTTGGTTAGAAATGTTTTATGATATACCTGGCTCTACTTACAGAAAAGGGAGCTCAGAAGAGTTATGTTTTAAACCCTGGTCAAATTTGCTTCTAATGGTTTATAAAAATGCTTTATTAGTGCTGTCTCATGTCCTTCCTTCTTTCTTCCTTCCTTCCTCATTTAAAAAACCCTTATCTTCCATCTTAGAATCAATACCGTGTATTGGTTCCAAAGCAGAAGAATAGTAAGGGTTCAGGGATGGGGGCTAAATGGCTGGCCCAGGATCACACAACTAGGAAATGTCTGAGGTCAGAATTGAATACAAGGTATCCCATCTTTAGGCCTGGCTCTCAATCCACTAAGCCACTTAGCTGCTCCCTCTCATGCTTTTCCTAATGGAAATTTGCCTCTCCTCAAGATGTGCACAACTTGTAGCCAGCATTTTATAAATGAAAACACTAAGACAAGGACTTTCTAAACCAAGCCATATAAGGGAAAAGAGGAGTAAGATTGGTCACCAGGTCTTCTCTATGTTGACAATAGGAAAAACATGGATTCTGAGAATGTCCAATTTCCTGATACAAGACAGAGAATAGAATATTTTGGAGGAGGGCATCAGAGTCTATTCTATTCTCAAGCATTAGGGAGAGAAAACTTCTCCGCTCAGGGAAAGGAAGAGGAATCCCCAGGGATTGCCTGGTTTTGACTCTTAAAGTAAAAAAAAGGAGCAAAAAGCTGCTGGACTAGTTACTGCAGCAAGGCACCTGGGGGCTGTTCTGTCATGTGAAAGTTCCCCCCAATCATTTATGCCTCTATGAAAAAAAGAGAACTTTTAAGTCTGTTGAAAAAAAATCACCTGTGTGTAATATTTATGGCTCCTTTCAGGAGGCTCAGGAATCATAAAAGTAGAAATAATGATTTTTCTCTCTATCCACCAGAGTAGAAAATTTCCAAGGACTGAAATGTTCGAATGTATTATTCATATACTGAAGACTTCCACCTCAGCAGAGACCTAACCAGTTACATCCAGGCTGGTCCAGAGGACACTTGGGCCAAACAGAAATCATAGATGTATGTTGGCTGTAGGAGAAGGCACAGGAAGGGGACAAGCATTGCCGACTGCTCTGAGAGCCTACCAGTGTCTCTTCCCAAATAGCTGTAATATTTAAGCAAGATAGCAGAGCAACCATTGTTGATGTATGAGGGACTCCTTTTCATAATACTGTCTATAGGCGTAGAATGAACAACTACAAGGAAAGGAATGGAAGGGTCTAGAGCAGGGGTCGGCAACATATGGCTCTCAAGCCATATCTGGTTCTTTTGGGGGCCAGATATAGCTCTTTCTGCAGGAGCCATGAAGTCAATTTTTTTTCAGGCGCTGTTACAGGAGCGCACACTGTGAGCACTGTACGGCTCTCACGAAATTACATTTTAAAAAATGTGGCGTTTGTGGCTCTCACGGCCAAAAAGGTTGCCGACCCCTGTTCTAGAGAGTGATAAGGAAGACACTGTGGTTTGGGACCACCAGGTGCTTTCCCTCATCTGTGTTTGCTGGTACAACTCCTATTCTACCATATTTTAATGTATTCATAGTTATGTTCCCAAGCTGGGAATAGTGAACATCATTAAAGATTTGTGATAATCCTATGCCTTTGGCTTCAGTGGAACATTTATAATTGATTTTTTCCTTCAAGACATCCCCAGTAAGGCATGGGGAGGTGACACTGTTAGGTAAACCTTGGAAAGCTTAGCACACTATCCCTCGGCCTTTGGTGTCTCCAACCAGTTCGGTTCCTGCTTGTCATTTCCCCTCATGTTAGTCAATTCTGCCATATTGACTTGTTTTAAGTTTGTCAGCTCCAATCTCTTCCTGGCCATGACCCCAACTTAAACTCTTAGGAGTGAGTCCCCAGGATCTACTGTCTGCCATCATGGTAGCCACCTCTGTTTTGATCAGCCTCTGATGCTGGTCAGTGTCTCTTTAGCACCACCTGCTGGTCAACAATCCACCTAGCTGGTGAGACTGGGACTGAGGATACTCCCCTATGTGGTTGGATGGATTACATTGTCACTTAGGGTTCTTTCTGCTTGCATGGTTTATTTGCTCAAATAAATTCCAAGATCCATATGGGTGAGGATTGTGTTATTTTTGTCTTATCCCTATCCCTCATTGGACAGAACACATAACTGGTGATCAGGAGCTATACTTCCAGTGCTGATTTGCTCATTACTTCATTTCCCTTTAAGACAGTTTGGAGATATTTCTTAGTTTTAAACTTTGAGATTCCTGGATTTTTTGAGGAATCCCTTGAGCCTACTATGTTAGGGTTTGGTCTAACCTTTTCTCCCTATGCATTAAAAGAAAATCATCATAGTGATCACTACTCCTTACTCAATAAGCTGATGCCAACTTTTCTTTAAGAACTATCTCTTGCTATTTCCTACTTCCAGTCCTATTCCCCAGGCCTGGCCCAATGCTCAAAGTTGGAAAAATATGGCCCTTACTGGCCTATCTAAAATCCTGATAGCCAAGAATTGGGCTAATTCTGCCTTTTATTTCATACTGGGGCCCTTAATTTTTAAACTAGAATAAAATGATTGATTTTCTTATTCCAAAGACTAAGCAAAAGTAGGTAACAGAGTCAGTGAGCACAGAAGACTTAACATGTTTGATGCCTTTCTCATAGCAACAAGAAAATGTGAGTAGCTTGTCTTCCCCTCTAGGATGTTTATGAATGAGGTTTCCTGATGCAGGCATGCACCATCACCCCATGAGAAGGCTCTACTGATAACCTCAGGCATCAGTCTCAATACCCAGCATCATACCTGGCAGGTATGATTTGTTGGGGGGCAAGAACTAGGAAGGGAAGCTTCTGTTTTCTAGTGAAGGAGTGGATAAGAAGAGTTGCATGAAAAAAAAGACTCATAAGGGAAGGAAAAATATCTATCTTCCAACATATGGAAACATTTTTATTCTCTGTAGCAAGGCAAACAGAGGCACAGGGGAGCTACACCAGAAAAAAAAATCTCCTGAGGAGTTGGGGGCCTTGATCTTCACTTCTGAAACACCTCGACCTACTCAATGACCTATTTTTGGTCTCCACATGTCATCTTGTCTTCCCTACTGTTATTCCCAAGGTCCATGAAACATCAAGGTAAAGCGAAGGGTAGAAGTCTCAGGTTTTACTGGAGTGCATCTTGCTGTCCCTCCCATTTTAATATCTACTTTTTCTGCCAGAGCTCTCTCTGTTCTGGTCAGGTATATGGAGTTACTGACTGGCATCTGCCCACCCAACCCTTCAGATGCCAGCCTGTCTGAGATGAAACTAGTCCTCTCTAGCCAGCTGGTCTGGACAGTGCTCAGAGAAGAGCTTCCCTCTGGGGCCAAGGGAAACCCATGGCTTTGGATGCTCAGGTATGAAGACTTAGAGAAACAAGGCATCGTTCTGCCTTTGAGTGGCGCCAGCCCTTCATTTTCTCATAATGAGGGTCTGAAAGGAGAGAGTAAGGCCTAATTAAAATCTATAGATAATCCTAAACCACACTGTAATCAAACCTGCCTCGCTAATAAGGGCTAAAATTGACTAGATTGAGTCTCACTCCCTCATTCTGTCCCGGTGCCTCCTCTAATGAGAGGCTAACATACAAGAAAGGGTCAAAATGCAGAGAATAGGATGAGACACAAAGGACTCTGGATTACTAGCTCAGATAATTAGTCTTAAAATAATTAAAAGAGTTCATTCTAGTGGTGATTCCCTTAAAGACAACCCTAGAGGGCTATGTACTGGTCAAGGCTGATCCTGCTATGGTAATACTCTGTACTCCTGAGGTTATAAACAGGGCTTTGGGTGATGGGGTGGAGAAGAGAAGGGAGTCTTGTGGGGGAGGGACTAGGAAGTGGGGGAGTTGTGGTCTTTGGAGGCTCTGGAGATCTGAAGACCTTTTTCAGTTTTCCTTTCTTGCTTTAAGCTGTTTTTTAAAATGAGTCATAGAAAATTATATAAAACATGGTTTAAGAATTTTTAGGAGCCCCTATTACACTAGTGCCATGGTGCCCAAGCAACACTGCTGAATAATGGAAACAGCATCCAGGTGACATGCATTATATAATTTTACAAGCAACTTATGCTTGTAAAATGTAATTGCTTACAAATCATGCTGTTACAGAATGGGCGTCAGTAATGAGCAGCTTGTACAAACGCTCCTGATTTCTGTTCAGAAAAGAGGTGCATGTGTATTTCCACGTGTATGGCCGAGTGTACGTGATGTTTAGAGGAATGATTGCTATTTCCACGTATATACATGTATATGTGACTATGGTTGAGCATTCATGTATGATTAGGAGAGATTGTGTGTACATATGTGAATACAGAGGATGTGTGTGATGCTGTGAGAGTCTTTATGGCTACACATACGCCTGAGCTTGGATAAAGTACATTATAAAATATGTGAGTGTTTACAAGTGCATATTTGTGTTGTGCATGTGTCAGTCAAGCATTTATTAAGACCTACTATGTGTTAGGCTCTGTGCTAAGTGCTGAGGATGCAAAATAAGGTAGAAAAACAGTCCCTCTTCTTAAGGAATTTATAATCTCACAGAGAAGATACTTCGAGTACAAGGGTGTACAAGATATAGACAGAATAAATTGAGGGATAATCTCAGAAGAAGACACTATGTACACATATACATATAAGGGTGTCACTATGTGGGCTCAAGTTATGGTCAGGGGATCACACAGGACAGATCCTTCTAAAGCAGATGCTGTGTATAAAATAGCAGATGAATCTGGCTGAAAGAGGCTGGAGGTACCTGTCCCATGAGTACCTATGTGCTGACTGTGTCTTTTCCCCTCTCCCACAAATAGGTCGGTACATTTACTTCAGAGGCCTAGGTTCCACCCTGTATCATAGGGCAGGGGCTGCTTCAGAAGTGGGGAGAAGGGTGATGTTTCCCCATAATTGGCAGAAGGGGAGGAGAGGAACTGGGCCTAAAAGAGGAATCATGGGCATATTCTCTAAGTAGTGCACAGTCTCCACAACCTCTCTTCCTTCTTCCTCCTACCACTGTCTAGATCTCTTTGGTCAGTGGATAATCTGAGCTGAATGTTTACCTATTAATGAGGCAAAATGTTTGTTATTGGGGGGAAGATTGCATGCTTTTCTGGGCACTGGCATCTGCCTTGGGTTTCTCTGGGGAGTCCTGAAGTGGAGTGTGAAAAAAGAATGGGCATGTCTCTATATCTTTCTCTGTCTCTCTCCTGAGTTATCTCATGCCACCATTCTTTTTAGCATCCATTCCATTGCTGCCTGGCACTGACTAGTCTGGCATACCAGGAGAGATACTGTTTTCCACCCTGTTCCTGGCCAGGATCCCAACCCTATCCTCTGCTATCCCAAGACACCAGAGCAGAACCTGTTTTTGTGACAGTTCCTCTCCCCACAGCACTAGCTGCCACAGCCCAGAATTAACTAGGGGTGACACTTATTAGGTAGTACTAGCCAGGAGCAGAGCATGGCAGAAACAGAAGGCTGACTGCTGTGCCAGCCACCACTAGAACGCTTCTCTCCCTTCAAGGCCCCAGGGTCTCTTCCTCCACAAAGACTTTTGATGCCCTTAGCTAAAAGAAAACCCTCAATTCTTAAATTATCCTAGACCATTTCATATTCTACCCAGTATCATATCTGTCTGTACTGTACTGTAATGTAAAATGTGATGCCGTTTTCACCACATTAAACCATAAGCATCTTGATTGCCAGATATTTTTTTCATATCGATTCCCAGTACCCGGCTGAAGGTCTTGGACATATTAAGTATTTAGTTGTTTTTTTTTTAAATTTTTTAAACCCTTAACTTCTGTGTATTGGTTCCTTAGTGGAAGAGTGGTAAGGGTGGGCAATGGGGGTCAAGTGACTTGCCCAGGGTCACATAGTTGGGAAGTGTCTGAGGCTGGTTTTGAACCTAGGACCTCCCTTCTCTAGGCCTGGCTCTAAATCCACTGAACTACCCAGCTGCCCCCCATATTAAGTATTTAGGAAACATTTGTTAAATTAAATTGAATTCTTCTCTGGAGGCTAAAGATACTGTAATAAAGGAAGACCACTGGCCCTAATACTTCTGACTAATGTTGCCCCTTCCCTCTAGGATGGCATTGGGCAGATAAAAGAATAAATAAATTGGGTACAGCTTTGAGAATGACCATAAACATGCAATTATTGTTCAGTATAAACATTTGGTACACAAACTCTACTCTGATAGCATAAGTCAGACATCAACACAGTTTTCTTCATCCCTAGTAATTCAGTTAAACAAATAAACAAAAAAAATCCCAAACCCTCAAGATCATGTGCCACAGTCCACAGATACATATAAGCCCAATCATGTAAGGGTTCAAGGGTAGCATGATTTGTAGTGCAGATAGTTGGACTCTGTGGAGAAAGAGAATTAACAATGTCTCCTGTGATTAGTGACTTTCCTCAAGGCCAAACAAAATCATATCAGTTAAAAGCATAACCATGGACAGGATAAGGGAAACTACCTGACAAGAAGGCTTACCTGCCACAGATGCATGTGTAGGAAGTATGACGCATCCCACCTCGAGAGTAGCAGTAGTGTTCAAACAGGCTGCAATTGAGATAAAAAAAAAAGGTGGTTAGTCTTCAATCCCACAAAGCCAATCAACGACAGTAGTAGCCATGGCAAAGTCTCCCCTGCCTGGCCTGGGAGGTAGCTCAGATATTCTACATGCCTACTGCTCTCTAGTTTTGGTCCCATGGGCCTAAAATCTCACTCCCATACCTAGTCACCTGGTCACACACACCAAAGAGCCTGAACCAGATCATACAACTTCTTAGTAGGAAAATTTGCCAGGACACATTGCCATATTCCTGAGTTCCTCTTCCCTCTTGATGCCCTTAATATCAGATTTGTAAAAGCCTCCAGACACTCCTGGCAATACAAAGGAATAAGAAATGTTTGAAATCATCCCCACTAATACAGACAAAGCATCCCCAGCCCAATATGACACTCCTCCCCTCCAGAGATGCTGCCAGGTCCAGCAGCAGCATCCTGCTGGAGGAGCTGTTTCGCCTCAGAAGCCCTTGGAGCATCTATTTCTATCTTCCCAAACCTGCACCATCAAAGCAGTTGCAAGAGCTTTACAGGCAGATGCCCATAAAACCCAATTAATGCCGGATTAGGGGCTTTCAGAGGCAGGCCTAGGGGGGATCCCTTTCTTCATTGACTCTTTGGCAACCGATTCTCTTTAAATGCTAAAAAAAATTAGTAAACTTATTATTTTCATATTAAAATGTGTGTTTTACTAACAGAGTGATTGTCATTCTTATTAAAGTTTACAAGTGCCATGATTCTGTCCTCTGGTTATACGAGGCAAGAGCTGGGAATGTACATCTTTCAAAGGGCATCTAAGAAATTACTTAACAGTAAAACAATGAGCAGTAACAAACATTTTATTGCTGCTCCAAATAACACAGTGATTCACTCCTGTCAGACCTGTTAACAGCAAACCCTGCTACCAAACAAAGGGAGAGAGGACACTAGAGCTTTTCTAGAGAATGAGGAGTAAATTAAGAGAAGACTTTTCTTTCTCTGGCAGCTTTTACACTCTCTTCTCTGACACCAGTGGCAGCTCCCTTCTGGGTATAAGGTCTAGGATCATGTGAACAAGAAGAATAAGCCTATTCCAACCTACAAAGATGTGGCTCATGGAAGGAGGAGAAAGAAGAGAGGAGAGGTAGAAGGGAAAGACAAAGGGAGAGAAGAAGGAAAGAGAGAATGCAGGGGGAGGGGAAGGAGGAGAGAGAAAAAGGAAAGGGTTTGGGAAAAAAAGAGGGAGAAGGAAAGAGGAAGACAGAGAGAGAGAAGGAAGGAAGGAAGGAGGGAAACAGAAAGAGAGGGAAGGGGGGGTTCTTTCGTTAGAAGGTAGGTGATAAATTAGAAAGCTCCTATTGGCCCTCTATCCTTCCTATATTATTTCTATCTTTTTAAAAAGCACAAGCAAATATGATGCTTAATTATGATTTTATGGAAGAATTTATTGAACGGGAAATGAATATCCTTGCTATTGTTTTTTTAAAAACATGTATTTTATTGATTTTTTTAAACACTGTTGTCACTTCTCAGTGATTCTTCCTCTAACAAACTTGGCCCTTTTAGGAAATAAGAGTTAAGGAAACAAATCAACATACTGATTTGAGGGTCATTCTGTATCCCCTCTGATAAAAGGTGGAAGGCATACTTCTTTTTCAATACTTGAAGTCACAAGTCTAACCTTCATTTCCAAGAAGCTGAGAAAGGAATTAGGGGATAAACAAGACACTCTCCCACAGGCTGGGTTTGGGTCAAGGCCTTTTGGTCCCCACTCTAAAAATGAATAAACAGTGAGTTCCACCTTAGGTTCCTAGAAAAGCTTTCCACTAAATGACATTAAGCACCTTTTGTGTGCCTAAATCTGGGCTAGATACTGAGGGAGAAGACAAAGAAAATCAAGACATTGTTCTTCTCCCTGTTCTCAGGGAAGTTTAAAGTTTAGCTAGGGAGATAAGATGACTACATGCACACTCCCTACTGATCTCACAGAATTATAGAATTCGGAATTGGAAGCAGTCATCTGGTCTCATCCCTACTTGGGAAAGAGGACTTCCGGGTTAAGATGGCTGCAGAGTAGAAGCAGGACACTTTATTCTCCTAACCAACCAATACATGATACCTCAAAAGGACACAAAAACCAAATCCAGATAAATGAAAGGACCCCACAATAGGGTGCAGCATTGAAGGTACGTGGGATTTGGACATTTCCATGCTACAAGGGGGGGAATATCTCCCATCAAAATGCAAGCCACAGTACCAGAGTCAGAGCAAGCAGGGGGGCAAAATCTAGCTTCTTGGCAGCTCACTGGGACCACCAAGAGCTTGTCCCTGAGAGCAGCAAGACTTGAGACCCCAGGAGGCTAGAAAGCATAGACCTTGGGCACAGAAGTGGAGCTGAGAGAGGTAGTGGACAGTCGAAGCAGCTCAGTGCTCTGAAACTCAGGGAAGAACCTCAGGTGGAGGAGCAAGCGTGGACCAATTTCCGGGCTCTGGGAAGCTGACTAGGACCACCTAGCTGACTAGGCTAGAGACCCCAGGAGGCTGGGGAGTGCAGACCTTGGGAGCAGGAGTGAAGCTGAGAGGGGCCACGGGCAGCAGAGGCCTAGCAGACAGTGGAAGCCAGGAGAGTCGCAAAATAGCCTCGGGCAAAAACTGCTCCTTAGCTCTATACACAGAGAGTCTGCCTGCCTCACTCAGACTTCTGGCTGAGAAAGAAAAACCAGCATGATGATAACAAGCAAGGTCCATAAAATAACCACCAAAAAGACCAAGAAAAAAGCTCTAATACTTGATAACTTTTGCACAGAAAAAATCCAGAAAGCAGAGGACAAACAATTAAAGACATCCAAACCTTCCCCCCAAAATGAAAATTGGTTACAAGCTCTTGAAGAGTTTAAATCTGAGGTCATGAGAAAGATGGAAGAGATCTGGCAAGAAAAGTGGGAAATATTTCAAAAAGAAAATAACAGTTTAAAAGGCAGAATTTCACAATTGGAAATTGAGGTTGAGAAATCAAATGAAATAAGCAAATTGAAGACCAGAAATGACCAGCTGGAAGCCATAGAGAGCCAGATAGACCAGAATGAAAAGGAAAACCAAAAGATTATAGCTGAAAGCCAGTCTTTAAAGGCTAGAATTGGGCAAGTAGAAGCCAATGATCTCACAAGACAGCAAGAATTAATAAAGCAAAGTCAAAAGACTGACAAAATAGAAGGAAACATGAACTATCTCAATGAGAAGATGACAGATCAAGAAAATAGGTCTAGAAGAGACAACTTGAGAATTATTGGTCTTCTGGAAAAATCAGAGACAAATAGAAAATTAGATATCATACTATAAGAAATTATCCAAGAAAAGTGCCCTGATGTCCTTGAACAAGAGGGCAAAATAGACATTGAAAGAGTCCATAGAACACCCTCTACACTAAATCCTCAGAAGACAATCTCCAGAAATGTAATAGCCAAATTTAAAAGCTTCCCAGTTAAGGAGAAAATATTACAAGAAGCCAGAAAGAGACAATTTAGATATCAAGGAACACCAATCAGGATTACACAGGATCTGGCAGCCTCCACACTACAAGACCTCAAGGCTTGGAATGTGATATTCAGAAAGGCAAGAGAATTGGGTCTACAACCAAGGATCACCTACCCATCAAAACTGACTATATACTTCCAGGGGAAAGTATGGGCACTTAACAAAATAGAAGATTTCCAAGTATTTGCACAGAAAAGACCAGGACTAAATGGAAAGTTTGATATCCAACCACAAAAACCAAGAGAAACATGAAAAGGTAAATAAGAAACAGAGGGGAAAGAAAGAAAACTCTTATCTTTAAATTTCCATCTTCAAGGACTTCAATAAGATCAAATTATTTGTATTCCTATATGGAGAAATATGTGTAATTCTAAAAAATTGTATTCACTACTATAGTAATTAGAAGAATTAGTCATAGGGAGAGGTTGGAGTTCTAAATGGTCCAAGATGATATGGGGGAAAAAAGTGCGTGGATGGGAGGGGAATAGAGATGGCAACAAGAGAAACTTGAAGAAATAAGAAAAATAAGATAATCTATACTACACAAAGAGGGCATGGGAAGGGGAGGGGATGAATACTAAAGAAGGAGAGGAAGAGAGTATTAATAGGAAATACTTAAACCTTACTCTCAGCGGAATTAATCCTGAGAGGGAAGCATAGCTAGATCCATTGGGATATTAAATTCTTTCTAACCCTATGGATAAAGTCAGAAGGGATAAACCAAGGGGGGCAGTGGGGTGGGGAGTTCATAAAAGGAGGGGAAGGAGGGAGGGAATTCATTAGGCCTTAAAAAATAATAAGAGTAGAACAAAAAGGGAGGGGGTAGAAAGGGAAGTAAACCAAGGGAGGGGACAAGGGGGACTCATTTAAAACAAATTACTGGTTTAAAAGGAAATAGTGTAAGAAGAAGAGGTAGAACTAGGAGAAGATACCAAAATTTTGGGGAATACACAGCTGATAATTATAACTCTGAATGTGAATGGGATGAACTCGCCCATAAAACAAAAGCAAATAGCAGAGTGGATTAGAAAACAAAATTCTACCATATGTTGTCTACAAGAAACACACGAGGCAGGGGGACATACACAGGGTTAAGGTCAGTGACTAGAGCAAATCTATTGGGATTCAATTGAGAAGAAGAAGGCAGGAGAGATAATCATGATTCTGACAGAGCCTACTTGGGAAAGAATCATAGGATAACATAGTCTGCAAGTGGTCAATCAATTGCCAAATAAGCAATCATTAAGAAACTTCTATAGGCCAGAGACTTTGTTAGGTGCTGGGGATACAGAGATAAAAATGAAACAATCCCTGTCCTCAAGGAGCTTCCATTTTATTAGGGGAGATTATATATACATATGATGGTATATACAGAATATAAATAAAGGCAATATCAAGGTTGTTAGAGGTAAGGGCATTAGCAGTCAGAGGGAACCAGGAAAGGCTCCCCATTTCCACCTCTCAGAATTTATTTTTATATTCTTTCAAAGTTCAGCTCAGTTCCCCCCTTCCTTTGTGAAGTGTTCCCTGATACACCCAGGTCATAAAAGCTCTTGCCCTCCTCAACTCTTATGACCATATATTTTTCTGTGCCCTTTTTGTATCTTCCTAGTAGAATGTGGTTTCTCTTTTCTTCTTCGTATCCCCAATATTTGGTGAAATAACTTGCACATGGCTAGTGCTTAATAAACATTTATCCAATTGAACATCATCCTTTTGGATGATGGAAGGAGAAGATCTAAGAAGCAGTTGCATAGGCTAGTAGATTAAGCATTGACCACCACACACTCATATGGAAAAGTTACAAGACCAGGGAGGTTGGAGGTTAAGTACCATAAGGGGAAGAGATAATGAGTTCTATAGGGATTCTCTCAAACAACTAGGAGACACAGTGGATGTAGCACTGGGCCTGCAGGCAGGAAGACTGAATTCAAATTCAGCCTCAGACACTTAACTAGCTATGTGGCCCTAGGTAAGGAACTTAGCTTCTGTTGACCTCAGTTTCTATAACTATAAAGTGGAGATAATGATGCCACCTACCTGGCAGGGTTAGTGTGAGGATCAAATGAGATATTATTTGTAAAGTATTTGGCATAGTGCATGGTACGTAGAAGGTGCTATATAAATGTTTATTCCCTTCCCCTTCTTGCTTCTCTTCTTAGAAAGGAAGACTGACATCTCTCAGGGTAGCCACAGGTTTTCTGGAAGAGGTCTGACTGCAAGGCAGAAGCCTGGTCAGTGCAAGCTTGGTCCAGGGATCTCTCAGACATAGCATTTTGGTTAGAAACAGGAAAGACATTATGTTAGAAACTCCAAAGACACTGATTTGTAATCTCTCTCTGTGGAGCTCTAGAGCCCAGGACAGAAAACATTGCAGGCATCCTCCAAGCAGGGAGATGCAATGATCTCTGTGAGTCTTCACCATAACTCCAATGGTGGACTATCATTCAGTGCCCCTGACTGAAGCTGAGATGGTGGGGGCTTGTAGCGGATCTATATATGCTAGAGAAGAATTTCCATCTTTTGGGCAAAACCACACTGATTAAACTGAGTGATCCCCAACTCTTTTTATTACTGAATCTCTTAGAGAATTTCTGCAGGTCAAAAACACTCCAGTTCTTCTGAAAGAAACCAATAACCCAGAACGGGTCTCTAGAACTTCAGAAGAGAATAACAATGTGGAGTCATCAATACTCCTCTGCCTTGACTAAGGGTGATGGTCTGGACTACTTGGGATAGGATATACAAGCCCAAGGAATTAAAGAGAATGCTGTCCTCCAGGAGAGCTCTCCAAAGCCCATACTGCTACTTACTGTCTGTAGCATTTTATTGACAGTCAGTAAGATAGTTCAGGGGGGAAAACCAGAGGGCTAGGAACTCTCAGCTCAGCTTGGTCATGAGCATAAAGCATTGAAGTCTCCACATCTCATCTTCCTGAAAGGCTGCAGCTTCCCTCCCCCAGCCTGGGTACTTATAAGGCATGACTAATATAAGTGACTGCAGCAGTTTTCAAAATAGAAAACGCGATGTACATGCTAAATAATCACAGTAATCGGCAAATCCTAAGTCTGTTTTTAGAAAATGTCTGTACGGAGGAGTTTAATCTTTCAGGCACTGTAAACACAAATTATGTATAATTATTATGATTATATATTACATAGTTATTATGCAGGAATGGTTATACTATATTCAAATGGCTTTCAGACTTGCTTTATAAACCCCAGCTTGATAATTAGGTGTCTGTGAGTAAAATATTTCATGGCTGGAGGGTGGCAACAAAGGATTTAGGTAGCCATGTACAGTGGCTGGAGAAAATAGGAGTCACAGGAAAGAAGTCTTTCCACAGCAATGACAGAAAGAAATAGGGAAATCTGGCATCCTCTCTCCCCTCCCAGAGCTGATTACATATTCTAGGCTAAAATACAAGCAGTTCTTCCAACCGTGAAGCAGCAACAGTCTGTCCTCCCCCTTCCTCTCAGTCCCTAGCAGTAATACAAGTGCTGAATATTCAGACAAGGAAAACAAAAACAAAAACATCACAACCAAGGTGGGTCTGGTCTGGTCCTTTCTAAGGGAAAGCTCCAAATAGCAATTTTGCCACATAGGCCCACCAGGGTAAAGGTGGGGGAGCATTTCCCAGATGGAGAGAGAGAAGAATTCCTGTGTTCTTTACAGAGCAAAACATCAGTTAATGGAGGGGGCAATTTATTTTAATAAATCTTTATCAAATTCTAGGACTCAACTAGCTAAAACTCAAAACTAACTAGAAGTCTATCAGCTCTTCAATTTAAAAAAATGAGGCAATAAGCAGACAAGGAACCTTTGTTTAAAAGCAAATAAGCCAACAACAACAAAAAGATTCTGAACTCAGTGTCCAGTTAAGTCCCTCCATATTGAGGCTCACTGCACACTGGGTATAGATGTTCAGAACAGGTATTTTAAGGCCCTTTGTCAGAGAAAGGTTCCCCATACTATGGGAAATAAGACAAGAAAGTGGTCCCACATGGTTTCAATACAGCCTGACTTGATGATGTAGTGGACAGGACTTTCTAGAAGTTGTAGCAGACTTGCTGTCAAGAAGACCTAAGCTTGAATTCATCATCATACACTTATGATCTATGTGACCTCAGTTGGGCAAGTCAGCTTCAGTTTCCTCATCTATAAAATAAAGATGATAATAGCACCTACACACGGTTGTTATGAGCTTAAGTATGTAAAAATGTTAGCTTTCTTGTTGTTTAAAATCAAGTTCCTGGTTAGCTCTCAGTTGTCCAGAAAAATCCAGGTAAATCAGAATATGGCCATTCAGAAGCATTATAGCCAATTAAGAAATGATTGGCTGTTTGAAGCATCCCTGGGAAAAAGAGACAACTTAATTCCTTAATCAAGAATGACAGACTTCTTAAATGACATGAAATATGACCAGTGTGGTGATTAACATAAGTGCATATTAATAAGTGATGATAATTGAGAAAGTAGAGCCAGACTGAGAAAGAACTGCCTAACAATGGAGCTTTGGGGTGAATTTGGTTTTCTCTTCCTCACACAACAGGAATAATAAAGATCCTGGTTTTTCTTTCAGGCATAATCCCTTTGCAGAGATAACTGGCACACTGTACCATGGTTTCTTTCTCATTTTTATTGCATTTTTAAAGTAATTTTGGATTAAAAGTCAGTTTATAGGTGCATTAAGCAAATGAAAGACTCCATCTTCACCTACAAATTGCACCCAAGTGTTGGATTCATTTTATTGACTATGTTGACAATTTCATATTACCTTAAAGCAAGAGCTAAAACTATTTGGTGGTACAACTCATGCTGAGAGTTCAATCTGTACTTAAAATGCTTGAATTTACTGAAAATTGAACTGCAGGTTCTAATTCTGTTTTAAATCTTTTCTTCCCCCCAGTTGTAGGGGGTGGGGTGGGTGGGTCTCTGTGTGTCTGTGTGAAAGAAACTGCTACCACTATTAGAGTATCCTTTTTCTTTCACCACTAGCTACCAGTGAGCCTCCTGGATTCAACCATGGGAGAGCAACATAAAGCCATGTCCAAAGAGGGTCCGACTGGCATAAAAATCAAAGTGAGCTGCTTTCAAAATGTCTTCAAACCATTTTCCATTGATTTTACCTACCTCAAACTCCAAAACATCATTTCCCCTATGCAAGACCATCATTTCTATAATCTTCACTTAAGATTTCTCATCCATTGATGATTTAAGACCCAGAGAACCCAGAGACACATCTTGAGAAGGGTGACAGCCAGCATATAGTCCTGGGGGCTCCCAATCACTCTCCTGACTCCCCTCTTGAGTCAGGGGGATTTCTTCAACAATCTCATTTTGGTAGCTCTTATACTATGGCAAGATTTGCAGTGGCCCACACTACTTTCGGCAAATTTGCTTTTCCAATTAAATATACAGACCTGCAGACCCACATGCACACAATCTGCTAATTTGACATAGAAATCTTTGGCTTAGGAATTAGATCTTTCTGGATTAGTAAGGGTTACATTCCCAACACAGAGTCACAGATGTCCTTCTTTAAGCAGATGTGGAGAGTGTGGTAGGGCAGAGGATGTTAAGGTCAGGTGCCTGAACACAAAGATCAAAAGAGTCATAAAACCATGGATGGTCAGAGATGGAAAGAATCTGAGAGATCCAGGAAGCAACTCAGACCCTTCTGCTCCCACAATGCACGGAAGATAAAATAGAGGCTCAGAAAAGGGAAGTATTATACTCATGGATATTAGTAAGTCTAGATGACAACACCCCACTTTACAGAGACACATTTGTGACAAGCCAAACTATATGAAGTTGTACTTAAATGCTTTTTAAAACAACATGTTTTGGCCTACAAGGAAGAACAAAGCAAAAAGTGTTGCACAGGTTCTTATTTTCCCACCTTTTAAAGAAACCTCTATTTCAGACACTGTCAGGGAGAGAATGAAATCTCAATTCTCTGACACATACAATCAAGGTGTTCTTCATCCCTTAGCAAGTGGACATTAAGAAAACTCCACAGATCCAGTCATTGTCTCTGGGACTTGTTGCTTTCTTTAAGCAGACAATAGATGTGCCCGGAAGAAGAGTCTCTCAGGCACTCTGCCCCCACCACCTTTTGGGGATAAGAATAGATTTATATGGGTTCATTTTCACCAAACTGAAGAGGAAGGAAAAAAGGCTTTGAAGATGGGGGAAAAAATGAAAAGGGTTTTTGAGAGGAAGAGAGCAGACAGCCAGATGTTTCTGAAGATATCCCTATGAAAGTTTTTACAATGGATTCTCTCTGAACCAAAGGAAAAGTTAGATTTTCTTTGGGAATCCAATAAAGCTAATTATATGGCCACTACAAAGCAAGAATCAGGTCTAAGAACAGTTCTTAGCAGTCAGTCAATAAGCATTTATTTAAGCACCTGCTATGTGCCAGGTTCTGTGTAAAGTGATGGGATATACAAATACAAATAAAAACAAAGACAGTCACTGTTCTCAAAGAACTTACAATCAAACAGGGGAGAAGACACACAAATGTAAGATAATAAGGGAGCAGGGGGGAGGCATGATGGGGAATTCCAAGGAAGTCGAAAGCCATGTGTAGCTTGTGGGAAATGCAGAGAGGACCAAAATCTCATATAGGACCCTCCTTTTTCTCTACTAGAGAAAGAATGAATAATCGAGTAATACAAATGATTAAGAATAAGACCACATAAAATAAAATCATGACACATTCCTGGAAGGTAGGTAAGAAGATTGAAATGTTCATCATTTCTATTACCATTTTATATACTAGAAAAATGAAGATTTAGAGAAGTAGGATATGTCCAAGGCCAAAGACAGAAATAAAGTCATGATAATAAGCCAGGTTCTCTGCACATCTGGTATACAAATGCTTAATGAATATTTGTGGATTTAATGATGCCTTTGTTACATAAAAGTAAAAGTAAAGCCAAATTTTATGCATCTATTAAATGGTTTCAAAGATGGTTTGGATAACTAATATTCATGGATAATCCAGAAAATATGGTTTGCCCATCCATTTCTCCACTAATCTTCTGGAGTCTTACTCATAATTGCTGTTTCTTATTCACTCCCCCTGGTCAACCTTTGGTAGAGGTGACAGTCAGCTGGAAAATGGCAGAAATCTGGGAAGCCTTTGCCTACTCAATAGCCTTCAAATAGCTCAGTCACATGAAAACTGAATTAGGCAGAGCCACAGACTAAGAAAAAAAAAGTTTCCAGATGTTAAAATAACAGTGAAGGTAGAACAACTGCACTGTTGAGGTGGGTGGCAGCATCTGCAGGCTTCCTCTCCTGGTGTTGACCTTAGACTTTACAACTCTATTACTGGACAAAAAGTATGAGAGGATATAAAAGAAACAAGATAGGATTATTTTCCATTAGGACAGCACGGTCTCAGTCATCTAAGTTCAAAGGGGTCTCTTATTTTGTATGACTGCCTGTACTATGCTAAAATACTTCCTTATTACCAGAAAGGTAACCAGAAGGATATGTAATATGTGTTTTTTGGGGTATCTTTTGTGGTCCACAACTATACTAGTTGCTTGAGGGTCTCAGAATAGAGAATATAAGTAGGGAACTTATTTGTGATGACTTAGTACCCCTGGGGCTCAGCATACATGCTTGGACTATCATTCTGAGGCCCTTCCTATCACATGAGGGTGTACTCATTACATAGAAGACTGTCAACTGAGTAAATGACGATTTTTGAGTAACCTGAAGAAATCTGTGCTTAGAGTAATGAGGAACATAAAATTAATTTGTGAGAAAGTTGAGTGATGGGTTTATCTATTAGAACTTAAAAATAATGATAGGTAGGGTGTGTGTGTGTGCGTGTGTGTGTATATGTGTGTATCCTGAGGTTTAATGAGGATCCACCAAACAGAGATTCCTGGGAAGAGGTTCCAAATGAACAGATTCAATGAGGTTCATATCATGGCTAAGAGGATCAGGGGGAAAAGGGTTGGGGTAGAATCAGAACCTTGTGAGGCTGGGTGTAGATGAGGAAGGAACTGGCTCAATTCCCACAATAACTTGGAGGAAGCCGGGGCTCTAAAAGATAGAAGATCAAAACAAATAGTTCCAGGGAAAACTGTTAACTGTGAATTTTGTCCTAGCACGGCATCCCATGGTCTATATATTATATATTGCCACTGGCTAAGATTAGTAGTGACTGAGAAACTGTCTCTTATTACTGTGAACTGCTAATTTTTCAAAAATCTTCTCTTGAGGTTGGATCATAATTGCTTTAATAATAATAACATTTATTAATATAACAGAACTGTTTTAAAAATAGTGAGGTGCTTGATATATATTATCTCCTTCAAGTTTGAAGGTTAAACCAGAGAAGCAATGGTAGAAGGTGTGTGTGCACATTCACAGACATGAATTTACATTGTGGCACATAGGAGAAATGTCAGAAATGGCCCTTTCCTTGCCTTTCCTCAATGTTCTGGTAAATATTTACCAGGGATTCTCTGTCATGGCCACCACACACCCCTCTAGGGGAACTACCTTGGAGCATAATGAGAGCATCCATGAGGAAGAGGAATGAAAGTAATGGGGCAGATGGACATTCTGGCTGGGAGGCTAGAAGGTGTTTAGAATCAATCAGCAGGCTCAGTCAGACTGTGTGCATCTGGAGCAGAATTTTAACAGATTCTAGACTATTTTCCATAGAAAAGAGATAGCCTGGCCTCCCACAGCTTCAAGGGTGGGGCTGCTTAGAAAAAAAAGTCAAAATGTACATGCCCAAATATCAGGACTTAGCAGCTCTATGAGGCTTGGGGTTCTTGCTGTGGATTCCTATTACCGCGTAGCAGTTTGATGGGCAATTTCAATTCAATACAATATAGCAACTTTGGAATTATTCACCAGGAAAAAAAAAAGTTGCCTTCTGGAACAATTACAAGCTACAAGGATAAATGCATATATGCCAGGAAGAGAATTTTAACCCACTAGATCTTCATACCTATTTTTCAGTCTTAGGAGAAATTTAAGTCCAGGAACCTTTTCTCCAGAAACAGTTCAGATCTTTCTTGGATTTGTCCACATTAGGAGGAAGGTGGAAAGGGAAGGGAGAGGGCAATGTGACTGAATTACTATTATGCTGCCAACCCTATCTATAAACCTAGAGATTCACTCTACATTGTGAAATACTTATATGATTTGCTGCTTAATTTTTAATAAATATTTTTACAGATATGCAATAAATTACCTGAAGTAGCTATATAATAAAGGCAATATACCTTTGAGCAAGTTTCCACTTAATAAGGGAGAAACCTTTTCATATTTCAAAAATATTGTTCTTTAAACAGAACCCTTGAGACTCACCTTGAACGCAAGCAGGTGGTTTTCTAGTATAAATTGGCAACAGCAGCAGTTAGAGGGATTTTTGTGCCAAACTCGGAGGAAATGTTTTTATAAGTGGAGTTGGCAGAAGTAGGAGAATTTCTTTCACTTTGAATTGGAAGTCATGTGTTATATTATCTTTGAATTACAAAGTCTCGCAGTCCTTACCCTTTTCTACTGGGGTGAGTAGGGTGGATAATAAGGAAGAAAAAGACAAAAGAAATGTCCCATATCACTAATTCTCTGGGACAGTCCAAATGACTGGAAACTTCCTCCTCTTAATGCCCCCAGATGCACAAGCATGGGCACAGGTAGGGTTAACAGCAGGGTGGTCCCTGAGTAATGTTTCAAGGACACAGGAAAGGATGAAAACTTGACAAACTAGCTCTACTTCTGATTTTCAGTGCCTCCATCCCTCAACTCTGTAGTCACTAATGCTATCAAGAAGCAGCAAGAATAGTGATTTTTGGAGAAAAGGTGGCAAAGTTAGAACTAGCATACAGGTTCAAAGGTAATTTTCAAGAAGTCGGCAACATTTACGCAAGTTCATCATCCAACTGTTATCACAGCTCACCAAAGGGCTAATTTAAAGCTTTTAGAAAAAGCAAAAACATTTTACAAAAAACATGGATGACCTGCAAAACCCAGATCTTACTTTATTGCATTTAAAGAGTACAGTGTTGACACTTGCTATTTGAGAAAACACAAAGCTCTTAAGGCATTTTTAAAAATTGAATTTGCTCTGTAGAATCAGACTACTCAACACCTTTTACATTTGTTCTCTCCTCTCCATTCCTATGATTATTCTGCCTCATCCACAACAATACCTAACTAACAAGCATTCCTTATTTCCAGTATCTCCACTTTCTACTCAATCCTTGATACTCTTCAAGAACAAATTTCTGTTGAATAGATCTAGTCCTGTCACTCCTCTGCTTAAAATCCTCCAACAGCTCCCTATTGGTGCTGAAGAAAGTTCAAACTCCATTGTCTGGCATTCAGTGCCCTCATTAGTTCTCAACCCACTTTTCCTGTGTTATGTCCCATTGTTCTATTATACAAGCCAACTATTTATATGAAGCTGATAGTTATCCCACCTCTGCCCTCTTCATTTCCATTTCCAGGTCTTTACACCTCATCCATAAAGTCTTCCCTGATTTCTCCATGTAGCTGCCTATATAGGCAGCATGGTAGGGTGGAAGGTGTGCTGGACTTAGACTTAATGAGACCAAAGTTTGAGAACCACTTCAGACACTTACAGTGATCACATATTTAGAACTTCAAGGGAACTTGTTATTTAGTCCAATTCCCTCATTTTACATTAAATGACTTTTGCAAGGTCACATAGGTAGAAAGTAGGAGATTCTGGATTTGAACTCAGGTCCTCCGACTCCAAATCCAACATTCTGAACCTTAGGTATTTCATTGCCCTATACATCCTTTACCCCTAAATCTTTTTATCTCTTTTCTTTAAAAAAAAAAGTTTGATTTTCTTTTTTAACATGTCATTTCTGGAAAGAGATTCCCTTCCCTAGTGCTCCCTGGAGTTGAATTCTCTCTTGTAACAAAGAAAATCAATTAAGCAAAACTACCCCAAATAGGGATTTCGTCTGATAATGTATATATCACTCTACCCTGGTAAGCCCCTGCCTCTCTGAGAACAGAGAGGTATAGTTCCATATCTGTTCTCTGGGATCATGAGTAGTTTTTTGTTTATTCAGTCTTGGGCTTCCTTCTAGGATCTCTTCACTCACAATGTTGTAATAGGTATACACTGTTCTCCAGGTCTCCATACTTAACTGGTTCCATTCATACAGATCTATGTTTCTCTAACTTCCTCATATTTACCATTTCTTACTGTAGGAGAATATTCCATTAAACTCCTATACTACAGTTTATTCAATCATTCCTAACTGATGGGCACTCAATTTGCTTCCAGTTCTTTGCTATCATAGAAAGTGCTATTCTACATATTTTAATGTATTTTGGACCTTGGCCTTTGCCTTTCTTATGCCTAGTGTAAGGGTTAAAATAGGGGTTTTGACAAAATAAGAGAGCAGCTTTTAATAATTTAAGTTTTCATGAGAATATACTAGAATTGTAAATTAGTATTATCCCTAAAAGCCAGAGAAAAGAAAACTTCTAGTAGCTTTTAACAATTTAATTAAAATAGAGATAGTAAAATGAATATAAAAGGAACTATAGTTAAGAGGTAGAGAAAGAAAATTTCCTAATATCTATACTAGTTATCCTATTACTACCTATAACTATCTCTAATTACTACCTAAAACTGACTATATCTGCCTATTAACTGCCTATAACTACCACTAATAACAACCACTCCACGAAGTTCCAACCCAATCCAGCCCAATCAAAACCAATACAATCAGTGTTTAATCCAACCCCAATTAGGTCTGTCAATGAAGACCAGCCACCTCCCAAAAAGTTCAAGAAAGAAAAAAACCTAACAGCCCAAACCAAAAGCCCCCAACCCCCAAAGCCAAAAAGCCCTCTCAGTAAGCTCAGGCCGGCCTTTTATATTCCAGAAACTAAATGTCAAACTCCAACTCACACCCAGCAGCCAACTTCCTGGCAACTGCCAGCCCTAACTATTTGCAAATGACAGACCAACAACTGCCGCTGGCAGCCTTTTATCCCTTTTTCCTACCTCACTTCCTGTCTCTATGGTTCCTCCTTCCTGTCACTGTGGGCTGGTTAATCCCTACACATTTCTATGGTAAGAGGACCTCCAGGTCCCCCATTAAATTAAAGAAATTAAAGAATTCCTTTTTACACTAGCAATGAGATTGCTGGTCTAAGATTATGAACAGTTTAACAGAAATTTTTATGAAATTCCAAATTGATATCCAGAACAGCTGAATCAATTTATAGCTCTACTAACTGCATCTTACTGTGTACCTGTTTTCCCACAGCCTCTCCAACACAGACTTTTTCTCTTTTTGGCACCTTTGCCAATTTGCAGCAGGTGAAGTGAGACATCAAAGTTGTTTTGGTTTGATTTCTCTTAGTATAAACGATTTAGAGCACGTTACAGTTGTTTACAATTCATATTATTTCTTTTAAAAATTGTTTGCTCACATCCTTGGATCATGTATCTGTTAAGCAACGGGAGCTACAATTTCCTGTTTTGTAAAATGGAGATAATAATACCTGAAGCATTGACTTCACAGGAGTAGGTACTGTAGGTGTTTGTGAACAACATATGAGATGTCAAATGCTTTGAAAACTTAAAAATATTATGTCAGTTAATATTACTGTTATATAATAACCTCCTTTTTTAAAAAACCTCTACAGCCCTTAAAAGTCCCCAGTGCTTTGATAGACCTTATTGATGTAGATATTCTCCGGTACAGATTTAACCCCATTCATGCCTCTTCATCTTATGTGGCTCATGTTCTCCTGTAAATCCTCCACAGTGAGTCCACTCAACATATTGAGGGAATTCTAAGATTTCTAGGTATCCAAACATTCTATTTAATGGTTATTCCTTACTCTGGCTACATGCCCTCAAAACTGAATGGCCTGTAGCACAGATCCCCTTCATCTAGTTAGTCCAGGGCTCTTCCCATCTTTGTTTTCTTTTGTATTAATTCTATTTTCTCTTGTAGCACATTAGGGAGTGAGATGTTAAGAGTATAATTGTAGGGGGCAGCTGGGTAGCTCAGTGGATTGAGAGTCAGGCCTAGAGGTGGGAGGTCCTAGGTTCAAATCCGGCCTCAGACACTTCCCAGCTGTGTGACCCTGGGCAAGTCACTTGACCCCCATTGCCCACTCTTCCATGTAGGAGCCAATACACAGAAGTTAAGGGTTTAAAAAAAAAAGAAAAGAAAAAAAAAGTATAATTATAGTGGCTCTACTGTGACTAAAGGAGAAAAGAGTATACTATAGGATCTTGGCACATTTTTTCCATTTTTTCAGTTTTATTTTTAAATGCTCTCGGGTTGATCTGGTGGTTGGGTCTCTTTGTCACCTTTCTATAAAATTGCATTTCTCTCCATTGTTTCTTGCTGCTCTATGAGGTGGTGCTGCTTATAATCTTCTCCCATATTTTCTATAAGATCTTAAAAATAAGTTTACATTCCAAATCAGTACCAAGCTCTACTGTTGTGTTTCCATTTAGCAAGGAGAGCAAGTGTTGGCTGCCTGAGGCAGTTTCTAAATTTCTATACAAAATTATAGTCTGTTGATATTTGTTTTTTTACACATTTCCCATTTTATGCACCAAAAATTTTCTTAAATAGGTATAAATGGAGTTGTCTTAACTGCACACCTTACAAACAGGAGATTCTTTTTTTTTTTTTTTTGTATTTTTTTTTTAAATTTCTAAACCCTTGACTTCTGTGTATTGGCTCCTTGGTGGAAGAGTGGTAAGGGTGGGCAATGGGGGTCAAGTGACTTGCCCAGGGTCACACAGCTGGGAAATGTCTGAGGCCGGATTTGAACCTACGACTTCCCGTCTCTAGGCCTGACTCTCAATCCACTGAGCTACCCAGCTGCCCCACAAACAGGAGATTCTTAATAAATGATAAGCGAATAAATATTATCTGATACTGTTTTCTAGCTATTTCATGTATATTGGTTTTGCCAACCAGCTTCCTGAGGTTAGGGACCATGTCTTCTTAGTTTCTAGTACAGAAACTCAAGGCCCAAGATGGAATCTCTGAATTTACAATGGACTGTGTTCACTCTTGGAGGTTTTTCATGACTATATCTCTTTAAGTCATATCCCTTTCCCAGAGATTCCCCTGGGAACATCAGAATTTGGATCATTTTGCCTCCTCCCAGGGAATCTTGTGTGAATAAAAGGATTTCTCTCATTTTGTCCCATCCCAGAATTTATCATGTGGACATTTAGAACATTTGTTTTGTTTTACTTCCATTCAGGGCTTCCCTTAGGAATATCAGAATTTGGCTGGGCTCTCGGTCTCTGTGGAAAAGATAAAGGGCCCTTAGCTAAGATATACAATATATAGAATGTGAGAGGTTTTATTTCACCTGACAAAAAAGACAAAGGACCTATCCTGGTCTTCAATTAGTACTATTCTGGGTACAGCTGCCCTTGGAAGTAAAAAGAATTTGCATGGACTAAAGAATTTCCTCTAGACCTGTATAGTTCAAATAACTCACAGAACTGGTGAGGAGGAAGGTCCAGATTTGTTTCTCCATATTGTTCTTTATTTCTCTTTGACTGAATCCTGCTTGATCACCGACCTCCTATGCCTGGTTTAGGAACTCAGCACGGTCTAGAAAGCTTTATCCCAGAATTCTTCCATTTGTTTTGGGAACTCTCATATCACAAGTTGTTCAAGTTTCTACAGCTCTTGCAGAACTCATCTTTAGGGTTACATGATATGGGACAGGTGAAATAGAACTAGCTCTTGAATTAAAGGACTTGGGTTCAAATCCTGCTTCTGGCATTACCCAAGTGACTCTGGACACGTCACTTAAGCTCCTTGGGTCTCACTTTCCTTATTTATAAAATTAAGAGATTCAACTAGTTATCCTTTGAAATTCCTTCCAATACTAAATCTAGAATTCCATGATCCTCTGCTGAGGGGCCAACATAGCCTCTTGTATAGGTTATAAGCCCACATGGATTTCCTCTCCAGAGAACTGGAGTCTATGTGTATCAGACTAGCTTATCTTTGGTTTCTTTAAAGATGATTTTTTTTTCTATTTGTCCCTATTTTCATTTAAAGGCCAAATCCAAGTGGATGTTTCATATGAACTTCCTTATTAACTACTTCAAGTGGCAGGATGATGTACCTTTCCATTTTATAGATTATTTTGTGCCTCAGTTTTCTAAATTATGATATAGGACCAATGCAACTCTCCCCCTTCAGGGAGACAAGGGCAGGCAGTAGAATTAAGAAAACCTGAGCTCTTAATTTTCATTTTGTCACTAGCTACCTTGGTCAAATGACAATTTCTTTAATACTTGCTTCTTCATCTGAGAAAGAGATAATCATTCCTGTCCTTCCTATATTACAAGACTATTGAAAGATGAAAACAATTGATATGAAAGCATGTGTAAAGTGTAAAGTATTACAAGGTCATCTTTTTCACATCATTCTGAGATGATGCTGGCAGACACTGGGATGATCTACTCTATAAATGTAAGCTATTATTGACACAATTAAATCTCTATGAGAAGACATGGGATTAGAGAAATCAGAGGATTTAGAGCTGAAAAGGCCCTTAGGAATCATCTAGTCCAATCTTCACTTTTCAGAGATGAGAAAAACGAAGCTCAGGGAGAAGAGGTGATTTAACTAAAGATTACACCCTAATGAGAAGCAGGGACAGAACTCAAACTTTACATTCTTGGTCTCCAAATCCAGTGCTCTTTCTGCTACTACAGAACTGTTTCCATGTCATGGATATTCCCTCCCTACCCAGGAACTCTGACTTTATTGAAAAGAAAATATTCCATTCCAAAAGAAAGGCCTAACTTTGAGAGCCAAAGTTTGGCTTCAAGCTCCACATGGGAATTTTATTCTGATCTTCTCATGACTAAATCTGCCACCAAAACTTTTGATAATGGCAGTCTCTCCTGTCATTCTATGGAAAGAAGTAATTCAAGGTAAGAAGGGAGTTCAGTTCTTACAGTACATCCTCTGCTTTTCTTTTCTTTTCTTTTCTTTTTTTTTTTTTTTAAGCCTGCCTTCTCAAAGCCTTTACTTCTATTAGGACTCTAAATTTATATACACATATGTATGTATGTAAGGTAAAGAGTTCCTCTACATGTCCTTCCTTTTGTCATATTTTCTTAGGAATTGCTTCATATGTCCCTGTCTTTCAAAGTTCTAGTATGTTTGGAAGGACTCAGAAGAGAATCCTACCACTAGTCTATGACAATTAGCCTGGCAATATTGAGAGGAAGAGTGAATACCCTTATTTGCAGTGGGCAAGTCTTCTTGGAGCTTGGAATCTACTTCTAATGTCTAACAAACCAATGATCAATCAATATGAAGCTTTATATAAGTATAAAAAATAAAATAGTCCCTACTTGTAAGAAGTTTCAGTACTAATAGGAAACAGCCCAAGTACACATATAAATACATGCAGCATAAAAATGAAGTGAATAAATACAAATATATACAAAATACTTAAATATAAGGTAGTTTGGGCAAGAGGACAGTAGCAGTTGAGAGGATCAGGAAAGCTCTCCTACAGAAGAAGGTGCTTGAGGTTATCTTAAAGGGGCTCTGTAAGGTGGAGGTAAGAAGAGAGTGCACTGCAGTTTATGAGAAATGGTTGATGCAAGGGCACAGAAACCAGATGGAGTGAGAAACAGAGAGAAGAGAGAAGGCTGATTTGGCTAGAAGGAATTGTGTGTGATGAGGAGTTATGTCCAATGGAACTGGAAGGGCAGGTTTGAGCAGGGTTGTGAAGGGATTGAAAACTAAAGGGAGGAGTTTATATTTTATTATATTTTATTCTAGACTCTAGAATAGATAGTAGGAAGTAGGAAGTCACCAAAGTGGATTAAATAGGGAGGTCCCATACCTGTGCTTAAGGAAAATTACTTTGGCAGCAGTATATAGAATGGACTGGAGTAATGAGAGAATTTAGTCGGGGAGACCCATTAGGAAGTTATTTCAATAATCCAAGCAAGATGTGATGAAAGTCTGAACTAAGGTGGTAATTATATTAGTGGAGAGATGTTGTGGAAGTAGAAACAGCAAGGTTTGGCAACTGATCAGATCTGGAGTGACAAGTTGAGGATAATGCCAAGGTTATGAACCTGGGAGTCTGGAAAGATGAGATTACATTCAATAGATAGGAAAGAGGGGAAGTTTCTTAGAGAAAGATAATGAGTCCATTTTTTGATCTGCTGAGTTTGAGATGTTTATGTAATCTACTTTGAAATAGTCAATATACTAAATGATGATGTGGGACTAGAGAGAAAACATAGTTGACATCTGTCATATGTAGGAATATGAGTTTGCAAAGTGTCTGTTTTCTCAGAATTAAGGGATTATGTAGGGAAGGTATAGTTGACATTTCAATTAAGTAATTAGAAATTCAAAGTTGCTCATCTTGTGTTAACTGAATACAGAAAAAGACAATTATATAACTTTTATTTTCATTCTGATGTCTGGTTATATTGGGCATACTGATTCTGATTACTGGATAAAATATTATTTTTCTTTGGTCTTTATGTTCACTGGAAGTGTGCAGGAAAAGTTTAGTGCTTTTAATACACACCAGATTACTTAATAACCCATATTTCTATACATATTTCCTAAAGCAGTTTCTTAATATTTAATATATTTGTTGACTTTCAAGGAGATGGTAGTATAACAAACAAACAAAAAGAGCTAGGCCTAAAAAATTCATAGTTTCATATCTTCGTAAGTAGGAGAACTATGTATGGTATATAGTAGGAAAATACTGGATTTGTAGCCAGAAGGTATAGATTCAACTCTTGACTCTGCTATTTGCTACTTATTTTATATTGTGCATATATTTAATCTATCTGGACCTCTGAAAATAAGTGGACTGGCCCAAATAAGTCCCGATGTTCCTTTTCTAACTTTAAATACATGATCTTATATATTGAATACTTAAAACTGATTATATTTCCGTTTATACTTCTATTCCCAAAGTCATACAACTTAAGTAAAGGTTTAATTAGTAAATTAAATCATGTATATATGCTTGGATTTAGGAAGTCTTGGCACAAAGCCAGGCTCAGATAATATATCTGAATATAGGACTTAACAGCCCAGATTCTATAAATAAATTAGAAAGATCTTGTGAATGAATTCCTCCACCAGATCTTTATCTTTCAATCATGATGACATCAGGAAGAAAGGCTTGACTGGGTGCTAGCCCCTCTTCAACACCTCAGTTTTTGCCTCCAAACAAGGAAGACCTCTATTTTCTCTTTTCACCAGGAATATGCAAGCCACAGGATAAAGTAACAGCTGCCAGTAAGAGTCAGGAGTGATGCTGAAGTTGGAGAGACAACTTTTTCAGGATCCACATGGACTATTTGAAAACACAAATCCTGAATTCAGGCATTCAGAGTTTCTTACACTTTCTCTTTGATGAAGGTATATGCCTTTAATCCATGTAAAACATACAAGGGTAAACAAGTACATTGCTAAGACCAGACAGCAATGTCTAGAAAAGATGGTTAGGTATTAGATTAATTGATCAACTGTATATGGCAACCAAAAATGTGGATGCAAGCTTCCCCTGTATTAAAGAGAGGGCTAGGGACCATAACTAATCCTGGTCATAGAGGTAATAGCCTTGCTGTATTCTGCCTTTAGATCATATCTGAAAAACCAGATTTAATTCTTGATACAATATTGAAGTAAACACAGAAATAAGCTGGAGAATGGGCAAAAGGGCAAACTGTGTAGGAAAGGCTTTGTGTTCATGCCCTATAAGGATCAGCTAAAGGTCCAGGGATGTTTTGTATGGAGAAGCCTGGAAAGGAGGGAGAGCATGGCATGATAGTTGCCTATACTCAAACTCTGGCTCTCTAATACTTCTGGTTCAATAGAAGAAATTAAGCAAGAGATGAAAAAGGAAATAAAAACACTGCAGGAAAGAACTGAAAGAATAAGTAGTTTAAAAGGGCAAATGATAAATTTTATCCAAGAAAAAGAATTCATAAAACTAGGATGGGCCAAATAGAAATCAATTAATCTAGTCTAGGAGAAAGTGAGAGACTAAGTTCCTCAAGAACAAGAACTACTTCTTTGCAAGTTGGTGATATAGAACTGGAGTTTTAGGACACTAATATTATTTCCATTCTCTAAGGAGCTAAAGTCTTTCTCCTGTGGGGTACTGTCAAAATAAGCTCCAAAGACTTGCAGAAACTCAAGATGCAGTCTTAGAGATGACAAAGGAGTGAACCAAGAGGCAAACAAATCGTCTCAAAAACAGTATGTCTGAACTACTCAAAAATTATTTCCAAGGGGCAGCTCAGTGATTTGAGAGCCAGGTCCAGGAACAGGAGGTCCTAGGTTCAAATCTGGCCTCAGACTCTTCCTTGCTGTGTGATCCTGGGGAAGTCATTTAACTTCCATTGCCTAACCCTTACTCCTCTTCTGCCTTGAAACCAATACAGAGCATTGATTCTAAGATGGAAGGTAAGGGTTTTACAAAAATAAAATAATATATAGATATGCATATATATATCCAAATAGGTTTTGAGTGATAATATATGTATAACCCAGTGGAATTGCTTGTCAACTATGGGAGAGGGAATGGAAGAGGGGAAGGAGATATGAATCATGTAACCATGGGAAAAAATGTTTAAATAAAATATTTAAAATAATAAAAAATTTATTTCCAAGAACTAGAAAAATAGTAACAAAATTCATATGGAAGGACAAAAAAGTCAAGAATATCAAGGGAATTAATGAAAAAATATGAAGTGAGAAGGCCTAGCCACACCAGATTTCAAATTACACTATAAAGTAGCAATTGTCTAAATACTTTGGTACTGGCTAAGAAACAGAGTAGTGGATCAGTGGAATTAAATAAGGAAATCAACACAGTAGTAAATGACTATAATAATCTAGTGTTCAATAAACCCAAAGATCAAACTATTGAGAGCACACCTCACTATTTGACAAAAAATGCTGGGAAAACTGGAAAATAACATGGCAAAAACTAGGCAAAGACCAACATCTCACACCATACATCAAGATAAAAAGTCAAAACAGACACATGACCTAGTAATAAAGTGATACCATAAACAAATTAGGGGAACATAGAAAAGTTTACCTGTCAGACTTACAGATAAGGAAATAATTTATGGCCAAACAAGACATAGAAAACAGAATGAAAAGCGAAATTGATAATTATGATTACATCAACAAACAAAACCAATGCAACCAACATTAGAAGGGAAACAACAAATTTGGAAAAAATGTTACAGCCAGTATCTCTGACAAAAGCCTTGTTTCTCAAATATATAGAGAAAAGTGAGTCAAATTTATAAGAATACAAAGCATTCCCCAATTGAAAAATGGTCAAAGGATTTGAACAGGGAATCCTCAGATGAAGAAATTAAAACTATCCACATTCATAGGGAAAAATGTTCCAAGTCACTATTGATTAGAGCGGTGATGGGCAAACTACACCCAGATGTGGCCCCCTGAAATGTTCTATCTGGCCACTCAACATTATTCCTAATCTGACGAATATGAGTAGGATACAATACAATGAAACTTTGAAAGAGTTGCCTTAGAAACAGACTGACAGATGAGCATTTCCTTTCCTTTGGCCCCCTCTTTAAAAAGTTTGCCCATCACTGGATTAGAGAAATGTAAATTAAAACAACTTTGAGATACCATCTCATACTTCTCAGATTGGAAACTGAGATCCTAATATATTGTTGGTGGAACTGTGAATTGATGCAACCATTTTGGAGAGCAATCTGGAACCACTCCCAAATGACCATAAAACTATACATACCTTTTGACTCAGTAATATTACTACTGGGTCTGTATCCCAAAGAGATCAGAGGTGGGGAAAGGACCTACTGGCATAAATATTTTTAGCAACTCTCTGTAGTGGCTAAGAACTGGAAATTGAATGGGGTGTCCATCAATTGAGGAATGTCTGAACAAGTTGTGGTATATGACTGCAATGGAATTGTGCCATAAGAAATGATGAACAAGATGAGTTTGGAAAAACCTGGAAAGATATATGAACTGATACAAAGTGAAATGATCAGAACAAGGAAAACAGTATATAATGGTAACAGAAATACTATGCCATGATCAACTGTAAAGGATTGAATTATTATCAGCAAAACAAAGTCCCAAGATAATGCCAAGTGACTCATGATAAAAAATGCTATCCAAAGCCAAAGAAGGATCTGTTGGAATCTGATGGCAGATCAAAGTATGCCATTTTCACTTTATTTCCATCAGTGATTCCCAAAGTGGGCGCTACTGCCCCCTGGTGATTGCTGCAACGATCCAGGGGAGGGGGGGCGGTGATAGGCACAGGCGCATTTATCTTTCCTATTAATTGCTTTTAAAATTTTTTAAAAATTCATTTCCAGGGGGCTAAGCAATATTTTTTTCTGGAAAGGGGGTGGTAGGCCAAAAAAGTTTGGGAACCACTGATTTCCATTATGAGTTTTTAATTGTATATGTGATATATGTCTTCTGTCAGGGCATGGAGAATATGAAAATCTGTATTTCATGAAAGCTCTGATATAATCTATAACAGACCATTTAATGCCTTGGAGGAAGGGAGAGAGAGAGAGAGAATTTGAATTGCAAAATGTCATAAAACAATAGTCAAAAATTGTTTCTACATGTAAGTGAAAAAAAAAAGTTTAAAAAAGATTAAATGAAATTTAAAAATAAAAACAAGAGTATGTCTGAAAGCTCATTTTCTTCCAAAGAGACATTCCAACAGCCCTTGGTACCTACTCATAATCATAATGATCATCCAGGAATGATAATGGAAAGGGCCAGATGCTGTATGAGTGATGCTAGGTACAGAGGGAGAGCCCTTGATAATATCTCGAGTTTCTCTTCTTCAAGGAAATGTGCATGTGGAAGGGGCCCTGGTCAGGCAGTCCAGAGACCTAGAGTCTTATCCCAGCCCTACCACTAACTTGCTTTGGTTTGTAGGTTGGTCACTTCCTTTTCCTGAACTTCAGTTTCTTTAGATGTAAAATGAGGGGGCTGGTCTAAAAGAATTAGCAGTGGTAGAAGGTATGACTCCCCTTTGTTTGTCATAATGGATGGAGGAAGCCTCAGAGTCAGGGAGACTTAGGCTGAAGTCCTGTCTCTGCCACATACTTGCTGTGTGACCTTGGGCATATCATTTATTTCTCAGTTCCTTGGGCAACTCTAACGGCAAAACAGATTCCCACCAGAAGTTCCTTAGGCTGATAAAATCACTGGTCTGAACTGAAAAAGAAAATACTTGCAGTAGAGAGATACACAAAAACACTACTTTGCAACGTTTGATTTAATGCCCTTACTAAACAGGTACAAAATAAAAAAATATGCCTATGGAGGCTAGTTGAGGAACAGATCCTGTTCCCACTCACCTGCCCTACCAACTCAGTGTCTCTATGGCCTTTCAGCTCAAGCGTAAAGAGCAGTTCTATAGCACTGACATCACATTCACATTCAGGAACGTTTACCCAGTTTCATCAAATGACTCTTAAGGGTAGATTGCTGGGTGGCTCTTAATGAGTCTAAATTCAATACCACAAATGTACAGATGCAAATCTTTCCTTCATTCTGAATTTATAGTTCAAGGATTCCAACAAGTCTTGTTTCATAATATTTCCACCTTGCTTTAATAGCTCATTGTAATTTTATATCATTAGAGGAAAGAATGTTTTAGGGTAATCAGGCTCTGCTTGGCTGGATCCAGTCATTTAGCTGTCAGATTGGCATCATAAAAATCTACCTATGTGCACGCCCACCCACTCCGGGGAATCCTATTCCTTGTTGTCTCCTAAGGCTCAGTATCAGGATGGCTCTGCTCCATAATTCTCTTCTCTGAAAAGTTCCCCCTGGAAGGAATTAAAACACCATGTAATTTGCTACTTCTCAGTAAGTAGGTGCCTCCCTAACACTAAATTTGAAAGAGAAGAGGGAGTGGGAGATATCAGTGACTAGAATCAATAAATAAATCATTAAGCTATCCTTCTGATGACATGATGGAAATTGTCTAGATTTTTCTGTAGTTGGGGGAGGCAATTTCATTATTACACTATATTTAAAACATCATTTTTAATGCTTGGCCTTATAAATGCATAATATTTCATAAATGTGTCACATTTCAAAAAGACTTCCTGTGAAAAGCTTCCATTACACATTAATAATTTTCTTAATAACAATACCAAGTAATGTCTGTCTACTCTCCTCCTGCTCTCAAAACAGCTTTTGGGCCAATCATCTTAAGTGGCTCCGCCCTTTCGGATTCACACCATTAGGACTATCTTCCTATGAAATATTTACTACCTCTAACATTGATGTTTTCCCTCAGATCTCATTTCCTCACAGCTTTTCTATTTAGTACTCCAAGGAGAAAGGAGGAAGAGAGGGAGGGTACAAGGGAGAGATGGGAAGGGAAAGAGAGAGAGTTGTGGGGGGGGGGGGAACGATACTGTTGTAAGGTGTAAGGTGTATAATATCCTTATCACTGTGTAAGGTGAATAATATCCTTCCCTCTCCAAACTAATTCCAAAAATAATAGCACATCACTCTAGAGTACTTTAAAGTTTGTAAAGAATTTTCCCTACAACCACACTGTCATATAGGTGGTATTTCCAACAATTGCCCTGTGATACAGTAATAATAATAATTAGCATTTAGATAGCACTTTAACATTTGCAAAATTCTTAACAAATATGTCACTTGATCCTCACAACAACCCTAGGTGGTAGGTGCTAATATCATTCACATTTTATAGATGAGGAAACTCAGAGAGAGTTTAAGTGACTTACCCAGAATCACTATTCTAGTAAGTGTCTGAAGCCAGATTTGAATTCTAGTCTTCCTGATGTCAGAGTCGGAGCTCTATCCATTCTGCCACCTGGCTATCTAAGTATTATTTCCATCTTATGGAAGAGACAACTGAGACTGAGAAAGGTGACGTGGTACTCAATGTCATGTAGCTATTAAGCATCAGTGAAAATGCTTTAATACCAAATTCAGTGTTCTTTCCACCAAACCATACCACTTCTTACCTAGAAGAGTTTGCTATACCATGTCCTAAGTGTCCAAATGCAACTTTGAATTTGGCAATATGGTAGAATGGCTAAGTACATGCTTTGAATATAAAAATAAGTGGATACCAATACATTGTAGGTGGAACTATGAATTGGTTTGGTCATGCTGAAATGCAATTTGAAGAATGCTAAAAAAAGGGAATAAAATGTCCATACTCTCTAACCCAGAGATACCACTTACCAACCACTACTAGGTAAATAATAAGGAGGACAAAGTCAGAAAGAAAGGTCCTATATACACCATCTTCCCATTCACTGCAGAAGTAGAAGTGAAGTATGGAATATCGCATATGATAAATGTCATTAATATGACTGGATTTGCTAAAAAAAAAATTTTTTTTTATCAGTCACCTAGTCAGTCAACATTTATCAAGCATCTACTTATTTTGTGCTGGGCACTGTGCCAAATCCTAGGGATACAAAATAAGATCAAAGATAGTCCCTGCTTTCAAGGAGCTCACAGTCTGAGGAAGACAACATGCAAACAGTCACATACAAAGAAGACAGAGAAAATTTGGAAATAATTAACAAAGAAAGAACTAGAATAAAAGGAGATCAGGAAAGATTTCCTGTAGAAGGGAGAATTTTAGCTGGTACTTGAAGAAATCCAGATAAGCCAGGAGAAAAAGATGAGAGAACATTTCAAACATGAGGGAGAGCCAGTGAAAATGGCTGGAACTAGAAGACAATTGGTGTCTTGTTTAAGGAACAATAAGGATGTGTCACTGGATTACAAAATATGTATGGAAGTTTAAGGTATAAGAAGATGGGGAAGATGGTGATAGGGGGCAGATTCTGAATTGTTTTGAATAACAAATGGATTTTATATATGATCCAAAAGGTAAGAAGGAGCCACTGGAGTCTATTGAATAAAGAAGGTGTCAGGGTCAAATCTTCTGATTTAGGAAGAGTACTTTGACAGTTGAATGGAAGATGGCCTGGACAGAGGGAGAGACTTTTATTGGGTAGAACAACCAGCAGGCTGCTGCAATAGTCTAGGCACAGGCTGGTTAGGGGCTGTATCCGGGTAGTATCAGAGGAGAGATGGGGTAGTATGGAAAAGATGTTTTTCTTTTCTAATCTTTGTTACAGAGACAGTTTGCTGGGTAGAAGAGAAAGGGAAGGGTGGATTCAGAAATAAATGAGCTAAAAAGAAGAGGCAACAATAACCAAATAAACGGAAAGAAATAAATAGAAAAGATATCTTTTTTGTTTAATGGGAGCGTTCGGGGAAAAGGTATTGGTATGGAATGTTGCATCTGTTATTTAACAGAATTCTGTTATATTGGTTGGTTTTGTTGAATTTTTGTTGTTGTTGTTACAAGGGAAACTATATCCTCTGTGAGGGGTATATTTGGAAACTGATATGATTTAAAAGCAAAAGGCATCAATAAAACTTATAAAAATATGTTTTACTCTGTCAAGACAGAGGCAAAATTTCAATGAAACTTTTTACCAAAGCCTATCATTTCATCAGTTTTAAAAATTTACTGAGAAGCTGTCTTTTACCCAGTACAAAACAACCTTCCTGGTCCCTGGGCTCAGGCCACTCCTATCATTCCCATGATCCTCATACTCATCTCAATTCCATGTCCCAACACAATTTCCCATCATTCACTTTCATTAATGGTACCCAAAAACAGCCACAAAGAAAACTGTGGAGCTTTGGGCTTATAGACAACTGGGTTGGCTTTAAAGAATTTAAGGCTTTAGGAAAGCACAACCTAGAAACCACAAGATTTCTCCTACTTGAAAAACACTGATGGAAAATGCTGATCAAAACCATGCAGGAGCCACAGAGATTTCAGAACAAATCAATCATGCAGAAGGAAGGCAGGTAATAAATAGGTGGAGCAATGCAAAGATCACTAATCTGAAGCTGGGAATCAAACCCACTTCTAATCATTATCACAGCCATCACCATGTCTGTACTTGTGTCTGGTTGTATCCTATGACAATGCATCAACAGCTAAATTGAAATTGCTAGATAAAAAAAAAAAAAAAAGCCAACCTTATTCTAATGAGCCTTCTCTTTTTCCTCCAGAACATGTTCCAAACATTGTTTTAGTCACACTTCACTGAAGGAAAGACAAGATTGCTGTTGATCGCACTGAAAGTCTATATCCACTTAAGATGACAAATGAGCCTATGGCACACGCCTGCCCAGACCCAGGAGGAGCTGCTGTCTGTAATACCATCCAAGTCCTAGGAGAGAATGAACTGGAAATGATTCATGAGGAAGCAGAAAAATAGAGGGCCCAGGCATGGGTTTTATCCCCCAAACTGGTTTCCAAACCATTTTAAGGTGCTGGGGTGTGACTTCTGACAGCAGAGCCTAAGGTCTTTGCTGTCTTGCCCCTTGGATGATGAAGACCCTTGAGTGCCTGCTCCAATCTAGAAGCATACAGTGGTGATTAGAAAACATGGGTCAAGGACAAAGCCTCTCTGCTGGGGGAGGGTTTCCCATCATTCTCCAATGTGTTGAATGAAATGGTGACTATCAATGAGGCTTCCTCATTCTTTCCAATCCAACTATGTAAAAGGCACTTTGGGGCAAATGTGTGGGAGCAAATGCAAGACTCTAAGTGTTAATGGGGAGCTAATCACATCATCCATTAATATTACAAGGACATGGAAGAGTATTCTAAAAACAGGTTGTTCTACTTTCCCAATCTAACAAGTCTGGGGGGAAAATCTGCATATTTAAAACTTGGGGTAGCTTAAACCTATTTATCAACAGCTTATTAATAAGGTCTGAATCCTTTGATGACAGAATGATTAAGCTGTTTTTTAACTAATCTATCTTTAATTAAAATGCTAACAGCATTTGGTTTCTAGATATATTAAAAAGGAAACATTTATTGATGCCCTGTTTAAATATGCATTATATAAAGCCAATAATTAGAATAACTCATGATTTCAATTATATTTTAATTACTGTTAACATGTAAAAATATGAAAATGGGAAGCAATACAGTCTTTCTTTATGGTGCCGATACTACCAATGAAAAACAACAGAAAATAGAAAAAAGCATATGGGTGAAATTCCATTATAATGGATAATCATATAACAATGAAGGGCCTTGCATAGCCAACCTACTTTCAGGTTCTAATTAGTTGAATGATGACCTCCAATTACAACAAAAACACAAGGAATACTTTCTCTAGCTCCCATCCAAGTAATACTCATTGTAAGGTGGAGAGCTGAGCTTTTCACAACTCTTTTGTTTTGTCACCATGCAGGTCATCACAGGCTCATGGGAAGAGTTGGTGAACCTTTTAGAGACTGTGTGCCCAAACTGCACCTTCAAGCTGCCTATGAGCCCCCTGCATTACCCCAGAGAGTGGAGAGGAGGGAGGAAGTGCCCAAATTGGGCTGCTGGACAGCGGGGCGAGGCATGCAAAAAATATTCTCAGGTGAGGTGGAGAAGGGGAGAACGGAGCAATTCTCTCCAGTGCCGCCCTACATATGCCACGTCTTCAAATGCTGCTCTAGGGCTATGGGGGAACTTGGCAATTGTCTAGTCCAATGTCTCATTTCACAGATCAGAAATTTATGGTCCCAAGGACCTATGGTACCTATCTGAGGTAAAAAAATTTATATATATATATATATATATGTATATATATATTATCTCCTCATAACTTTCATAACTAAGGGAGATGAATTGGGTTTCCCCCAAGGTGTCAAAATTTTCAATGTTGCCAGCACTTATACTCCTTCATCTAGCCTCTGTCCTGTTCCTTTGCCTGGCAGCATGCAGCTTTGGGGTCTCTTTTCTACTGGTTTGCTGACTCCCCTCCCCACAATGTTTGGTCATGCTTGCCCTGGGCAAAACTGCTTCTTACTGTTCTTTTATTTTGCACCAAGCATATTCTGACTCTCTCTCCTATCCAAAAGCCACACAACTCCCATCAAAACAATATTAACACATGAAGGATTAATAAATTTGGAGAAGAAAAGGATGGGGATGAAATTATATGTAGAATCCCTTCTACTTTAGTAGTCTATTTGCTAATCCTCTACAAAGGATACAAGTTTACTCTCGCTGAAAGTAATGTAACACCCTAAGAATGTAACTTTTAGCAATGAAGAAATTCCACAGGAGAAATGGGAAGCCCCATAAAGACCATCAAAATGGAACTTGCCCCTTACCAAATTACATAGAATGAGAGAAAGGACATGGACAGAGTTTAAAGAAAAACAGCTTCATCTCTTCCTACATCTATAAACTACTGGGTACATGACAAGTAATTTGTAACAATTATAACTTTACAGACTTGCAAGGAGTCACCATAGTAGGAGGGTTGACAGGGAACCAATAAAAAAGTCATTGCTAATTCACATTCATTTATTAAGCACCTATGTAGCAGGTATTATAGAGATACAAAAAACAAAACTGAAGATAGTCTTTGCCTTCAAATAACTTACAATCTAGCTAGGGGAGACAACATGTACAAATATTTGTTGTTCAGTGGTTTCAGTCATGTCCAACTCTTTATAATCTTATTTCAGAAACAGATACAAGATAATTGGAAGGGAGGTAAGAGTAGCTGGGAGAGGAGAGAAGCAAGAAAGGCTTCATGTGCATAGGGGCAAGGGGCATTTGAGCTGAGCCTTAGGAGAAACTAGAATTCTAAGGGGTGGAGGTGGGAAATGAATGTACTTTTGCCATTGAGATAACAGTGTGTATAAAGGGGAACAATGAGTAAAGGACCAAGAAAAGTAGGCCAGGAAATAAATGTGAAAGAGAGAAATTCATGTTTGACAACCCCCCCCCAATCAATAGGGAGACCCTGGAATTTATTAAGTATGGGAGTGACAAGGTCAGCCTTGCACTTTAGAAAAATCCCACTGGCAGCTGTGTGGAGGGTAGTCTGGAATGGGGATGAACTTGAGTCAGAGATACTAGTGAGGAGGACTACCTGCAATAGTCTGGGAGAGAAGCTACAAGGGGCTGATCTATGATAATTGCTATATGAGTGGAAGGAAGGGGAGAGAGGGAATAGAGGTGGAACAGGTAAAGTACAGCCTCGCTTCAACCCTAAACCAGCCTGGGACAACTTCTCTGTCTCCTGTTCCTCATATAGAAGATGGAGATAAATAAATCCTATCCTACTTACTTGATGGGTTATGGAGAATAAAGTAACCTAACAAAGATGAAAATATCCAGCAAGTACTACATAAATAAAGAGTAACATCTACATGTAGCAAACATATTACATGTACATGCATGTATATAAAATGGATCCATATAAAAATGGTGATGATGATGACAATAACATCAACATTTGTCTAGCACTTGCTTTGTGCTGGGCACTGTGCTCAGCACTTTACAATTAGTCTCATTTGATCCTTGAAACAACCCTGGAAGGTAGGAGTTATTAATATTCCCATCTTATCGTTGAGGTAACTGAGATAGAGGATTGGTGACCTGTCAAGGGTTACACAGCTAGTAAGTATTCGAGGCCTGATTTGAACTTGGGTCATCCTAACTCCAGTGCTGGCACTCTATTCAATACACTACCTAGCTTCATTTAATACATCTGGGTATAAAATATGTATGTTTAACAGTATAATAGAGTATGACAAAGCAATGGCCAGAGTAAATATATTACACATATTCATTTAACAAGCATTTATTAAGTGCCTCCCAAGCAATGGCACTACAAAGCCAAAAACAAAGCAGTCCCGTTATTAAGAGCCTTATGTTCTATTTATGAGTGAGTGCATATGCATGTGTGTGTGTGTGCGCGCTTATACTGTGTATGGGGGGGGGCAGGGACTGTGTTTCTGAATCCATAAAGAGGCATGAAACATACAAAATAGTAATTTCAGGAGGAGCCATGAGCATCAGGATAGCCTTCCTAGAGATGACATCTGAACTGAGCTTTGAATGAAACCAGGGACTATGAGCCCAATGTAAAGCAGGAATCTTTGTTGAGGTATGAGAGACAACTGGCACAGGGCATGGAGATGGTAAATAAAAGTCTTTAAGGAAGCCAGTCTAGCTAGAGGTTGGAGCAAGTGCTCCAGGAAGCAGGCTAGTGTAGCAAACAACTGGAAAGGCAATAACAACAATACGAATGATGCTGACAATAGTAATACTTGGCATTTTTATAGCTCTTTAATGTTTACAAAGACAGCTAGGTGGCACAGTAGATAGAGTCCTGGGTCTGGAGTCAGGAAGACTCATTCCTGAGTTCAGATCTAGCCTCAGACACTCACTAGCTGCATGACTCTAAGAAAGTCACTTAACCTTGTTTTTGCTTCAGTTTCTTCATCCATAAAATGACCCGGAGAATGAAATGGCAAACCACTCCACAATCTTTGTCAAGAAAACCTGTTTAAATAGGATCATGAAGCATCAGACGTGACTGAAAAACGATTGAACAACCACAAAGGTTTATGAAGTGCTTTAGATATATATGATTCTCACAACAATCCTGAGAGGTAGGTGCTATTATTATCTATTACAGATGGGGAAACTAAGGCAAACAGCAGTTATGTGATTTGCCCAGGATCACAGAGTTGGTTAAGATTTCCAGGCAGGATTCAAACTCAAGTCTTCCTAACTTCAAGTTTAGCACTCTGCCCACTACACTAACAAACTACAGTCAGACTGTGAAGAGTTTTGTTGTATATCAAGCAAAAAGGCTTGTATTTTACCTCAGAGGAGCAGTACTTAACCTTTTGTGTGTGGTGATTCATATAGCTAGGTGGTAAAGCTTAAGGACTACCTCTCAGAATGTTCTTAAACAGATAAAAAATAAAACGCATGAGATTACAAAGGATATCAAGTATAATGAAATATGGTTATCAAAGTATTAAAAAAAATTCCTAGATTTCAGATTAAGAACCCTTAGAGGTAACTGGGAACCACTGGAACTTCTTGCATAGGGGAATGACATGGTCAGAATAGTACCTTTTGGAATATCAGTTTGTCAGCTGTGTGGAAGACAGACTGGAGAAGGGAGACTCAAAGGAGAAAGATGAATTAGAGTCTAAGAGAGAGAAGAAAAGAGAGAAAGAGATTAAGGAAGAGAGAAAGTGAGAGAAAGAAAGAAAAAGAGAGAAAAAGAGAGAAAGAGAGAGAAGGCATGAAGTCAATTGGACTTCTGTGTTGAAGGAACAGCAAGTAGGCTGTTGATTCAGAGTTGAATGGAGGTGACTGTAAAAAGTTTGTTTGGGAGGGGCAGCTAGGTGGCTCAATGGATAGCAAGATGGTCCTGGAGATGGGAGGTTCTGGGCTCAAATCTGTCCTCAGACATTTCCTAGCTATGCACATCTGGGCAAGTCACTTAACCTCCCATTGCCTAGCCCTTACCACTCTTCTCCTTTAAAGCCAATACTTGGTATTGATTCTAAAAAAGAAGGTAAGAGTTTTAAGGGGGGAAAGTGTAGAATGGTAGGAAGAGGCCAAGTTATAAAGATCTTTAAAAGCCAAACAGATTCTATTTGATGATAGAGTTCATTGAACAGTGTGACATGGTTCAGATCTATGCTTTAGAGAAATCATTTTGAATGGTTCAGTGGTTCAAAGTTCAGTGGAGAATGTATTGGAAAGGGAAAAGCCTTGATGCCACAGAAGTCAGTACATGAATGATGATCCAGGAAACTTGAAGACTAAGGAGGGACTGGACAAGTAGCAGAACCATGAGAGAGGAGCATCAAGAAATCCCAGAAAAGAGACCATTTAGGAAGAAGGGTAGGTCAGCAGTGTCAAGTACTAGGGAGAGGTCAAGAAGAATGAGGGCTGAGCAAAAGCCATCCAATCTGGCAATAAAGAAGCTGCTTAAAACCTTCAGAAAGCTTGGTTTTGGTTGAATGAAGAAGTCAGAAGGCAAACTGTTAAAAGATGTGAAGTTAAGGAGAAGTGAGAAAGTGGTGGCAATGAATGTAGACAATATATCATGGAAATAGTATATTTTAAAATCGCAGACTTTTGGGGGGAGGAACTGAGGGTGATCTTTAATCCATTTCTATATCCACTGATTTATAAAAAGTCATGCATACATTCATAATATGAGCACAGTCACAGAAGCAGCAGGATGACACAGGCTGGTGACAACAGAGCTATGAGTCATTGTCAGGAAGGCTTCTTGGAAGAGGCATTTTTAAGCTGAATTCTGTAAGTTTTAGCCCCTAGTAATTGCAGGATTGCACTTTTTTTAGCAAGTGTAATCAATTTTCAGAACAGGATTACAGGTTGGGTGTGTGTGTGGGTTTGTGGGTGTGTGTGTAGTTTTTGCTCAGTGAGCCTTTCCAATTTCCATTGTATGAGCAATCTCTTCTCCTATCTCACTCTCTCTTTAATTTTACTCTATACACCTCACCTCTTCATTCCAATACAATAAGCATTTTATTAAGTGCCCCCATCCCAATATGCCAGCAGCTAGGTGCTGGGGATATAAGAAAAAAAATGAAAAAAGTCACTGTTCTTGAAGTACCCACATAGAATTCATTAGTAAAGAAGTCAATAGGGTATTATCTGAAAAGGAAGAGAACATTAACAATCAGAAGATTCAGAAAGAACTTCCCTATAGGTGGTGGCATTTGAGCTGAAATCCCAAGAGTGGTACATTTCAGGTATGGGGGACAAACTATGAAAGGCAAAGAGTCAGGAGATGGAATGCCATGTACATGGAACAGAAAATAGACAGCAGGATTCTTCTTCTTTTTAAATCCTTACTTTCTGTTTTAGAATCAAAACTATGTGTTGGTCCCAAGACAGAAGACTGATGAAAGCTAGACAATAGGGGTGTGTTTCTCCCACAGCAGTAATACAAAGGTTTTTCCTAAAAGTTACACTGTAGCATCTTTCATATGTGTTTCCACTGACAGGTTACCACTCTGGTACAGGCCCTTAGCACCTCATCCTTGGATTAATGAAGTACCTTGATGGTTGGTAGCCATTGCTCAAGTCTCTTCCCTTTCAAATCCATCTTCCCTCCTACGTCTCCAGTCTCCTTACACTTTTCCTCGTGCGTATGTCCTCCTTCTCTGGTTGCTCACACAAGAGACTCCACTTCCTTATTCAGGACATTTTTTTCACTGGCTGCCCCACCCCCCCATGTGTCTGTCTGTCTGTCTGTCTGTCTGTCTGTCTCTCTCCTTCTCTCCTTCCTCCCCACCACCTCTCTCTCTCTTCCCCCCACCCCCTTCCACCTCTTGGCTTCCCTTGCTTCTTTCAAGTCTCAGCTAAAATCCCACCTTCAACAAAAAGCCTTTCTAATCACTCTTAACTAAAGGGCTTTCCCTCTGACTTATGCTGTATGTCTTGTTGCATAACTGTTTGCATGTTGATTCCCCCATTAGACTGATTCTTGAAGAAGATGATGATGATTAGCATTTATATAGAGGTTGCAGGTTTATAAAGTACTTTGCAAATTTTATCTCATTTTACCCTCACAACAATCCTAGGAGGCAGAGCTATCACTATCCTACTTTATTTATTTTTTTAAACCCCTCTGTCTTGGAATCAATATTATGTACTGGTTCCAAGGCAGAAGAATGGTAAGGGCTAGGCAATGGGGGTCAAGTGACTTGCCCAGGGTCACACAGCTAGGACATGTCTAAGGCCAGATTTGAACCCAGGACCTCCCATTTCTGGGCCTGGCTCTTAATCCACTGATAGCTGCCCCCACTATCCTATTTTAAAGAAGAGGAAGCTGAAGCAGATGGAAGTCATAAAGCGACTTTCCAGAGTCACACAGATAATAAGTATGTGAGGTCAAGTCTTCCTCACTGAAGGTCTATCATTCAATCCAATGTACTGTTTGCTGCTGAGAAAATAATTGTTTTTGTCTTTCTTTGTATCCAGAGTACACTGCACATAGTGCCTAATAGAGAATAAATGCTTACTCTCTTGTTGTCTTACTCTCAATAATCTCATTCACCAAAAATCACCAATCACTCAGAAAACAATTTTTAAAGAAACAGTCTACCCTGGTTTATCCCTACCGGTCTAAAAGTAGTCCCTATTGGTCCCTGGCAAATGGGCATGCTAGGCTCCAATTGGCTTAGAGATACAGAGAATCAGGGCTCATTTCAAAAGCAGGGAGAAAATTATCTATTTCAAGAAAGCGTCATTGTTACTTCCATTGTCTTTATGTGCCTTTTCAAAATCTGAACTCAGTAGAGAGTGCCCTGTTCAGCCACATCAGTTTCTCAGATGTCTGTACCTCTTCTTTCCCACTGGGCTCATTAGCTCTTTTCAGAAGAGAATTCCTGGGAGCTCTTAAGCTACCTTTCCTTTAAGGGTAGGAGGCCCACGGAACATATCCATGTTTTCTCTAAACCTTTAAAAAACCTCTTTCCCTCAAGTCTACGGTAGGCTGAATCATAGACTCACAGAATATTAGAGCTCAACCTTCCCTTAAAGACCATATTATTAGAGATTTAGCTCTAGAGAAAGAAAGGGCCTTTAAGCTCACCCTGTCTAACTTATAGTTGAGGAAACAGGCTGAGAAGCAAAACAATTTCCTCAAGGTCACCCTGTTACTGAGCTAAGCTATGTACCCAAGGCCTCTCACTCCAAACCTAACACTCACCTGTACCATTCTGCATGAAACTACTGAATCCAATGTCCATATTTTACAAGGCAAGGGGTTAGAAAGATCAAATGCTTGAACACAATAAAGAATTTAATAAGTGGCTAAGCTAGAACTTAACCACATCTGCTGACTCTGGGTCAGGTGACCCCTTCTTTTGCTCAAACTTCCTCACTGTCTCCTCTAGGACTTTCCTCATTTATCATAAGCTCCAAGACATTTTTTTCTCTCAAAGTTTCTATTGCTTCTATTTCACCAATTAATTTCTCTTTGTTGGTAGGTAAGAATTAGGTCCAAAGTAAGTTTTCTTCTTTCTTCTAAGAGATTAAATTATAAGCAGCAAGAATGAATTTGGTGTTCTGCTTTAAGCAGAATGATGCTTCTACCAAATGTGTAAATAATTGAAATCCTTTATCATTCCTATGCTTTGTGATGCTATCAGTTAAGTCATTTTTTTTAAAAACTCATCATTCATTTCCTCCTTCTGGCTAGCTGGCTTGTGGTATATAAGCCCCACTCCTCATTCCATATTGCTTTTATTTTATTCTTATCTAAATATTTTCCCGTTATGTTTCCATTGTTGAACTCAAAGATTCCTATGTAGTTGTTAAGCTTTAGGATATATACTATAACTCCTAATATTACTCCACTGCTCCTTCTCATATTTTTTTTAAAGTCAGGTAAATATTTCTTGAGATACTACAATCACCTCAAGTAGTCTCATTAAAACCTATACACTCACAATTACTTCCTTTTGTTTAAAATCTTAAGTTTATTTTATTACTAACTGTGAGATCTCAGGCAAATCACTTACCCATTGCTTGCCTCAACTGAAAAAAAAAAAAGCAACTGAGGATAATAATAGCACATACCTCACAAGGTTGCTGTTAGGAACAAATGAGATAATAGTTGTAAAAAGCACTTAGCCCAGTGCCAGGCATACCCTAAACCCAATATAAAGACTCATTCTCTTCCCTTCCCTCCCCCTGTTATCTACACTCTCTGCACTGGCATATTAGAGATACGAGATCATACCTATTACTCCTAATCCCTTCCAAGATATTTCTTGTAAATCACTGAGGCATCTCCCTCTATATTATACCTGTTATTCTGGCATATGGTAGAATAGTTACAGTTGTTCTCCATTTTCATCTTAAAGTCCTTTTGATAAGACAGCAGTTCTTTGTCCAAAAAACATTTCCTTCATTTTCATGGTATACCTCTTGTCCTTAGCAAAAAACTCATCATTCAGGTATTTTAAATCATGGTCCATAAATCTAACCAGTTATTTACTTCCAATACCCTTTGTTTCTTTTCCAAGGTCCCAACTTTCAAATGGAAAAAGAATTGAAAATACTACCAAGGTTCTTGCCTAGGACTTCATAACCCTTACAGATACATCCTTCTCCAAGTTTCCTCTGGCAGTATTCTTTATCTTCACATACATCAGTAGAAGCAGTTAACAAAGCAGCAGGTTTGATGAGTCTTGGCGGGCTCTTTGATGCATCCCAGATACATTTTTCAGGGAGTCACTGACCAACATCAGAGTTCAGGGAAGGGGCACTCATGAATCCAAGGATAAAACCACTACACTTTGTGCTGGCCAAGGTTTCTCTCTCAGCATGCACTTTCCTCCTAAGTCATTCACTTAACACAGTCCCAGTGCTTCATTTTCCTCACTTACTTCTAAAGCCACAACATATAGCTTTCACCAAAAATTTAACTCAGAAGATGAGTCCTTGTCATTTTCATTTTCAACATTTCTCATGCTGCTATGATGGAATATCTCTAGCAAGAAGCAGTTATAGTTTGAAGAAGTAAACTGACTAGAGTTGCAAGCTAAATTTTCAAAGTGAATATTAATATTACTACATGCATACTATCATCTGAGTCCCATCAGTTCGAAGGTTTCTGAGTGTTATACAAAAGTGTGGTTTTAAAGAATGGCAGGAAAAAGAAAAAGAGGCATGACAAATCATGGTAAATGTGACCTAATGATAATTATCAGTTTTTATAGAAACAAATCCCTTTTGTTTTGATATTATATATTTGGTATTCAATAAAATGACCTCAGGTTATATACTTCCATGTCCTCTGTATTACTGCCACTTTATACAAAACAAGTCCAAAAATGAGATAGAAAATCCAATCCATTTATTAATGTTTTTTCCTATAGTTATCAACAAATTAAGAAATGAGAAATCTTAGCACAATTCCTTCTTGACATTTAATCTAGAAAAGTCATCACCAGCAGAGAAGTATATAGCTGGTCTGCCCAAGCAGTCTGTCATATCTAGTGGCTTGACTATCTTTCTCCATCCATATAGGCCATGGTCAATCTTTCACCGGCCAATGCTCATTCTTAGCCTCTCTGTAATGTTTGACACTGCTGAGCACAGCCTCTTTCTTAAGGCTTACTTCTCACTGCATTTTCATGACACAGATCTGTTATGACATTTTTGTTATCTGTGGCACTATTCTTTATCTCTTCTGATGTTTCATCATCCACATCAAGGATCATCTCTATGCAAATGACTCCCAGATGTAGCCAACCAGCCCGGGTCTCTCTCTTGTACTCCAGTCCCACATTGCCAATAGCCTTTGAGACACCTCTATTTTCAAATAATGAATGTTTCACAGGCAGCTCAAAAACAGTACCCTTGTGTTTTTCCCTAAACTCACTCCCCTCCCCTACCAACTTCTTTCTGACAGGGTCATAGCCATTTGTCCAGTCATCTGGGTTCGTGGTGCAGGATTCATCTTGGAAATCTCATATATAATCATTTGCCATGTCTTGTTGATTCTATTGCTTCAGCATCTCATATCTGCTTCCTTTTCTCACATCACAACTAGCCTAGCCCAGGTCTTTATCACCTCTCACTGGAACTATTTTAAGAACCTTCTCATTGGTCTCCCTGCATCTAATCTAGTCTTTCCCTTCTACAATCCATCCCGCGTATGGACAACAAATGAATAGTCTAAAGCAGAGATGTCAAACACATTGCCCATAGGCCACAGTGCAGGCTTAACCAGATTAATATGTAAGTGGAGAGCCTTTAACAAGATACATTAAATCATAGATAATATTTTTAAATTTTAAATTAATTTATTTATTTGTTACATTAAAATACCCACATTTCCCAACTGATAAACAGTCAAAAGATATGAACAGGGGGGCAGCTGGGTAGCTCAGTGGATTGAGAGCCAGGTTTAGAGACGGGAGGTCCTAGGTTCAAATCCGGCCTCAGACACTTCCCAGCTGTGTGACCCTGGGCAAGTCACTTGACCCCCATTGCCCACCCTTACCAATCTTCCACCTATAAGTCAATACACAGAAGTTAAGGGTTTAAAATTAAAAAAAAAAAAAAAAGATATGAACAGTTTTTGGATGAAGAAATCAAGATGATGCATAAGTAGATGAAAAAATGCTCTAAATTATTATTGATTAGAGAAATGCAAATCAAAACAACTCTGAGAAATCATTTCATACCTATTCAGATTGGCTAAAATGATAAAAGGGCAAAATGACAAATATAGAAGAATGAGACAGTAATACACTACTGGTGGAATTGTGAATTAAACTATCCATTTGGGAGAACAATCTAGAATTGTGCTCAAAGAGTTATAAGCCTGTGTATACCTTCTGATCCAGCAAACCCTCTACTAGGTTTATTTCCCAAGGTCATCAGAAAAAAAGGAAAAGAACCTCTATGTTCTAAAATATAGATAATAATAATATGTGATTTTCTAAGTCAACTTGTGGTCCACAGGAATCTATATATGGTTTGGTGGACCCCATTTCTATTTCAACTTGACACCACTGACCATAGTTCTGACCATGTCACTCTTTCACTCAAAAAAATTCAATACTTTGCCCACTGTCTTTAGGTTAAAATACAAACTCTTTGGCTTGACATTTAGAGCCCTTCACAGACTGACTCCAATCTATCTTTCCAGGATAATTACACATTACTCCCCATCATATACTCTTTGCTTCAGCTAAACTGGCCTACTTGCTATTCACTATCTGTAATAAGTCCATCTTATACCCCTGTGTATGCTCTTCATGCTCATTATAGAACCCTTAACTCCCTTTAAGGCCCTACTTAGATGCCACCACTTTGCCCAATTCCCCAAATTACCGTTTCCAGTTTGTATGTGATATGCATTTACTTCTCAGGAAATATTTTGTATCCCCCTAGTTAAGTGTCAGAACCTCAAGGGCACTTTTGGATTTGTACCCCAGTACCTATCATAATATATTCACACTGTATGTGCTTAATGAATACTTGTTGATTGGTAAATTGATGGAGTTGGCATTCTAAATTCCCAACTGAAAAGGGCCTTGTGTTATGAGGTAGTACCACTATCTTGTGATCTCTAATGTTTCCCCAGGAAGATAAACACAATACTGTAGCAAGTTATGCAGATCTGGTCCCTACAGATTTTGTTCAAGATTAGAGGTTTGAAACTCTTGCCATTAACTCTTCTTAATTACCATCCATTACCACCACACACTGCTGCATTTACTCCACTGATGCATGAATTCTTTCTAGAAGTGACAACATCCTGGCCTTAAATGATGCAGGGCTTTCAAGACTACATTTCTTTTCATAGCTTTTCTCTGTAGTGTCTATCATAGGAGTGGCAATAAAATTCTTTGGCAATCAAGCTTTGGAAATCTGGACACATCAATATCATTGGCATCTCCTGCATTTCCAGGACTTGATAATTAAATCCAAAAAATGGCCAGGAAAATCGCAAGAGTACCTTAAATTTTTTAAAAATAATATTTTACTTTCTCTCAATTACATGAAAAAATAATTTTTAACCTTCTATTTTTTTTAGACTGAGCCAAATTCTCATCTTCTTCCTTCCTATTTCCCTTCACCCCCTCCCTGAATCAGCCTGCAATTTGATATAGATTTTACATGAGTAATAGAAGTACCTTAAATTTTTTTAAGTGTCTGAATTGACCTTAATGAGAAGCATGATGACCTCAAATGAGAGACATCAAACACCAGACTGAAATCTCTCCTAAATGAAAAATGAGACATTTGTAGTCATAAAAAGAAAATCTAGCCCCTTGTACCACAAGAACCACTTTAATATGAAATACACACCATTTCTACTCTACAGTTTCAAGGAGGGATTGATCAATCCATAAACATTTACTCAAAATCTCCTAGGCATCAGATAGTCCAGGCATCCTTCTACCTGTCTCTATTTCAAACAGGCTAAATTCTGGGGCCCAGAGCAAAAATTTCAGAAAGGGTTCTCTGATCCTTGATAGAGTGCCAGTCCTGGAGATGGGAGGACCAAGGTTCAAATTTGGCCTCAGATATTTCCTAGCTGTGTGACCCTGGCTAAGTCACTTGACTCTAATTATCTAGCCTTAACCCACTCTTCTGTCTTAAAAGTGATATAAGAAAAATGGTAAGACTTTAAAAACAACAACAAATGAAACCAAGATTCAGGAGAGAGAAACCATTCTCTCCAGAGGCCTGAAATATCTCCAACCAATAGATCAGAGTATGGCCCTCCTTTCACCAGTCTGTTAAAATTCAAAGGCTATTGGAGCAGGATGAAAGAATCCTAAAAGATAGTGATGATAGAATATCTGCTTATCCTATTTACAGAAAGTTCAGGGTAGAAGACTGATTGCTGTTCTCACTAAATCTAACTTAGAAAAAACCCCTTGTTTGGGGAACAGACTTCTTTTTTTGGAGAAGATGTGATTTGAAGAAGGCACTAGATTTGGAATCCCAAGACCTAGGTTCAAATTACAATTTAACTAGCTGCATATTCTTGGACTTGTCATTTCTCCACTGTGTGACTCATTCTCTTTCTCTGTAACTTTTTTCCTCTAATAAATTTGTGATGGGGACACTCTATACAGTGTTGTAGACTGAGACTACAACATATCTATATCTCCTCATCCCATGCAACTTTTCTCTAATCTTCCACAGGGTCTATCCAACATCACTGGGGAGAGAATGCTTACATGAGGTCACTTGATATCATGTGGTTACTAATGGAGCATATGGGTTGTGTATCTGTTATCCCTCACTCTTAACACAAGACTAACCTACCTTATTTATCAGCCAATACATCACTCAGATGACATTCTTTATATTGTTGCTAGTGCAAAATTCTTTAATGGTAATGTGATCTAATCTGCTCATGCCCACCAATCATCTCCCCATTTTCTTCTGGGTGATTTGCAACTCTAATTCTTGGGGCTGTGATAATGAGATTAAATCTACCCTGCCCATCTTTAGATTTAATCACCAAAGGTGAAAACATCTCCACTTAACTCACAAGTTGGGTGGTCTGTAACCCATGTGTGTTAGAATGAGTGACAAATCAGAATTTATTGACTGCCTCCTGAGCAGTCCTAAGAAAAATGTCTGTTGTGATTGGACATGTAAACTAAGAGGAGGTCACAGGAAGTGACACAAAAGAGGCCCCTTTAAAAAGAGACCTCAGGGAGCTTCTGGTGAAGAGCATGGCTGATGAAGGAGCTCTTCTGGTCCATGAAGGAGTGTTGAGACCTTGGTGAGACTACTTTAAATATCTTCTTTTGAATTCCATGTGGTGAATTTAAAGACTGAATCTTCCTGAACTTCTCTTAAGAAACTTCTTTTAATAGACTTCTGTGAATGAATTTTTGCTTCATTCACCTCCGGGCCTCTGGCCCTCTGACTCTTGGCTGAGGGTTAATTAGATCTATCTGGATTAATTAGAGGATCGTAGCAATTTACTCACTGTGTTAGATTCTTATTTCCTCTCTCTCTCTTCTTAATTGTAAATAAACTTCCATAAAAGTAAAAAAAATAAAAATAAAAAATAAAGAGACCTCAATGAGCTGGGTTTGCTCTTCTTGTTCATTGCTGGGACCTGGAGGAGCGCTGAACCTGGGACCCTGAGATCTTGGTGAGACTGCTCTTAAATCTCTCTCTCTTAAAACTACACATGGTGAGTGAAGAAGGTTGACTCCTTTAACCTCCCAGGAGGTACTAGCCTCTGGGAGGCCCCCTTGATTGGGAGAAGCCCTTGTGGCTAAAACCCTTGTTAATTGACTTTTAGACTCTGACTGGGCCTCTGGAGCCCTGCCAGAGTAAAGCCCAGACTTGAATACAAATCTCTTATTCTACCCTCCTCTCATCTCTCTACTTCCACTCTCTCCTATACTTTGTAAATAAATTTCCATAAAAGTCATTTTGACTTGAGGTTATTCTTAATTGGGGACTGATAATTATTCAATCCCCTGGTGACCAACCTTTTAATATTTACCCAGTAAAAACCCCTTTTCCCCTTTACAGGGATGAAAGAAGGGAAAGGGGTATAAGGGTATTGTTCCATAATACATACTCATATAACATTACCTATAAAATGCTCATATTTTTAAGAAGATCTTTGATCGAGAGAGAAGTTTAGGAGTCCTTAAAAGCACTGAGAAATTTCCCAGACACAATCAAACATTCAATTCTGGATACATTTTTTGTTTCATCTATAGTGTTCTTTCAAGATAATGGTGTTGGTGGTCAATCCAATTGCTCATCATACCTTACACCAGTGCTGGCGAACCTATGGCATGGATGCCAAAGATGGCACACAGAGCACTCTCTGTAGGTATGGACACCCCCCACCTTCCAATTCATTACTAGAAAGGCAAAGGGATTTGAGCAGAGCTGCTCCCCCCTTGCCTGATGACATTTTTTTCACATGCCCTGCCCCTCTGCCCAGCAGCCCAATGGGAGTGCACAGGGGATAAGGTGGGTGGTTCATAGGTAGCAGAACTGGATAGGAGCAGAGTGCTTCGACCACTCCCCTCCCCCTCTCTACACTGGCTGAGGACATTTCTCACTTCACTCGCCTCTCTGCCCAGCAGCCCAATGGGAGCACTTCCTCCCTCCCCTGTGTGGAGTAAGGGGGGCGGGGCATGGCACATGGTATCTGGCAGGGAGAGGGAAGCACAGCACTTGGTCTGGGGTGTGGGTGGGGCCTGGCACTCTGTCTCTAAAAGGTTCACCATTACTGCCCTAGACCAGTGATGGACAAACTTTTTAAAGAGGGGGCCAAAGGAAAGGAAATGCTCATCTGTCAGTCTGTTTCTAAGGCAACTCAGAGTTTCATTGTATTGTATCCTACTCATTGTATTCATCAGATTAGGAATAATGTCAAATAGCCAGATAGAACATTTCAGGGGGGCCGCATCTAGCCCTTGGGCTGTAGTTTGCCCATCACTGCCCTAGACAATGGACATTCTTCACTCATTAGGCTTTTCCTGTGTGGAGATTTAGGTTAAATTCTAAAATGATCTTGTTTAGGAGATCCTATGATCTTTTGGGGCTTGATGCCATCAGCATAATGTCATCTTCAAACAGGAACATCTGAATGCCCTAATTATAGGTTCTATATATTATAAGGTTTCACTCTTCCAACAGGGCATCATCCATGAGAGTGGCAAGCACAATGGGTAAGCATATAACCCCTCAGTTCATATCTCATTTGATATCAATAATCACAGGGTCAGTTAAAAAACTATTTGTGTGGTTACATCTTTCAAGAAATCTTGTATGACTTTAATAGAGGCATGAGATATACCTTCTTGGAGGTGAGTCATCAAAGTAGAATTTTGTTTTGCTAAATCAAAGCAAAAATTTAGTAGTCAGCAAACAATAAGCACAGTAAATCTTAGAGTCTCTTGAACCTTTGAATTAATTCCCTTCTGTAAATTGTCATCTGCTCTAGGATACTGTTTGCAGTAGCTTGTCTCTTCTGCTGTCATAAAAATTTTGTTTAGAAGGAAAAGTAGGAACACGGGTCAGCAGTTACTAATATTTTCCCCAAATTCTTTCTTTATAGTAGCAACAATGTCCTCAGCAAATGGAGATGATTAACAACTATGCTAATTATCTATGAAGATAAAATGAAATCATAGATCTGAAGAGATTTGTGAATTAGAAAGTGCCATGAAAAAAACCAGTCATCATTTTAAAGTTGCTAGTGTTTTTCCCTGGTGACCCTTTGTCAAGGGGTATCTTTTCCCACAAAAAAACAGGGAAATTAGAAACTGATAAAAATTTGAGAACTGCTAAAGTACATTTCTACTTCCTTTTGGTTGATCTCCCTGGGAACATGGCTTCAACACTGATCTCAACTACGAACAACCATGTCAACAATTCAGAAATGAAAATCAGCCAAGCCTTTTAAGGTTTCCTCTTGTTTCTGGGGGAATTTGACAATTCAGTCTGTTCATCTGTGTGTGAGCTTTCAATGTGGTTGTCAGATGGGGGAAGCAGGACAGTAAGGGACTTTCTGCTTTGAAAAAACTGACTTATGTAGCAAATTAGCATCTGGGATAGTTACTGGGAAAATACTGGATGGCTTCATTGTGGAAGAAAGGGACTTCTATGAGCACACATGGCTAGGGCATTTGCATGGCCAACTCCGCTAAAATTGGCCTTCCATTTCTAAAGGGTCCATCAGGCACACTTTGAACAACCTTGCATGCATAAAACTTATATGTAGAGAATCCCCTGGGACAGAAAGCACTCCTTCAGAAAACTGACCAGAACTGGATGGATTTTCATTAATGGTTTCTAAATTCCTCAATCAAATGCTGGCCCACATGCAGAAAGAATTATGTTTGGAATGAGGACATTTTTCTATTGCACTCCTTAGGAAGGAATCGATAGTCACCAGATGTTTGGGGACTGAAGGTTATTATGGACAATGCAATAGAACAGCTGTGTCACCACCCATGAAATCAGAACCTGACTGGCTTTTTTGGGTTCTCTTAGCTAACCAATCACTCCAGTCTACTCTTTAAAGAGAAATCCCTCACAGTCCCAATTCTTAAACTAGAACCCACCCACCTGAAATTTAGGTCCTAATTTTCACAGTTATCCTCCACCAAAGTGGCCCAGGCTAAAAATATGAATTTTGTTATTCAAAGCCACAGAAATGACTATTTATTTTGAGATTATTTTTAAACAATTTTGCAAAGCCCTGGTCTCTACATACCCATTCTCCATGACCTAATCTCCAACACAGGGTGAAACCAAACATCTCTATATGATTTTATAAGGATGGAAAGGGATGTAGGCTACAAATTTCTGCTATGTTGCCCCAAAGGATTTAGTGACCCAAGACACTTTAAAAAACTTTTTTTAATTAAAGAGAGATTTATTTTTGTATTTGTTAAATTTCCATAGTGCTCACTTGTAATCTTTATCGCTATCCATTAAGTAGGTGGCTTACCTTTAAAAAAGGTGCTGAGAGCCCAGGCACTTGCACAACACCCTTGCCACTTCCCCGAAATCAGGGCATTCTTACTCCCATAAACATAGCGAAAGGCCAAAAGCCCTTGAGACTATTTTAGAATAATAATGCTGACTTTTTACCTCCAAGGGACTTAACTAATTTATAAGTCAATTTTAATAATAACCATACATTAATTTTACATCTCCTTTTTACCTATTTGAACGGCTCTGGACTGTTAGAAATTAGGTAATATATTACAATAGGCTGCTAGGGACTTTTTAGTAACTAATGCACCATATTTAAAAACCTTTCCATCAAATTAGAAACATTAAGCACGATCTACTTCATAATTGCTTATAATAGACTCAATATTCAGGACCTGGCTCCAAAAAGCAGCCTATGCTGTCCTTTCCTCAATTGCATCTAACTTTAAATTTTCTTCCCATCATCAGCAAACAGAATCACTCTAAGGGTACATAACAGTCATTTAAAGAGTTATTTTCTAAATGACTTTAAACTCAGAAGTTATGGGTAATAGCTTGTACAATAGAAATACTATAACCTTTCTGACTTGATATGAAAGAGATTTGGGCAAATGTACTTACAGGCTGTCTATATTTTTATGTTCACATTTATCAACACAGAAGAAAATTTTTAGCACCTCATTTTATGTGCATAGAGATTGGAACTTATACATTTGGGATCAAAAGGCTACAACATGCCCAGAGGAGGCGAGTCAGAGAAGAGGTCAGGATGTTAGCAACCAACCTCACCATTCCAGACCAAAGAATATGAAGTATAAAGATCCTTCTCTTCAAGTTTTTTTTTCTCTTTTGAAAAGAAACCAAGTTATGGTCATCATTCTGGGAGTTTGCGAGAAGGCAGTGCTTTTGGGATAAGGCAGCTATTTAACTTTCCCATCTAAATAACTGATAAGTTAGGAAAGGATTATTCTGTTCCTTCTAGGGCTGAGAATATTCTCATATTTGTGTGGGGAAACAAATATCTCACTAGAAAATAGGGGTTCTTAACCTAAGATCAATGAACTAGCTTTAAAAAAAAATCTCAATAACCATATTTCAGTATCGCTGGTTTCCTTTTAGATCCAGTGTATTTTCTTTTATGCATTTAAAAGCATTATTTTGAGAGAGGTCCATTGACTTCCCAGACTGCTAAAGGGGTACACTATATAAAAAAGGTTAAAAATCTCTGACCCAGTCCTCGCCCAAGCTGTCACCAAGAGAGCAAAAAGTAGAACATCTTACTATGTCCTTATACCAGCAGATATGTAAGAAATGTCTGTTAAATTAGATGACATCCAGAGACATGTAATGACTTGGTGATTAGGTAAAATACCGGTCCGGTATTCTAGCAACACTTCTTCCCATCTTCTTTGGCCCTCAAATTTTCCCTTTGGTGCAAGCCAAAACTTAACTCCCTAATGTAGATCTTTGAAGCTAAATTTCTCTCTCCTGCACTTAAGGTAAAAAACTGAAGAGAGGGCTAGGGAAAAAGGGGACATGGAATCAATTAATCATATTCTCTCCTATACCACGTCTGGCATAGCAATAGCTCATTTGGTCTTCCTTTGGGACGTTGGGCCTCTAGGCTCAGCTTCTATCATTTTCCTAAACCTTTGACATGGAGAGCAGTTAGTATGTGAGCATAACCTTGATCTGCACCTCAGCAAGAATAGGTATCCCAAAAGATATGAAGTGTTCATTTTTCTATTGCCCTTTATCAGGAACAAGGGAGGGATAAAGGAAAACATTGTCTCTTTATTCAACACAAGGGATACTGACAATAAAGGACAAAAAAAGTCAAGGAATTTCATAGCTCTTTTATCCTGAGCCCTCAAATATGTATGTGTGGGTTGGTGTATGTTGTAAGGTCAGTGAGTGGACCTATGTATATGTATACATTTGTATACATACACATATGCACACACCCAGCCACCTCTGAATTTATATATACACATCCACATATTCCCATTGGCCTTCCTCACCTACACAAAGCCCCACACCCACACATAAATATAGAGACAAAGACAGAGAAACACAGAGACACAGACAGAGAAGGAGAGAGAAAGAAAGGGGAAAGAAACAGAATCAAGGAAGAGGCAGAAAGCAAACAGAAAACCAAGTTCTGTTGGAAAGCAAATTATTAAACAAAATGGATGTAATTATATAGGCCTTGTCAATTTACATCTTAATTCATAGGGTCCCCAACAATCTCCCAGTCATCAAACCTTTCCCCTTTCTTCTTGCTCAAATGGGCTGTCAGAATGGTGGTAGAAAATTTAAAGAAATAAGGGTTACTCATTTGGAGAAGAGACTACCAAATAGATAATAATCTTAGCTCTTGATAGTGATCTTAATCTTGTTCTTTTCAAAGGGTGGTTCTTATACTAAGGAACATCAGTAAATGCTTTCTAACTCTATTAAAGATAGAACCAAAACAAATAGGCTTATACTTCAACATGTAGGATTTCTATTAGACATAAGCCAAAAAACTGTAAGAAGTGACTGAAGAGGATAGATTTAGAGGATCACAGGATTTAGAGTTAGCAAGCCTTACAGATCGTTCCATCTGATCCCCTCACTTTACAGATTAGGAAGTTGAAGTCCAGAGAGGTTAAAAGATTGGTCTTGGGTCACCTGGGTCATGAATAGCAGAGTTGGCATCTGAAACCTAAGGCTGAATCCCAATCCTGTGCTCCTACAGCCACACAAACCATGGAGACCATCAGCCACCAGGTTAAGCATATGTGGAGTCTTGCCTAAAGACAAGGGAATAGACCAACTGATCTTTCAAGGTCCTTCCAACCCCAGGATTCTAAGAAAAGGAATATTTTGGTCACTAACACATAAAAGAAAAAAACATACAATAGGCAAGCTAGTCAGCTAACTGAACTGCAAACTGACAAGAGTAAATATTTCCTTTGTCCTTGTTGTTTTTCCCCCCCTCAAAGGTGAGTGCAGCAATTCAGCTGTCTCTACTGTCTGATTCTTATTCAAAACCCAAAAGAAACATTGAAAGCACCTGGCCAGGAAGGCATGATCTTTGAAATGCCAAAAAAACGCTTCTCCCAGAAACGACTTGTTAAATCTATGAAAAATAAATGTAATTAATGTGACAATGGCAAACCAAAAGTAGATGATGATGACATTAAGCATAGCCACAAGGGTGACTGAAAAGCCAACTCAGCACTGGAGCTTCCTCATGTATGTAGCTTTGAACTCGAGGTCAGCCTAACTAAAGAACACAGAAATATCACGTCCAGCCTGAATGGTGGACCTACAGAATGGAAGCCAAACCCAGGGATGAAATATTGCCCAGTGTCATGGGACATAGGGAAGGTCCCATCTTCTGTTCCCAGGACGAAGGATAATGAGCAATTCAAGTCTTGTTAGGAAGACATACAACTTATTACAGGACACCAATCCCTAGATAGGTACAAGACAAAGTGTGTGTGTGTTCCCTCATTGGGATAGTTTTGTGCGGGAGATAGCCAACCAAACAAAACCATCTCATTTCTAAAGGTCCAAAGACTCTTCTCTTATAGCCCCTACTATTAAAATATTGCTTGCTAATATTACACTTGAAAGAGAAATTATTATCATAGAATCATACATAGATTTAGAGCAAGAAGGGCCTTTTTTAGAGGTCATCTAGTCTAATCCCTTTATTTTCTAGTCAAAAGGATTCAGGCGAAGAGGGGTTAAGTCCAAAGTCACACAAATGCAACAAAGTAAATGAGGGATTCAAACCCAGGACCACTGACTCCAAATATAGCACTCTTTCTATTTCATAACAATCTGTGCATTTATTCAACATACACATTTATTTTCTAGGAGTCATGGAAACCAAAGGTAAATAAAAGATGGTCACTGTTTCTGAGAGGTGTATAGTCTAGTAATAGAAAAAACACACATACACAAATAACTATGAGATAGAATGAAACAAAAAAAACTTAACAAATACTTGTTCTCTCACAGAATAGTAAATGCACATTTAGAAATATCAAATTAAGGGCTGCTAGGTTGCTCAGTGGATAGAGAGCCAGGTCTAGAGATGGGAAGTTCTATATTCAAATCTGACCTCAGTCACTTCCTAGCTATGTGACACTGGGTAAATCACTTAATCCCAGTTGCCTAGCCCTTACCACTCTTCTGCCTCAGGACCAATACTTAGTATTGATTCTAAGACAGAAGGTAAGGGTTTAAAGAAAAAAATTTAAAAAGGAAACATCAAATCAGAAGTGTAAATATGAACATTGCCTAACAAAAATAATCACCAGTTTTTTGTTCTTGGATCTTATTTCTTAGGGAAAAATCTGTTACTTTTTCAAATCCCTACAGTTCTTCATCTTCTCCAGTAGGTCCTGAAAAAAAAAAAGCCCATGACTCTTCAGGGTCATGCCTAGTCTCCTCTATGGGGCTCAATGTATGATAGGATTCATAGAGCTTTCAAACTGTGGATGAGTTTTCTACTTCAGAGTAGGAAATCAGACAGTGACATGGAAAACAACTTTAGAGAAAGAATAAGCACACTTTGGGAACTGACCTCTGTGGCCAGGTCAGGATCTCCAAGGAAAGGGGCAAAGTTCTGTGAGTGGGCAAAGTGGACTTGAAAACTTCAATTGGCACCCATATCATCTCACACCCTACAAAAATTCATGAGCAAAGAAGGCAGAACACTAAGAAATGCTCAGTTTCATTTCCTTGTTTATTTGTTGAAACAAATCCAGATAAATCCACAACATTTTACATAGACAGTGCTACCCCCTACAGTTGGCATATCATCCTAAAAGGCAGGTGCTCTGATCTACAAACATATCATAAGAAACAAGAAAGGACCTCACCCCAATCCTCTCAGTCGCACCCCACCCCCAACCCCAAGACTCATGCAGCACACCTTCTGCCTTCTGTAATGGGCTTCCATTTTGACTTTGACTGAAACTCATGAAGCACAGGAAACAGAACCCAGTTACCTGATCACCTTGTGGCCTAATGTATCACTTCTTGCATAGAGGGTTGCTGTAAGGATTGAAGAGGATAATGCACTCTGGTAAAGCAGAAAAAGAAATGTGCTTAGATTCAGAGAACTTGAGTTCAAATCCAGACTCTGTCACTTCTACCTTTTTGGCCTTGGGCAAGTCACTTAACTTCTCTGACACTTAATTTCTTCACCTGTAAAATGGGGGTCTAGATGATCTGAGGTCTTTTCCAGCTTTCAATCTGTGATCTGATGATCATATGTACAGGGCTTTATCAAACTTAAAACACAACAAAAATATCAGTTATTATGGGGAGAAGTGGTGGAGTTATAGAAGACGGGGACTGTGGATTCCTCAAGGCAAAGGCTATGCCTTTTATTGCTGGGAGAGGTGGGGTGGGGAGGGGGGCGGCAGCATGGGAACTTTCCCCACAGTATCTCCTAGGAGAGGGCTGTGCACAGCATTCTTCTGTGAATTGGCCAGTTACCTGCAGTGCTGTCTGCTGCATCCTCAGTTCAGAGGAGGGGTCTTCTCAATGTGATCCCTTCTATCTGCCCCCAAGAGACCAGGCTTGGGTGCTGGTATGAGTCGCTTGGAGGCAACAAGCCATCCAGCCATGAGGAGGAGGATATAGAGAACAAATGATCTGAGAGGCCCTTTGCTTATCTTCATGTCTAGGATGTAAGGGTCCTTGGCAAATAAGATGTGTGAATCGCTGCTAGGAGGATTACATCACTTACCACAAATTACATCTTTATGGGAAAATCAATGTTATTGTCTCCTCAATCTTCACACACTTGTTGCTCCATCTGCTGTAATTACTCCTCAGGCAGGCAGGCAGGCCAAAGATGAACAGGTCTTATTTTACCCAGAAAGGGAATTCTCCCCAAACCAATTAAGAACCCAGGAAAAAAAGAGAGCAAGAAGGAGGGAGAGAAATACAGAAAGCCCACAGAATGGGACCGTGCTGCATAATCTCACCCTGAGCTATTACAGGCCTCAAATGGTTGTTCGTCCTGCTGCAAAAGGAGTCCAGGACAGAAAAACGAAAGAATCCATTCATGAGAATATCTTTCATGGCTACTGCTATACATAGGGTGCTAAGAAAGTTTTTGGGTAGTGGATTCTCCCTTCCTAGAGGTATTCAAACAAAGGCTGGGTGAACCCTTATTGTGTTATAAAGGGAATTTGTGTTCAGGCCTGGACTGGATTTCAGGGCTATTGATGTCCCTCCAAACAATAATTCTGTAAAAATATTTGGTTTTTCAGGATATCCTTGGTGATACAATAATCGTGCTAACTTCATCTTCTTTTCCCTTTAAAAGAAGGTTGGCTAAAGATCTGGCAGGTCCGAGGACAAAAATCTTTCTGGAGTTCTATTTTTGCTCTTTCATGATTTCCTGGGATATCAAAAAGCCTACAACCAAACATTTCAAGTTCTTCATAAATACAGACTTCCAGATTTCACAAAGAATTTAAGTACTAGGTGAGTCTAGAGTCATCCTTCCATACCCTATATCAGTGCTGGACAGTGGAGTCAAGCTGAGGATTTTGATTATTTGTGTTTGACCATGTGCATACTTTGCTTTGATGCCAGAATTTTCAATCATCAGTCAGTATTCTATATTTCTTCAACCCATACAATTCCAGACTCATTAACAACCTTGAGGGACAGGGTTTCAGCTCCATGGATCACAGAACCAAACATAGTCCATACATGCACAGGGGCACAGGCATCTCTGGCTGACTTTGAAAACTTCCTACAAACTGAGGGGACTTCCAATGAGCTCACTAGGGTGACTGGAGCCCAAACTGGAAATCTCTTCTCTCCTCTGTTGCCTTGGCTTGAGGAACAAGACTTAAGTCCCTTCTTAAATCACAACGTCTTATCAGAAATCCAAGACTCTAAACTTTCAGTAGATTCTGCTTGGGAAAAGTAAGAAATCAAGCTAAAAGGTAGGGGGGGGGTGTGTGTGGCAGGGGGGAATATGAGAGATACTTATTAGTGCCCACCAATATGTAAATAAACTTCATTTCATAAGATGTAAAAAGGATACAAAAGGTTAAAAAAAATGGAATTAAAATTTCTTCAAAACTGAGCTGAAATAACTTAACCAGTAGAATAAACGACAGAAAAGGAACAACCTGCTTCTCTGATAACTAATGCTCCTGGGATGAAGAAGGGCCCCATCCCTGCCAGACGCAGGCAGGGGGCCTGAAACACTAATATCTCAAACCATCACCATTCTCTATGCCTTTTTTTCCTTTTCTTAAAAAAAAAATGATCACTTGTTTAACTACCAACATCAATTGGCTGGCAATTCCACTGAACAAATGGTTTTCCCTTATGTCTTTGAGTTCAGCCACTTTTATTTGTCCCCAAGTATTTGGCAGGAACCAGTTACATCAATAAAAAATGTCAATTTTGATCTGCCACATCAGATGCAAAAGCTTCAGATGGATTTTCCGTCAGCAAACAGGGTGACTCCAACAGCTATTATTAATAGCCATTAGAGACACAATGGCAGGGCTGGGAGACAGCTCTCTAGATTTAGACTGGATTAAGTGGATACTGTAGGCAGCAGACCTTCAAGCATCATAAATAACGTTAAAATTTTAAGCTGTGGTTGAACTCTCTGCTGTCAGAACCACTTAGGTCAAGTCGCATTCAATGTTTTATAGCAAAATGACAAATATCTTGCTCAACTGCTAAGTGCATAAAGCCCATCATAATAAATTAACCAAAATCACTCAATATAAGTATTTGAGCTCCAGTAGATGGTGAGGTTTAATGAGAGGAAGAAGTCAAATGTAAAGAGAATTTTGGCCATCATTACCATCAGATGTAGGAGACCTTGGAGACGGGTGTTTGGAATTAAAGCTTTGCCTTTTAGGTCCCTTTTCTAGTCTGGCCCACCATTCCTGTATCTCTCATATTCATTTGAAGATTTATTGTATGCCAATAGCCAAATGAATGAAAGCAGTGATAAGAAGCCACTTCCTGACCCTCCCAACTCTTAACTTCTACACCCTACTGAAAGCAAAGAGGATGAAGTGTTTATACTCCAACTACTCCAGCAATAGCCAGTTTAGTCTCTCTTCAACTCAGTCAGTAACTATTCCTGGGAACCCACAATGGTCAAGTTAAGCTCCAAAATCAACTTTACTAAAGAAAGAAGTTCTATAAAAGTCTTACAAAGTCATTAAATAGGCAACATACCACCATAGTATGAATAGGAACCCAGAAGGCTATGGTTATGGATTTATTTGTGCAAACTGGTTTCCAGTCCTGATACCTTAATTTGGATTGAACTATGCCACATGGGACATCCATCCAGCCTGGCCATTGGTTAACGTCAAGATTAGAAGGGCCTGTATTTTCTTCCCTGAAGTTCTAATCCCTTTTCATCAAATCACATTGGAATGCGGTGGGCAACAGTGAGGCCTGGGCTTAAATTAATTTCCTTTGTCCCTAAGAAATTGGTTCTCTGTACTAATCTATCCCAGAAACCAAAGTATATGACATGATATCAAACACATTCTCTTGGGCCAGTAACAACAAACAGTAAAGAGGTCAGAATCACATACAACCTGTCCGTCTTTTATTTAGGGATAAAAGTCTTTCCTGCCTTTATACCTTAAGATATTTATATATTTATAAACCTACTTAGTTGCAAACAAGCAATATAACTACAAACTACTGTTTACAGAAATAAAGACATCTAAATAATTGGAGAAAAATTAATTACTCATGAGTAGGATAAGTCACTACAATAATAATAACATTATCAAATTAGTTTACATATTAAATGTCGTACCAAACTACCAAAAGATTATTTTAGAGAATTAGGAAAACAAAAACAAAATTCATATAGAGTCCAAAAAGGTTAAGGGAAAGAATGAAAAAAGGTAGGAAAGAAGAGAGCCTAGCAGCACCAGATCTCAAATTGTACTTCAAGACAATTGTACTTGTTATTGGCTGTAAAAATTGAGTATAATAGATTAGGTAAGTAATATACAGGAGTAAACAGCTCAGTATTCTAGTGTTTGATGAACACAAAGGTCTCAGCTACTGAGGTATGGGCTTATTATTAAAAAAAAATGTTAGGAAAACTGTCAAATTTATACCAATATCTCACATCTTAAACTAAGTACCAAACAGATTCATGAAATAGATATAAAAGATCACATCATAAACAAATTAGAGAAACATGGAAGAAAATTACCTAACATATCTATAGAGAAGAAAAAATTCATGCTAAAAAGGCAGAAAGGATCATGGAAGACAAAAATGGATAATTTTAATTACATAAAGTTAAAATGGGTTATATAAACAAACCCAGTAAAGCTAAAATTAAAAGGAAACAACTAACTAGGAAAAATCTTTGCATCAAGTTTTTCTGATAAAGGTCTCATTTCCAAGATACATAAGAAATTGACTTAAATTTATAAGAATAAGGACCATTCCTCAATTCATAAATGTTCTAAGGATACAAATAGGCAATTCTCAAGGGAAGAAACCCAGGCTATGCAGAGCCATGTGAAAACAAAAAAATGCTTCAACTCACTATAAATAAGAGAAATGCAAATTAAAGCCATTCTGAGATTCTATTTCATATCCATCAGGCCAGCAAAATGACAAAGAAAATGACAAATGTTGGAAGTGTTATGAGAAAACAGCCATATCAATGCACTTTTGGTGGAACTGTGAATGGATAAAACTATTCTGGAAAGCAATTTAGATACTAGTCAGAGTAGGCCCTTGACCTAGGTATACCAGTGCAAGGCTTATACCCTAAAGACATCAAAGAAAGAGAAAAGGTCCTATATGTGCAAAAAATATTTATAGCAATTCTTTTTGTGATGGCAAACCCCTGCAAAATAAGGAGATGCCCATCAACTGGGGAATGGCTGAACAAATTGTGGTATATGAATGTAATGGAATACTACTGAGCTATAAGAAATGAGGAAATATAAGATTTCAAAGAGACACAGAAAGGCTCATAGGAATTGATGCAGAATGAACTGAACCAGAACATATTATAACAATATTTTAAAAATAATATATAGCACTTAAATAAACTGATAAAGAATGAAATGAATGGAACTTGGGAGAATGACTTACATAATAAAGACACTATAAAAACAAATAATTCTGAAAGCTTTACAAACTCTGATGAACTCAGTGACTATCTGTGATTCCAGAGTTCCAGTGCAGAAGCCCTTTATTCATCACCTGACAAAGAGGTAATGGATTCAAGGTGAAGAATGGGATAAACTATTTTGGACAGGACAAATGAGGAAATTTGCCTTAATCATGCACATTACTTACAAGGAATTTATGTTTTTCTTTTTCAAAGAGTAAAAACAATTTCTGTTAATTAAAAAAAAATCTGCGTTTATAAAAATGGCTACTCAAATGCCCATGAAATGACAGTTGCTGATAGTCTACCACAGTCCAGATTTCATAAAATTTAGAGTTAAGTCCCCTAGCCACTGAACAAGGCACCCCTCCTCGACTTGCACTATTGCCAATCAGTCATTAATCTAAACTCATCCTTAAAAGGCCAGGTAGCACATTTAGACGCCCCCATCAGCTTATAATCATATCATGAAAGTCCTTTCAGACTTGTGAGGCTACAGATCTCCCTTTTGTCAATTCACAACGTCATTAAATCATAACTTTCCAGGTGTTACCATCTTCTGCTTATGATTAATGATATTAATAAACTCCCTAGTGCAGAAGTCAAACTTTACAAGAGAAGAGTTTCCAAAAATATTTTTAAATAATGGTTTTATATTAGTTTTCCTCAAGCACAGATACGCCCCATTTACAGAGAAGTTCGAAATGCCACCCAGGAGCTAACAGATGGATTAACTTGGCGGTAAGTGAACCACTCCCACCCCTTCTCCTGTTCTTCGTTTTCTACAGCTGCCTTGATTTTACCAGCCAGCAGCTTTACCAGCCATCAGAAAGGCAACAGCTCTGGTTTCACACCTTTGAATCAAAATAAAAACAAACAAAAAATTCAGTTTAGTGAAAAGAAGGCTGAATATGGAGTCAGTGTCCTAGCACTGCCACTTATAGGTGCTTTTGGGCAAGTCCCCTCCCCTCAGGTTAGTCCATGTGAGTTAGACTAGATGACATATATCTAAAGTTCCTTCCAGCTCTGATAATGGGTTTTTGTGAAGAGTGGGCTATGCCATACAGAGAAGAGTCATTAAAAAATAAACTACATAAAAAGCCCTGAATTATCCAAATATACTCAATTGGGGTGGGGAGAAACGGGGAGGAAGGAGGAAGATTATTCATATTATGAAAGAATTGATCACTTTAATAAGGGTTCCAACCAACTCCTTTAAATAGTAGTCGCCATGAATATATTTTATTACTATTATTTTTTAAAATCCTTACTTCCATCTTAGATGAGTGGTATGGGCTAGGCAATGGCAGTTAAGTGACTTGCCCAGGGTCATACAGCTGGGAAGTGTCTGAGGCCAGATTTGAACCCAGGGCCTCCCATCTCTAGGCCTGGCTCTCAATCCACTGAGCTACCCAGTGGCCCCCTTCATGAATACATTATAAACAAGGTTTTATTCATTTTTTAGAATGATTTTATTTAAGACTTTTGAGGTCAACAGGCAATGTGGCTTAGTGGAAAAAAAAATCACTAGATTTGGAATTGGAAGGCCTGAGCCCAAATCTTAGCTTTGCTGCTTGTTATCTCTGTGTCCCTGAAGAAGTGACATAACCTTCTAAGCCTCAGTTTTTTCATCTGTAAAAGGAGGAGATTGCATTGGATGCTCTCAAAGGCCCCCTTCCAGGTTAGATCTATAATTTTCTAAGGTCCCTTTCTAGTATTCACATTCTCTAATTTGAATGCTCATATCTCAGCATCTAGTACAGCAAGCACACACTTGTTTGTGGTATTGTCTTATATTTTGTAAATTGGAGCACAGCCCTATGTTTCTGGGAAAATGTTTAGAATCATTCTTAAATTACCTCAGATCTCTGTGAAATGCCCATATGACAGTCCTCAAGAAAAATGTAGTCACCTTTGGAAATTATATTATGGAATCATAGAGCTGGAAGGGACTTTGAGCATCCATCTAGTCCATCTCTCTGCTTTCATTCTGAGACCCATCCTGACAGCCAGGCAGATAAACATCTGTCCTGATCTTTAAAGGCTTCCTGCGATGGAGATCACAGAACTGCCTTTGATAAACCTATCCCAGTATTTAACAGCCCTCTCTGTTAAATCCTGCTTTATACCTGACCTTATGACAACATGTGACTGATTGTGCTGTGAATCTCCTTATGATATCAAATGAACAAACACTTATCTATATGGCGCAGCAGGGTGTATCTGATTCTATCAGGCACTCATTTATTCACTCAGGAACCATCCGCACCATAGGGCTCCATGATAGGTATAAGGGAAGTTTTAAAGAACACAACAAAGACAGTCCCTATGTTTGGGGAACTCAGTGTCAGAGAGAAAAACCCCACACTGAGGCTTATTTTAAAGAAGAAACCAACTACTACAACCTATAAACAACCTCCAACCTCAGATGTTTTAAAGATGGTGATGGCAATCCAACAAATCAAATCTCGGGACCCAAAAGATGTTAAAGGGATCACACCACCACCAAAAAGCCTTCTCTGCCTCTGAGTCAGAAAGCCAGGGCTCCTACCTAAACAGGATTGAATATGGGAGGCAAATGGTACAACTTTAACTTTCCATAAGATGCTCTTTTATAAAACAGGCTGGCTCCTCCTCTTGAGGCTGGCAGGAATCTTGGAAACCTGGCATTTATATAACACTCAACAGTTTTCAAAGAACTTGCCCAGCATGGTCTCATTTCACCTTCATGGAATCTGTTACCTAGAGAGGGTGAGGATCACCACCCTGACTTTACTGAGGGAGAAAATGACACAGAGTGAAGGACACATTGCTTGCTCAAAGTCTGTGGGGAGTCAGGACAGAACTCAGAGCCTCTGATCCCCCCAGTCTTCCATATCCCAGTGAGTACATCATGTATTTTATTAACAGCTTTATTGGTCTGGCAGAATGATGCCTCCATGGCTGCTATTATTATTATTATTATTATTATTATTACTATTAACAAACTCTTAAGGAGGTATTTGTAAAGTGCTTAGCACTGTACCTGGTACATAATAGGCATTGCATAAATACTTATTCCCTTCTCTCACTCCTCCTCCCAGTTCCCCATGAGTTATTACCTGGAGAAGTTCCCACAGATAGCTAGTTTCATCTGCTCCACGTTGGCTTCATCTTGGAGGATAATGTCTCCAAAATCTAGGGGTGGGTCCTTTATGGGGACTGTCATTTCCTGATTACCCCCTTCTCTCCATTCACATTCTTGGCCCAAAGTCTAGGCAGATACCAGTATAGGGTTCTGGAAGGTCATTTGATTGCAAGGGATACTCAGGGTGGCTTAAGCTTCACACACTGAACTCCATGTCTTTTAGTACACCAATTTATACATGGAGCATACTTTCTTGTTGACCACTGGTTGCAGACATGCACTAAGTGTAATGGGACAATGAATACACAAACATTATAGGCTGCAAGACATAAAACACAGCCCAGGCTCACTAATGAAACTGCAGCCCAGCAGCTACAAGGCCCAGTGGATAAATATATCTTCCAAATTCATGGTCCTCACAAAGGCACAGAGCACAAAGGGCAAAGCCTCTTTGTTACCAGCCACATAAAATTGTTAAGCCGGAAATATCATTATTGTAAAGCAGAGAAGGAACAAGCAAAGAAACATGCTGCCGGAGAAAGACCTGAGCCACCCCTTTAAGCAGGCCACATTTTCTCTTCAATAAATTACTCAAGTTAGACATTTATTCCAAGTCAACAATGCTGCAGATACCCTTCTCCTAAACAGGGCCATGAGGGAGTGGAGTAGGGTGGAAAATGCCCTGGACTTGGAGTTTGGAAGACCTGAAGTCAGGTTTTGGCTTTGCTGCCAAAAGGAAGGAGAGGAAAGGAGGAGTCAGGCCCCAAACCAAGGAAAGCTCAAAAACTAAGCTTCAGAAGCAGCACTGTCAATTTGATAGCTTGGGGGTTCTTCTCTACTGGGGGCAGCTAGCTCATTTTCTTTTTCATAATACCCTTAGAACCATTCACCTTTCCTCCCAAACAATACCACCCAGCTTTCTCAAGGAGGCCTAGAATGGATGAACACCACTCTTTATCCAGAGCCTGACCAGGATTCACACTTTGAGTAAGTAATGGAACCAGGGTTTTCAAATAAGTCTTTAACTCTATACTTCTGAAGCCCTGGGAGGGTAAGGGACATATTAGAACCTGTGTAGGGAAAAGGAACATCCTCCATGAAGGAACTTTCAGATTCCAGGCAATAGGAAGTAATTAAAAAATTTTTTTCTCCTAATAATCTTGGTCTGCCTGAGCTCTCAATTTCTGAAATAAAAATAAAACAAATGAAAATGAGAAAAAAGATGAGAATTTTTTATTTTTCCAAATGAACACATATTTGCTAAACATAGAACTTTCAGAATTCTATTTTACCCAATTATATGTCTGAATGTAGCCAGTTCTTAGTAAGATGAACGGTGAGGAGACCAAGCTTTGAACAGATAGGAGACTACAAAATCCCAGAACAATAGCACTGCCCCATTAGCCATAAAAAATGGCCCGTTACATTCTCACTTCCACTCCACCATGATTTAAAATGGAGCAGCACACTAGAGGTGGTCATTAGTCTTTCCTCTTACATGTCACCTACAGCCACTCTTGCTTCTGGCTTGCTCCCTAACTACCTGGGGATACTAACAACTCCACTGTGAATTTTAAGCCTTTCTATACCAGCCATATTCTGAGCCTAAAGTTTAGCACTCCCCATTTCTTCCTTTTATTTTTCCCCCAGGCTAAGGATGGAGTCATGATGGACCTATAAGTAATTTATACTTATTTTAAGTTTAGTACTAATCACCAATACAAAAACAAACCTTTAACTATACCATTAAGAATAAAAGATGATTTTATATGAAAACAGAAACTTCCATTATTAATCGTTTTTTAAGTGTATGTTAACTTTTAAAAATAGTAACAAAAGAACCTATATGCTTCTAAGCCAATTTTATTTTATGTATTTTTTTTTTCGGATTTTGGTGCTGTTATCACACTTTATATTTTTGAAGACCATGGATGTATGGTTCTGATACTGCTTTTTTTTTATTCTGTATCACTTTAGATAAGACATCTGATATTTATGTTCTTCATATTTGTACTTTCTTCTGGCACAATAATGCTTCATAATGTATACACGCTATGATTTGTTCAGCCATTCCCCAACTGTTGGACACATAGGCTGTTTCAAATTTTGGCCTATCATGAATTTTATTTTGAATATTTTTGAAAATAGATTGTTTCCTCCTGCTAACCTCTTAAGAGTATATAGTCCCAGTGCAGGACCACTGGGTTAAAGGGTACACACAGTTTTATGGCTTACAATGCAATATTGCTTTCCAAAACAATGTACTAATTCACTATTCTACAAGCAATATTTTTTTAGGCCTCAACTTCTTCCACCATAAACTAAGAGATTTAGACTATATAATATATGTTTCTTTCTGGGCAGCTAGGTGGCACAGTTGATAGAATGTTGGACCTGGACTCATCTTCTGAGGTCAGATCTAGCTTTAGATACTTATTGGCTGTGTGACACTGGGCAAGTCACTTAACTCTGTTTACCTCAGTTTTTTCCTTTGTAAAGTAAGCTGGAGAAGGAAATGACAAACCACTCCAGTATTTTTGCCAAGAAAACCTTAAATGTGTGTGTAGAGGGGGTCAGGAAGCAGCTTCATGGCTCAGTGGATTGAGAACCAGGCCTAGAGACGGGAGGTCTTAGGTTCAGATCTGGCCTCAGACATTTCCCAGCTATGTGACTCTAGGCAAGTCACTTAACCCCTATTGCCTAGCCTTATCACTCTTCTGCCTTAGAACTAACAAACAAACCTTAAATGGGATCATGAAGAGTCAGACTGGACTAAAAAACAACTAAACAATAACAAAACTTCCTTCCAGCTCCAAACTGATGATTCTAGTATCCTAAGCAGATATATAGTGGATCTGTTTTTAAATAGCCCTACCAGCACAGAACTTTATCATTTTAACCTCTCTGACAATTTGATGAGTATAAATGGAATTTCAGGCCTTTAAACCTGCATTTTAAAATTAGGGCATTTGGACCATTTTTCAGGTAGCTACTGATAATTTGTGTTTCTTTTGGGAGCTTCCTATTCATATTCTTTGATCACTCTATCTTGGAGAATGGATCTTACCCTGTTTAAGGAAATTTTATGGATCCTAGTTTCTCAAAACCAAATATTTTCCAACAAATGTTGACTATCCAGGTTCACATGAACAACATTTGGACAGTAACTGCAGATTTCTAAGGCTAGGGTTCACAGAGGCATCTCCTAGAACTGAGGTGAAAGAAGTCACTTCACTTTCACCTGCAAGTACTTAATATATCACTACCAACTTGGATATACTGATGCTGCCTTGGCCCCCAGGCCAAATAGCTTACTGACTACATGGAGGGAAGAAGAGCTACTGATCTAGTTTGTTTAAAGAGCAAAGAACAAAGGAAATCAAGGCCAGGGAGACTTGAGGGCCTCTTCTTATGGCTGGGAACTTGGGTCTCCCAACATGTGGTTCATGAAGACTGACAGTCTTTGATGCCTCTGATTCTGAAATATCAAGTCACCCAGATCCGCGATGTAAGTTATTTAGATGAAGTCACATGGAAAAGTACAGTGAAATGAAACCAAAAATTTGAGAGAAAGTGGCAACTTCCAAGGAGCCATAGTTTAAAACAAAAATATACCTAGGTTGAAACTGAATATTCCTGCACCCAAAGACACAGCTATGGCTGGGGTCTCGAACTCCAGGTCTTTTCTCCCCTTTCTCTTGGATAACTTTGCTGAACCCAAGAAGGTGAGGATAAGGGGCAGTAGCTATAAATTGTTTAATCCTTCCCGGCCCCTCAGAGGTTTACTCCTTTTTTCTTCAAAGCACTATGGATTGATTGCCAAGCCTTGCTGTAAATCAAAAGCAAGCCACTACTCATTATCTACTTAGAGTATCCCGAGTTCTTCCTAGGAAGCCATTTCTCAGCTGTTTGATCTCTGAGCCACCGGCACTATCTCCAAGCACACAACCTATCATGGCAGCTGATAAACAATTTTTTCTACTTCTCCTTTTCCTGCTCAGCACCCAGATGAATTTCCAACTTTCACCGGCTTCAAGAAGAACCATCAAGATAAATGATTCATAGATTTTAGTTTATGTAGGGAAAAAAAATACAGAATATGTAAAACCAACTGAGAATGACCAAGAGTTTGGGGGAAGACATGACATTCTCCTGTTTGAGATGGCAGCTAAGCTCCGGCTCACACCTTCACAGCTGGGCCCAGGATCCCCTGTCTGCAAGATGAAAGCTCTCTGGCTGCAGCCTATACCACAAATGTCAGAGGAAGGAATAGAATGAATAAAAAGCATTTCAAGGATAAGGCCCCAGGACCATGAATTTGCAAATGCACGAATAACCTTTTGAGGCACTTAGTTTCACTTCCTTTTAAAAGGATCAGTCAAAGCATGACTTGAACCTCCTTCCTTCATGTGATGCAGCTCCCTTCAATTGGATTCAATTCACTCCTTCCAAAATGACAGCCAAACTTTTTTCTCTAAATGGTTTGTGCAGCTTCACAATTCTCAGGAAAGCACCACAGGGAGAAGAGAAGCTGTGTTTAGCCTGCTCCATTACAATAATCTCTAGCTTCCTAGCACCTTTTTCAATTTTAAACAAGTCATCTATTCTGCTGACAGGCCAGATCCCCTATCCCCACTGCCTCCTCTTCTTTCTGAATGACACTGGCCACCAACCCCAAGCTCTTGGGGGCGGTAAGGGGGGAGGAGGGAGAATGGCAAGCAGGCAAGGTCAAGACCTGGTCAGGGCAGTAGACCAAACTAAAATATCTCAGCATATGTGAAGAATGAGTGTAAACATGTGCATGAATGTGGGGCATTGAAAAAGTCAGCTGGACAAGGAAGAAGGACTAACTCTACTTTTCTAACCTCTCAATGGTCAAGGCTACACAATATCTGAGCAAAAACGATGAGAAAGTTTAAGTAGTTTGAACACATGTGGGCTAGAAAGATGAAAGAATGAAGGGACAGTTTCTGTGTGTACCTGTAGACATGAGAGGCACAGCATCAGAGAATGAGGGAAAGGTAAGCCAGAGAAAGAGAGGGGGTAGGGGTTGGGGAGAGAGACATAAAGACAGAGAGAAAGACAGAGACACAGCCAACCAGGCAGTCTTATGGAGACACAGCTCTACAGAGGATATAGGAATTGTTTTCTTCATTGCCTTTTCTTCACCAGCACATGTGGGGAAGCATCAGTACTCAAGACAATAATCAAGGGATAGGGCAAATGACTCTAAAATTTGAGAAGTGGGATTCAATCCCTAATTCCTACACCACCAAATCTAAATTCTTAATCATGATATGTAAGGCATCCTACAATCTGACCAAGAAAGAAGGTATGGGTTTAAAAATTAAAAAAAAAGAAAAAAGGAACACTGCCACAAGCATCTGCCTTGCAGGATTATTGGGAAGATCAACTAAGATAATATCTGTAAAAGTGCTTAGCAGAGTGCCCGGTTCATAGTAGGCATTTAATGAATGTTTATTTCCTTCCTTTCCTTTCTTTCCTTTCCCCAATTACAATGACCTCCTAGCCTCAGGAGAAGAGATGAGAAAATGCACCTCTTGCAGTTCACTAGGGTTGATGGGTGTGGAATGTTCCAAATGTTATCAGTTGCAGGTGATAAGTCTATTGGTTTTGCTGATCAATTACCCTACTTTTATTGCTTTCGTTTTGTTACAAGGGAAGGTTTGCTGTATTGGAAGAATACAAGGAAATAAATATAATAGAAAAACAAAAGACAACTACAAGACAAAGCAAAATGTTCCTAACCAGGGGCAGTGAGGTGGTTCAGTGGCCAGAGAGCCAGACCTGGAGATGGGAGGTCCTGGGTTCAAATGTGACCTCAGACACTTCCTAGCTATGTAACTCTAGCCAAGTAACTAAACCTCAATTGCCTAGCCTTTACTACTTTTTTGCCTCAGAATCGATACTTAACATTAATTCTAAGACAGAAGATAAGAGTTTTTAAAAAATGTTCCTAACTATGAGGACTCAAAGCCTAACATGCTGGCACTAAATTTCTACTCTGGTCTCATCAAAATCACAAGGTCTATTTCTCCCCAACTATAGGTGATATGAAGTATCTTTCCTACCCAGAGATGGTGAACAATATGCCCTTCCTGTCCCAAATGCTCAGTCAGCAATAAGGTAAAGGTGATCCTTTAGTTTAGGAGGGAGAAAAATCATACTAATCCATAAACTTGAGAAGTCTACACCCTGTTTCAGTGGCTTCCACACCAGTCCTGGTGTCTAAGACTAACCTTAGAACTAGAAGGCACAGCCTTAGGGCTGGAAGGAAACCTTAAGGTCGTAGAGTCCAAACTGTTCATTTTATCCATGAGGACACTCATGTAAAGAGAGGTGATATAAGCTGCCCAAGGTCACAGTGATAATCTAGATTTAGACTCATTTTCTGACAACAGAGCACTCTGTCTACCATCCCATGTTACCTAATCTTTTACTCTTCAAAGCGTACCCAAAACAAGCCTCTCTAATATATAGACATGGAGGATGCATTACCACATAGTAAATAAGTTGATAAACCTGTACTTAAGCAGGGAACCCAGCATATACAGCACAATCCTTGCTGCAGTGCAGGTTAATAACAAATCTTCTTGTGTGAGATTGGATTCCAAAGATAGTCATTACAAATATGGCTCTGGCCAGAAGACAAAATCCCCTTCTCAGGGCAGCAATGTTGCTAAAGAAAAGATGCAGGGGCAGCTATGTGCTCAGTGGATTGAGAGCCAGACCCAGAGAGTGGGAGGTTCTGAGTTCAAATCTAACCTCAGACACTTCCTAGCTGTATGACCCTGGGCATGTCACTTAACCCCCATTGCCTAGTCCTATTGCTTTTCTGCCTTGGAACCAAAACACAGTATCAATTCTAAGATAGAAGGTAAGGGTTAAAAAAAAAAAAAAAAAGATGAGATGCTCTTACTAAGGTATAGAGGAGCCAAATCACAAAGAAATACTGATTAGTTCAAAGTAACTCAACAGTCTTCACAGTTTTTGTACAAGACTGGATTAGAAAAGAATCCTAAAGGATGCCCATTCTATCACATGTACCCTTTCAATGATCATTTAATATAGCAGGCTGCTTCAGTGCTGAATCTGCCAGGCCCCTCATACTGTCTTTTTCTGGAAACTTGCCCACTCTATGTCTGAAAATTTTATACTTCATATTTGTATGGCCATTCCTGAGTAATGAGAAACCAATTAAATACACCAGGGTGAGAATCTACCTCACTCCTTATAAAAACCCACCATAATTACCTTAGTAAGCTGCTCTGGTACAGAAGAGACAGGGACTCTAGGGGACTTAAAAACTGGCAAAGAAATGTAATGGAGAGCCAGGAAAACAAGACATGCCAAGTCCTAGGTAGCCTCTCCACAAGAAGACTGCTGATCCTTCTTCTTCCTCTTACTATATCCTGAAAATGAATGATCCCCGAGGTTTCATCTTGGGCCTGGGGCCTTCTCTCATGTGCCATAATAAAGGTCTACTACTTTACTCATTACTATACTATTCTCAAACTGCTGTTATGGACTGGAATAATATTTCTAATGTAGTCTCTAAAAAAAGCTAAGGGAACCTAATCAAAATGGGGGGGGGGGGTAGAGAGAGAATAAAAGGGGGAGGGAGAGAGAGAGAGAGAGAGAGAGAGAG
>NC_058131.1:311247032-311374255 GCF_016433145.1 Gracilinanus agilis
GAGAAGGAGGGAGGGAGAAAGAGAGAGAGAGAGAGAGAGAGAGAGAGAGAGAGAGAGAGAGAGAGAGAGAGAGAGAGAATGAACACAAACCAGCCTCTGGGGCCATAGCAACTAGGTGAACAACAGAAGTAGCAGGCTATAACACTCCACTAAACAGACAAAGTCCTGGACTGATGTTCTGCATGTATTAATTTGCTTCCCTACCCCTGATTCTAAGAAGAACCAGATCTCTATTCATGGTCACTCTTGCCCTGAGAGGTAAGAGAGTTGGGCTGCTAGTAATCCCCCTCTCCCCTAATTAGAGCCAGAGCTAGGTCAAACTCCTACCTAGGCATCACCACAAAATTCCTGACAAATACCACACACCTTGCAGACAGGGCTCTCAGTGAAAAAGCTCTTTTCTACCAAAGCAATTAGCCTGGCTCCATTAAATGCTGTTTACCCTGCGGCTCTCTCGCTTGGATGAGTAGCGGAAATTAAGGCCCTAGTGAGGCATTGACCCTAAACCCAGCAATACTGCAATTTGTAGGGTAAGTGACTCTTATCAAACCCTGCAACAAGGTGAAGCTTGTATTTTCAAGCACCTGTCAAATGTTACAAGAGGCTCTAAATAAATGTAGCCATGATGTTGATGTCCACAAACACCAGCAATTCCTTTTGCTTTTTCTAGCATAGGCCTATCAAAGTGTGAGGTGCAGTCTGAAACACAGATGTCTTAACTCCCAAAATGAGAAAAGAGATTGTTTTTCCTATATTTTGCAAGAAAGCCTCTTTCTTTTCCTTAGGACTAACTTGTCTAGACCGAGTTCTTATTTCCCATGGTTTGCTGTATTTGTATGAGCTACATTACAAGTGCACATTACATGTACAAAAGCAATGGGCCTTTTGTGTAGGGGAATTTGGGAAACATTTTAAAAAATAGGTGAAGTTTGTGATTTAGAGGCTCTAGGTGCATCCTGAGGGCAGTGAGGTGGTACAATGGATATAGTGCCAGGTTTGGCGTTAGGAAAATCTGAGTTCAAATTCAGCTTCAGAGACACATAATAGCTATGTGACCCTGGACAAGTCACTTAACCTTCTTTGCCTCAGTTTTCTCATCTGTAAAATGAGAAGGATAAAGAAAAGGCAAACCATTTCAGTATCTTTGCTAAAACAAAACTTCAGTGAGTCCAATGTGACTGAAATAACTGAACATAAAGAAGATATTTCCTACCTTTCCTTAGGACACTCTTTGAATCCACAAACAGATAAAAGTATGAGGAATAATTTTAGAGACATGGTTATTCTATTTTTTCTTCAATTTTTTTTCTTTTATATTGGTATATATTTTTTTAACATCACCTCCATTTCTAAATAAATTCCTCTTTCCTTTCCTCCCCAGTGAATTACCCCTTGTAACAAATTATAAAAAAAGGTGGGGAGGCAATTCACAAAATCACCAAAAATCAAGTTAATCAAATAGTATATATAGTGTTCCATGCCAAAAGTCCCACATCTCTGCCGAAAACGGAGAAATGAATTTTCCCATGTCTTTCTTAAGGATAAACTGGTTATCGTCGATATTTCTTTGTTATTTCCTTTTACATTACTGTAGTGTTTGTGCACACAGTTTCCCTGGTTCTACTTATTTCAGTCTGCATCATATAATTTCCTGTGTCTTCCCCATCCTTCTCTGAATTCTTTATATTCATTTCTTATGGTACAATACTCCATTACATTATGGTACATACTCCATTACACTCATATGACAAAAATTTGTCTACCCATTCCCTAATCAATGAGGGCTTGTTTTGTTTCCTGTTCTTTGCTTCCACAAAAAGTGCTGCTTTGAATATTTTGTTGTTTATGGGACCTTTCTTTCTGTCTTTGACCTACTTGAATATATGCCTAGCAGTGAGATCACTAGAAAAGAGTATAAAGGTATTAGCCATTTCTTAAGATAATTCCAAAATGCTTTTCAGAATGGTTGGACCAATTCACTGCTCCAGCAGGATATTACTATCCTTGTCTTTCTACGGTCCTTCCAACACTATCTTCATCTTTTGTTACTTTGACAATTTGGACAAATGCTGTTGCAGGAGGAAATGGAAAGGAATTGGTTCTGGAATGAGGATAAGTAGGGGTGAGAGGGTCAAGGTTATTGGAGAAGAAGCATGGTAAAAAGGTAAAATAGGGTAAAAAGGCACTTGGGGAATAGGTTGGGATGAAAAGGCAGTGAGGAAATATCTTAAATGCTGTAGTGAACACATCAAGGGAGAGAAATGTCTCCACCCAAAGCTCTGATCACAAAGCCAGTGTTACCCAGACCATGTCCTCCCCAGAAGAAGGAAGGCCATTCTAAAAAAGGAAGCAATATGGCCCTATTCCTTCACTTCCCTCATCTCTAGTTCCTTACAAGAACAATATATTGTTTAGAGGACCCAAAAAGAATTTTTACCCAATGTATCTCAATTTCAACTTGAGTCCTCTAAAAGAAAAGCACCCACTATGTGGCTGTATCATAAATCACTAGTAGATGCCTGTTAGCAGGATGGAAACATTCTTTCAGAGTTCCTGGGGTTAAACTTTAGTGTGACATTTATAATATTCAGAGTTAGGAGGTGAAAAACACTCCCTGCAAAGAATAATTGGTCCCACAGGGACCAATCCATGGGTCACTTTTTTTTTTAAATTTTCACTAGACTTGAGGAGGGCCATGAATAAGATTTTTCTATAAACCTGGCCTAAAGCTTGCAGCATAATCACAATTGTCTATCCTGGTTCTGGGAGAGAAGTGAAAAGCACCACTTCTGCAGTCTAATTATTCAACAGATGTTCCCTAGACCCACAGTGACATTTTATTATTCTCAAAAATAAACTTGGATGGAATCAATGTGTATAGTGGGGAAATGGGGGTGAAAGGAGAAAGAAGAGAAGGAATAGCATTTCCCATCCCAGAATTTCAACTGAATTCTCTCTTTTTTTTAAAAAATCCTTGTTTACAATCATGAGGAAAAAGATTTTAACTTCTAAGAAATAATTAACCACAAGCTTTCATTTCCAGTTCTGCTCCTGAGTAAAATACACCAGTCTTACAAGTCTAAAGAATATATAAATGCTATTCAATTGTGGAGAATGACAATATAATCACTAGCAACCATGGAAAGTTGTTTCTATGGGGTTCCCTCTGATTTTGTTTGAAGGCCTCTATCAGTCAATCAAGAATGAATGAATGAATCAAGATTTTATTCATGCCTTCTGCTTCAGAAGCTCTGTGGGGGATAACTGGAGTTCAACAAACCTTCAGAGAGCTTCTGGTGGTAAGAACTAGGAAAGGGAAGAAATGCACACATAATGATGAGTAACCAAGTCAGATCATAGGGTGTAAATACCAAAGGAGGAGCTCAAATAAGAAGCATCAGAGGTGACCAAAAGTGGGAGATCATTGTGTCTTAGAATGTCCAAGAAGAAATTCACGGAGGAGATAGGGTCTGGACTAGATATTGAATGAGTGGCTTTAGAGGGGAAGAGTAGAAGATATCAGGCACAGGAAGGGAAGGACAGAAGTAGGAATTTGGTGCCAGTAAAAAAAGACACTTCTAGAAAAGTAAATAATTCCTTCAGGAGAACTGCATGAATGTTAAGCTACAAGCTTTGACCTTTATCCTCTAGGCAAAGGAAGGAGGAGAGGCAGAAGATTTTGAGCAGAGTAGTGATGTGACCAAAGTAGCATTTTCAATAGATTAAGGCATTGGGAGTATGCAGGATAGCTCACTGACAACGTTTCTCCTAATAATGTTATAAAATAATAAGGTGTGTCCTTGTGCTAATAGAGTCACAGATAAGTTTCTTTAGTTTTTGGATAAAACAAGTTCCCCTGGGCTTTTTAAAGACACAAAACTCAAGTCAAATACAATTTTACTTAATGTTAGTACAGTATTCTAAGAATACCTTAAAGGATACATTCCTCCTTTCCGTGAACAATTGAGAAATTCCAAAAGTGGAAAGTGGCAAGTGTCATCAGTCAAAATCACAACAGTAGGTGGCTTTACCTTTTTGTTTTTCAGGGAACTTACTTTGTAAAATGGTTTCTTTGGGTATTTACTGGAAACTGTCTATTGTGTGTAAGTTATAGCCTCAGTGCCTAGCACAGTGCCTGGCACATAACATAAGCTTAGTAAACTTTCCCTGAATTAAATTGAATGAATCCTCTGAATTTCTACTGCTTTAGAGGTAAAAGTCAGAATTACTACTTTATAGGGCTTTACAAAGAAGTCTGCTGATATTTTTACTGCTATAAAGGAAAAACATATCAACCATGAGGGCCTTTGGCAGGGAAAAGGTAATTTCCATTAAGATAAACATAAGGGGGAATTTTGTCATTGATCAATAAGCACCTATGTCTAAGTTCCTACCATGTACTAAGAAGCACTATGCTAGATGCTGAGGATACAAAGACAACAATTGAAACCATCACTACCTCCTAAAGAGCTTACTGTTGAATAGGGTTAATACATGCATATATAAACACATACAGAATAAAATACAAGGTAGTTAGGGAGAATAAGCCCACTAGAACAGGTCTACTGGTGGAGGGGAGGGATCAGGAAGGGCTTCATGTTGAAATGTTACCTTGCTACATCCTGAAGAGAGGGAGGCATTTTATAAGGAAAAGGAGAGGAAGACAACATGAAAGGAGGCATGAAGAAAGGAAATGGATGGTCATGTATGAGACAGAGAGATCTGTCTGGTTAGAGTACAAAGGTTAAGAGGGAGAAGAAAAGCTAGAAAAATAGATTGGGGTTAGGTGGTGAGGGAAGTTGAAAAGTGGAGTTTATGTTTTATCCTAGAGAGAAGAGGGAGGCAATGAGTAGGGGAATAACATAGCTACTGCTATGTTTAAGGAAATCATTTTGGCAGCTGTGTGGAGGAATGGACCAATGCTGGGAGATTCTATAAAATCCTGAAATCAATGATAAAGTCATCCCCAAAATTTAACTTTTCATTAAAGACAGTTTGTTCATCATACTATTTTGTGTATAGCGATAAACATACATCACTACACACACATACATAGGGAAATATATATATATATACTATCTGTACAACAAGCTGGTCCCAGAGTTGAACATGAGGGAGAGAGTGGGCTGGATTGCCTTCAGAAAATTGCAAAGTTCCTTTAATAACTCTAAAGCTTCCTATGAAAGCAAAGACCTATTTTTAAAATATCAACATCCACCAGTGTTGCTATGGAAGTAAAACATAGAATAAAACAGCCTCCAAAGAATTAAAAATGAATATCACACAGAGTGCAACAGAGAGACAGATGGTGATTCTGACCAGGCTGTAACATATAACCAATGAACAACTTCTAAAAAAATAGAAATCAGATGTCATCAGGGAATTGTATGATAGAAAAAGAAGATGGGGTAGTCATGTGGAGAAGGTAGGGGATAAGAGGTAAATAGCCAGAGTACTGGTATATTCAACATGTCAAGAGGAAGCAAGGAAAATGATGAGTGGACCCTTTGTGGTTATTTTATGAGAGTTCATGGACAAGAGCTGCAGAGCGGGCAGGCATGGATGTTACACACAGTCTGTGTCATTGCTCAAATCAACAAATTCACATATTCACTCCAAGTCTTACTATGGCACCAGAGTTAATGAAGGACTTGGCAGGGGTTGTTCATTACCTGCGCTATATGTCCAGGAAGGTCCTTATCTGCAGGTACAATGAGGTGAATGAAATTCAGACTTTAGGTCTTTGGGATAGAAGAGAAAAGATCAATTTCCTTCTTATCTCTAACATTCAGGTCTTCATAAGCTACTGGAACATCATTTTCTCAAGAAATTAAACTATTATATTTTAAAATATTTTTGTTCTATATTTAGTAAACATAAACAAAAATGAATGCTCGTTTAGAAAAATGTTGAAGTTTTAAATGACCATGCATAAAATATTTTGGAGGGTAAGGAAGAGAAGTGTGAACCTTTCATGATTTAACTGGTTCCAGGAACTCCAAGTAAAGGAAGTCTTTCTACTAATACAGATGGCAATTGATCCATAAATAATATTGTTATAGAGAACTGCTGGAGGCATTGACTTGCCTGGGCCATACAGCCATAACGTATGAGGCAAATTTGAACCCAGGACTTCCAGACTTTAAGATTAGCCCTCTATCTACTCTTCTATACTGTCTTTCTATACATCAAACTACAAACTAAGTTATTCAAAACTTTGGCATTAAAGTGTACACGAACTTTAACAAACGTAACAAAAAAGTTCTATTTCCATGGGTCCTTCTGATCTCTTTCACCTGGATGTCTTTTAAATTTTGTTGCTATTCTTTTTTATAGTCATGCTTGGTTAGTCTAGTATTCTAATTCTGCCCAGGCAAAGTGAAGAGCCTGTCTCTGTGGGAGGCAAGCTTCATTCATAGGTATAGCCACCTTCAGATGCCTTCTGTTCCTGGATCATTATTATCTCAAATTCACATTGCCTATGAAGCTTGTATATGTGGTCACCAGCTACTAGCTACCAATATGGCTTCCTAAGTCTTGAAGGCTTGGTAGGATAGTAGAGAAACCCTTACTCTCCAAGAGGAGGCTTATTCCTATCAATCTTGTGCTTAGTACAGTCTGGCACAGAGTAGGTGCTTAATGAACACCTGCTGACAGATGGTGAAAAGCTATAAACCATCTGGAGTTCTGGGATTAGATATGTTTTCTCTAAGCACAAAAGTCACCAAGACCTCTCTCTAGGTTAAAGTTTAGGAGCCCAGTTCACCAACAAACACTTTGGCAAAGTTCTAAAATGCACTAGGAAGAAGAATAACAAAGAGAACCAAAAAGAAACATGAGTAAGATCCTAAATCCAGTCCAGGACTACACACAAGAAGTTAAAAGCCTGGGGTGTATTCTGGGCAGAGACAAGGCAAGGAAGAAGAAAGGTGGGGCATGGAATTAGGGCTGTGTTGGCAAACTTATGGCATGTGTGCCAGTGGAGCTGCTCCATCCCCCTCCCCCCGACAAATATCTGAGGATATTTCTCATATGACCTGCCCCTCTGCCAACAGCCCAATGGGAGCACTTCCTCCCTCCCCTGGGATAAGGTGGATGGGTCACATGAAGCATGAGGATTTCAGTTTGGGCATTTGGTTTCTAAAAGATTATCAGTGAGCTAGGTAGGACCTATTAACCAGTTTGAGCAAGAAGAATCAGTCAGTTTCCATAGTTCACAGTGCAAGGAGATAGGGCTGGAGGACATGGTCTTCCCTGGGGCCTTGGAGACTCCAGCTGTTCACTGGAAAGCCATAGCAAGACACAGGCTTATTGGAGCACCTAGTGTAACAAATAAAATTGATATAGAAGGATATATTTTAAAATATTAGGGTTTTATTGTAATCCATATTGGTAATTTAAAAAAACCACATGCCTACTAAGATCTAATTCAAATGCCCTGCCATGCTTTCCCCCAGATGCTTCATAAGAAAAAGAGAGTCCCAATCATGTCCTGAGACTATATACCTCTGTCTATGTAATCACACTTCCTGCCCACCTGTATTACATAAGAGGAATCATGGAAAATGTAGTTTTCAAGTCCCCTAAATGTCCACAAGAAGTTTATACCAGAGACCTCAATATTCAATTCAAGGAGGGACTTCAAAATAAGTTCAAGGACCTCCAAATTTCCAATATCACAATAGCTCACATGCCCAGATCTAATCACAGAACCCAGGAAGTCTCAGCCAGAGCCACAGCAGGAGACAGGGCCAGCATGATGCCTGGGAACCTTTAACACCAGGAGTCATCACAAATTATAGGCCTAACATAGCAACTGGGCTGCCCCAGAGGAGCACAGGCTAAGTTCCTGCTGGAGTTTGTGCAAGGAGAGGGGTACAGAAGGATCCAGGCTGTGATGGTCCACCAGAATGCAGAACCAGAAGCCAGAAATTACAGCAAAGGGAAAGGCATAGTCCTGGCCTCCCAATCCAGAAATGTAGCAGCAGTAGCACCCAGACTATAGAACTAGGTGAAGAAAAGCCTGCCACCCTATCCAAGAGTGTGGGAGGGGACGGTGGTGATCATGTGAGTGGGGACGAAGAAGCTGCTCCAGCCCAGGCTATGGCCCTGCCAGGTGGCAACAAGGACAATATCAGAGCTGGATGTAAAAAATGTGGCTATCCTGGTCACCTGACTTTTGAATGACATAATTTTCTCCGAGTAGATCCCAAAAGGGGCATAGTTTTAGATGTCAGCAGCACAAGTAGTGAAGACAGCAAGGAAGAGGCTGAGGAACTCAACAAATTGCAGACTTTGCCTGAGAAAGATACAAATGAGAAAGAAGAAAAGAAAAAACAAAAAAGAAAAAGTAAAGAGAAAATTAAATTGAAAAAGAAAAGGAAACAGTCTTATTCATCTAGTTCTACCGATGAAGACACTTCAAAGCAAAAGAAACAGAAATCCCAGAAGAAGGAAAAGAAAAGAGAGAAAAAAAGCAAAACAAAAAAAGGAAAACATCATAAAAAGGAGAAGAAGCGAAAAAAGGAAAAATGTTCTTCATCTTCTAATAGTTCAGACTCCTCTAGTAGTAACTGAAACATCTGCCCATTCTGACATTTTTTATTTAAGGGACTTAAACTTCCTTCAGTAATTATGCTTTGTATTAAACTCACACCTTCCAGGCAAGCATTCCTCTGTATACAAGGCCAACACTGCTCTTGACCTGCCCACGGTTGTCCTTATGATATATATATATATATACATACATACATATATATATGTATGTATGTATATATCATAAGGTTTAGGTGTCAGTCATAGAGGCATATCTCACTAATACTGCCTAATATGTTTTTCTTTGCTATTAGCATTGCTTAAGAAATTTATTGTAAAGGGTCATCACATCAACAGAAAAAGAAGCATCCATACCAAAAAAAAAAAAAAAAAAGAGTGTGGGAGGGAGCAGAGTCTGGAGTCTGATCCTAGCACAAAGTTGTAATCCAGATAGTAGGGCTGAAGATATGAATGGACAGAAGAAAACAAATGTGATTAAGAAAGACAATGGGTTAAGAGAAGTCCATGAGATAAAGCCAGAATAAAAGTAATTCTATTACAAGTTCAAGTAGAGCCTTAGAGAAAAAGAAACAGTTTGACCACTAGGACACCAAGAAAGAGTAGAAAAAAATGAAGAGATAAAAAGTGAAATTAGAACTCTTGGGAGGAAAAAATAAAAGGAGAATAAATAGCTAACTAGGTTTTCCATAGAAGGTAGAAAACTTTAAATAAGTAATGGACTCTGAAAAGGAGAATGGAGCAAAGAGAATTCAATAATTCCATGAAAAACAAGAAATACTAGTATAACACATGCATAGGGTGGCCACCCACACTGTAGGCCTCACAGCTCTTACAAAAGCTATTTAGAGGGGGCAGCTGGGTGAATCAGTGGATTGAGAACCAGGCCTAGAGATGGAAGGTCCTAGGTTCAAATCTGGCCTGACACTTCCTAGCTGTGTGACTCTGGACAAGTCACTTAACTCCCATTGCCTAGCCTTTATCACTCTTCTGCCTTGGAACCAATACAAAGCATTGATTCTAAGATGGAAGGTAAAGGTTAAAAAAAAAAGCTATTTAGACATCTAGTCCCTCTACTTTAGATTGACTCAGTTATTCCAAATTGCCCTTACTCCAGCCCTGTCTAGGTTTGTAGAGATAACCAATGCCATGCTATTATATTCAAACTCTCTTTAGGGTCTAGGGATAACTCTATCACGAGGTAACACTTTAACACTTGAGCCCCTACCATTATGTTTCCATTTATACAAAAACAGCCACTCAATATCTTTAGATCTGAAACATAGCCACTTACATAGCAAAGACAAAAGAAATAACACCACAAGTACACATATTAGAGCAAATGCAGAAATGCATTACAAACCACATATAAACCTGCATTTAATACCTCTCAGAGAAAAATGAGTAAGAAAAAAATATGAGCTTTGCATAACACATAGCTCTACCTACCTCCCCCTTTCCAGAAAAAATATTACTTAGCCCCAGGAAATTAATTTTTAAAAATTTTTAATAACAATTAATAGGAAAGATAAATGCACCTGTGGCCATCACCTCCCTCCTGGATCGCTGCAACACCCACCAAGGGGTAGTAGTGCCCACTTTGGGAATCACTGCTCTAGAGTATAGGCTCTAATGCTATTTGCCCATTCAGAAATATCTATACCACACTAGGTTGCTTTTCTCCCAACTAATCCCCATCTAATCCTTACTGTCCTCCAGCTAGGAGAATTCTCTTCTAATCTACAACTTTCAACTTGTGGTCACTCTTGAAAAGGCTCTGAAAAAGTACTCTTTAAGTACAGAAGTACTTAAAGTATTGAAAAACATACTCTTAATCTGGTTATCAGTTCCTTTTAAGCTAACTTAGTTATTAATTCCCTTCCTTTTAGGAACTACAACATTCATTAGGTTGGCTCTCTGGGCACAAGGACAAAATCAGTCAAGTAATCATTCACCAGGATGCTCTATCATCCAATTAGATCTCAGCCAACTCTTCTGAAACAGCAAAGAAACTGCAAAACCACTGTCTCCTCTGTTTTTCTCTCTCATAACAAAGAGGGGAGCACACAACTCTAAGTTCTTCTGAGAGGCTTCACCTCTTTCAAACTCTAGGTGGCAATAAAGGGTAATGGCCAATATGGATGTGTGTGTGTGTGTGTGTGTGTGTGTGTGTGTGTGTGTGTGTGTAATAAGCACCTGCCACCCCCTTCTCCCTCCAAGTCTCTCTTCAGCCAATAAGGTATCTCATAATTGCAGCTTTCTTCCAGCTGACTGTTCCAGCTAGTACTGACTTCTTCATTCAACTGCAATAGAGCTGGCTGTTTCACCCTTTTGTACTTCACCTGTCTGTACCATTCCAGATAGGCTTCTTCATCTGTCTCCACCCAATTTTATAATTCTTCTCCCAGGACTGGGGCAGAGGGTGGAGGTAGGGTAGAGGTGGGGCCCATACTGAAAATAAAAAGAAGGAGTATGTGCTCAGGGATATACCTTCCTGGTTCCTGGGAGAACGAACTAACTCAGTAACAGGCTCTCCATGACTGGGGCCAGCACCCTCAGAAAAATATTTAAGGTCAAGGCAGTAATAATGTGACCTTCTCTTTCTCAGGCCCTCTCATCTCTGAGTGTGCTAAAGTAAAGGAGAGCACAGCCCCCAATTACCTGCACACACAGTGGTTTTTAAAATTCCAAGCTGGTTCTGTCCTTCCTCTAACCCCTCTACCAGGATCACCTCTCACCCTGGAACCTGCTCAAGGTTGCCAAAATGGTTCTAACATTGGCTAAGGGCAAACAGGGGACAAGACAAGTCTGCTTCCAAAAATGCTACTACCTTATTTCAAATAAATGAATTTTGAGTTTTCTGTAGTTTGGAATATTCATGTCATAGATCTTTCCTCCACCAGAGCAGAAAATTGAAAGTGGGTTGTATCTGCTTAAGACAGACAGGTAAGCTTTAAATGAATTGATAACAGTGTCACACAGGGGCATAAAGTTATCATTGCCTTTCTCCCAAAAGGGGCCAGAGATTTAGGTGCCCATCTGTAAGATGCCTGCACTAATACTCTACTTTTATATCTTCAAACTTGTCCCATAGTGTTTATCTTTTGGAATCAAGGGTCATGCCTTTTACCTCTGACTAAGCATACTCCAGGATGCCCACAGAACCTGAGTAAAGACAGTTTGAAGTCAAAGAGTTCCCAGTATCTTTTGCCAGAGAAAATGGAATCTCTCACATATCAAATAATTCTTGGCAATGCCTAAGCCCTACCAGGAGCAAGCTGTGGACTTTTACCTGCCAAATCCAACCCACCTCAGAGGATTAGCATCTGAGAAAAAGAGCAATATTTGGGGTAGTGAAAATGATGCTGAGGGAGCAAATGGGCTTTGGATAGAGAGCCAGGCCTATAATGGGAGTTCCTAGGTTCAAATCTGGCCTCAGACCCTTCCTAGCTATGTGACCCTGGGCAAGTCACTTAAGCCCCATTGCCTAAGCCTTTACCACTCTTCTGCCTTAGTAGAAGGTAAGAGTTAAAAAAAAAAAAAAAAAAAAAAAAGGATGCTAGATCTGGTATCAGAAAACCTGGGTACAAATTCTGGTTCTACTACTTACTATCTGTATGAAATGTAGGCAAGTTACTTGCTACTCTGGGCTTTATTTTCATCATCTCTAAAATCTAGAAGAAGATATTTAAGGTCCCTTCTCAGAACCTTAAAATCCTGTGGTTCTAAGTGCTACAACCTTTCTTATACCAAGTAAGATGAACTTAAAGACAATGGCATCTATGGGAGCATTCTCAGTTTGCACCACTGAAGCATAAGAGAACAAGACAGTTAAATAGAAAGAGAAGGGCCCTGATCCCTAAGGGAACAGAGGCCTCCAAAGAGACATTACTTATGCAGTGACAAATATGAAAAAGCTCTAAGCCCTGTCCCTAGAACCAGGGAATAACACCGAACAGAATAAAGGATGAGGTCAAAAGCACTGAAAAGGTAGGGAGCAAGGGATGAGTGTTAAAGACTTTTGTTATCTTGGAGAAGTCAGGACAGAAAAACATGTCTGGATAGCAACCTTGCCACACTCTTCTTTCAGCTTTAATTATCATGAGTTAATAGCATTGTAGGATTTCCTATAAATTGTCTTTCCTTCCAATTATTCTTTCTATTCACCCAAATTGTACTTCCTAAGGTCTCCTACACATCTATGCCAGACAGAGAGAGAGAGAAAGAAAGAGAGAAGGACTTTGCAATCTGCTCTCCCTTGTGGAATATCCCTCATGACTTTATCTGTAAGAACCACGTGACTTCATTAAGATCACCCCTAATGTAGGAAAACACTGCTTCTCACCTCCACCTCATATGATAATTGAATGCAACAGCATAAATTAGGTATAAGACACCTGCTACAACACTGATCCTTCAAATAACATTCTGCTGCTATTCAATGAGAGGCAACAAGATCATTAGCAAAAGCTAGAGGTAAGCACAACTTGGCAAGTGCTTTATTAACAAAGGCAGGAGGGAAAGTGGGCAATGATTACCAGGGGCTTGTTCCTGCCTACAGTGGAAATAACACACATAAGATCTAGGTCCTGAACAATCACAAAAGGAAACCAAAGGTGACCTGTAACCAATCTCTAATCAGGAATTATGAATGACTCAAGAGCTAGAGTATTTTACCCAAATCAGCCACAGCCTTTTAAACATACATTACTCACCACCCCCAGGCCACAATGATTTCAAGAGTGTGCAAATGCCCAAACTGACAGGCTTAGTGAGAATGAGAGAGCTATTTCAATTAAAACACTAGATTATCAAAAACACTAAGTTATTAATAACCTTGCGGCAAATGTGAGCTGGAGACATGCTTATATGGCCAATTGAGCATACTTCGAATTAGTGTTTGCAGGTAATTGGTTCAGCTGTCAGCTTTATGCCAGACAGCTGTAAGCCAGTTAAGTTATTAAAATTAAATAATATCAAGTAGTAAAAATGGACCAGCTGATTGGACCTGCAGTTAAATGTTATCGTCGTCTGATTTACCCAAACACTAATGTCTTACTGGTTTAACATAATTTGCTACACATTAATTGTAGAAAATGATTTTCCATTTTCTTTGAAACTGAACATGCAGTTCTACAGGCATAGAGGAAAAAAGACTCTTAATAAACTTCATTAATGTATTTACTGTTAACTGACCCTATTTCCAATTAATGAAAATCCTTCAGCCTGATCCAAAGCCTGGTTTTCAAAGGCAGCAGCTCACTTTCTAATCCTTTGTTTCTTCATGAATAATCCCCTCTTAATGCCCAACTCCTGGGAAACCACAAAGCAATATTGCATTGCTGTCTCTGCTGGGCACTCAATGTCCCAGTTTGGTGACCCCAGGAAGCATCACTTCCATTCAGGTCACGCTTACCTAAAGCTTGTCTAATTGACTGTAGCACACTGAATTTGTACTTTTGTCTATTTTCATAATTGTGTGATCACCAACCAGACAAACCAGGTGGCAGTCTGTTTTACTAAGGTGAATTAAAATGCCACTATGGCAGCTCTGTGGCCTGTCTTTTTTCAGATATGGGCCACATTTTGAGGAGAGCAAAACTACGTGACGGTTAGAAAGTCTCCACCTGACAAAATAATGCCTAAAATAAAGAGAAAATTTTCTAAACAAAGTAATGTTCAGTGCTTTACATTTTGAAGCTTAAAACAGCAAATGGCATTATTCCAGGTTATTATTTATGGCAGGGCTTCAATCTTCAGATGCAATGCCAAACTGTGGTGTCTTAGAGTGTCAAGGGTGAAATAATAATAAACAATAACAGCTCACATTATACAGTCATCATACTAATAATATTAATAGCTTTAGGGCTTGCCAACCATTTTATGTATCTTATTATTTGATCCTTACAATAACCTTGTCTGGTAAGTGCTATTATTATCTCTATTTTATGTATGAGGAAACTGAGGCTGAGAGAGGGTTAATAACAGTCATACAGCTCAGTGTCAGAGGCAGGATTCTAATTCAAAGTCTTCCTGACTTCAGGTCCAGTGTCCTATCTGCTCCACTACCACTATGTCCTCCTGAAAAATGACCGGAAGACTACCCAGGATGGCACAAATAAATTTCCAAGGGGAAATTCACCCTCCCCAGCTAAAAAAAGATTCAACTTCTGTTATATTCAAACCAAGAAATGTTGGTCTCACCTTGATTGACAAGGGAGGCAGTTGGAGAGATTGGAATGTTCCCAGATGTCGTGAGCCAAGGGCAAAAGTCAGTTGGCCTGAGAGTATAAATACCCCTAACAGCCATTTGGGAGGGGTTTTTGACCGTTGATCATTGAGGTGCTCTCTCTCTCTTTTGGACTTTGGTCCCTAGATCTTTAGGTCTCTGAATCTTCCTAGCTCTTTAGGTCTCTGGGTCTCTGGGTGGTGAAGGGAGAAAGGGAGGTCTGAGAAGAAGAGGGTGGTAGGATTTGAATACTTCCTGAAGGCTGTCAAGGCTAACACATCACCAAAACTGATAATAAGAAAGCTGAGAGGAAAACACTAAGACAGCTGCATCAACAGAGCAGACTACTCTCTGGTTTGGCAGTGGCCAAGCTGAACCAGAGGGGTTGTGAAGAACAATAGCTCCAGCTTTACTAAATCAATAGCCTCAAGTCCTGAGTGATTATAGATTATAGATATTAGGTTGACAGTGTCTCCAATCCCCAATCCGTTTCCTGATTATCCTTTCCCTAATTAAGATCAAAGTATTTAATAAGTACCTTCCTGAGTGGTCCTTATATCACGACCCTTGGGGAGGAAGCAAACACAGTTAGATGAACAATGTGATCCAAGGCTAATCAGAGCCCAATATTAATAACTGATCCAACCCCAGGTGGGACCTGAAAGGGTTACCCATCCACCTGACTGTTCGGGGTCCTTCCTGGGCAACTGTTATTGAAAGAGGAAATTATAACATCTAGCAAGGGTGATTGGGGTTGGTGTTCCCCCATCACCAGCACCTAGGGAGATTACAAAGCTACATTCCACCTCACTAGCTATCTTTATACCTTAGGAGGATCTTTTCTCTTTCTCTTTCTCTTTCTCTTTCTTCATAACACTTCCCTTATAAGTCCATCAGGAATGAATGTCTCACTATTCTTTCAAGCTGTTTCATCCACTGATGGCTGCAAAACTGGGGGAGAGGAAAAAGAGATTCTGCCAGAGCATGACCCCTGAATCATATTCCTGAGAGCTCAGAACTAAGACTCCCTGGCAGCAGCGCCATGTTTCATTTTCCTGAATTAGTTCCTTCACTGAACATATAGACTGTCCACAGAGCAGAGCAGGTGGCGGGGAAAAAAGGGTGGAATCCTTTGGTATTTCTATGTCAGTTTCAGACAAATGTAAGGTCATTCAAAACACCTGAGATGCCAGGGGGCAGCTGGGTAGCTCAGTGGATTGAGAGCCAGGCCTAGAGATGGGAGGTCCTAGGTTCAAATCCAGCCTCAGACACTTCCCAGCTGTGTGACCCTGGGCAAGTCACTTGACCCCCATTGCCTACCCTTACCACTCTTCCACCTATAAGTCAATACACAGAAGTTAAGGGTTTGAAATTAAAAAAAAAAAAAAACACCTGAGATGACTGCGAACTAACCCAAAAGTTATTTTTTTGAAATATATAGCCCAAATAGAAATATACATGCCAAAAAATTACTAAAGAGAATCCCAAATTGCTGAAGTAAGACCCCACACAGTCCTCCAGGGCAAGGCTAAGTCTCAGGGGAAGTCACACACCTAGAGGCTTAAATGCTTTCAAAGTATGAGTTCCTTTCAACCTCACATCTGAAAGGAATGGAAATCCAGTATGACACCTACAGGATGGCAGGAATCATAAAAACTAGAGTTAGAAGAAGACTGAGACACTATGTAATCATGGGTGATAAGGTTGCACAGTGGATAGACCAGACCTGGGGGCAGGATGCCCTGAGTTCAAATCTGGTCTCAGATACTTACGAGCTGGGTGACCCTGGACAAATCAATTAAACTGCTATTTGCCTCAGTTTCCTTAGCTGTAAAATAGGGATAATAATAGCACCTATCTTCCAGGGTTGTTGTGAAGATCAAATGAGATAATGATTATAAAGCACTTAGCAATAGTGTCTGGCACAAAGTAATCTTTATGTACAGAAATACAGAAATATTAGATATTATTATCCTAATGAAGAAGATGCTGATATAATCCAACTGCCTCAGAAGAAACTGTGGCTCAGAGAAGTTAAGGTTATACATATAATAAGCTGAATGAACAAAAGAACAATGAGTTTTCTTACATAAGTTTGTCAAAAATTACTTGATATATATACCAAATTGGGGGAAAATAAAGAGCAGAGAATTCCTTTGGTGAGAAAGGATAAAAAGTTACCTGGTCCAGACTCTTAGATAGGGAAAACCAACCCAAGGATAACTAGAAGATTTCTACCTACTCCAAAAACCAATGCAGGAGATTCCCTAGACCTGTGAGATGGCCCACATCAAGTCTTTGTGTAAAAAAAAAAAAATTCTCAAAGAGTAAACACAGTGTTTCCTACAGTGATATGTGACCACAAGTTCTTATTTTAATCTAACTGTCCCAAGGCCCTTGGCAAGGGGTCCAGATACATTGTGAATTAATCACTTCCTACTATCACTGTCCATCCCAGAGGTCCTTCTCCCCTAAAAGAACAGGAAAAGGAAAGTGAGGTTTTTCTGCTTCTGGAAAGAATGTTGGCTCAGAGACTCATGTCTCCCACAGAACCCCAGGCAATGCACCATATTTACTGTTTGGTGCAACAGTTCAACTCAAATTCCATTTTTCACCTGTCTGCATGTTCTAACTGGCTGCCTTCCCTTCTCTTGTCCTGTCCTTTTCCTTCCTCTGTCCCTCACAGTCCTGCTGTGAAGATCAAATGAGAAAAAAAATTTACAAGTATTCTAAAAAGCACAAAGCTCTATACATATCTGAGCAATTATTCCTATTTGACCCTTTCAATGGGTGTGTGTTTTTAATTTAAACCCAGCTAATCTAGTCATTGTTTCATCTTCTAATTCTTTTTACAAATATACAATTTCTTAGTCTTTTTGAGTTTCCAGCTTAAAAGTTTGTTGTTTTTTTAATGCATTCTAAAACTGTTTTACTTAAGTTCTCCCAGGCTTCTGCATAAATAATTACCACTATTCAGTGTGCAGGATTAACCAACTGACATCGATGTACTGGCAGTGATCTTGGCTGACTCTGGGCAAATTATTCCAACTTTTTGAATCTCCGTTACTCCCTATAAGCAAATTATTCTAATTTTCTGAGTCTCAGTCCCCCAACTGTAAGATGAGATAGAATTAACAGGTTGTTGTACTGAAAGCACACCATCAAACTAAAGGGTTATATGAATTATCATTCCACAAGTTACATCCTCTCATATTCCTAGGGAAAAAAGCAACCAACTTCTCTATCCACAGCTGGGAAGGAGGAAGGCATAAACCAGGGGTCGGCAACGTATGGCTCTTTCTGCAGGAGCCATAAAGTCAATTTTTTTTAGGCGCTGTTACAGGAGCACGCACTGTGAGCACTGTACAGCTCTCACGAAATTACATTTTAAAAAATGTGGCGTTAATGGCTCTCATGGCCAAAAAGGTTGCCAACCCCTGGCATAAACTAACAGCTGCTACTTTTGGACATCACCGATTCTTCTGGGAAGAAGGTCAGCCTTCAAAAAACTCTGGCTTGTAGATAAAGAAAAGCCCTGCCCTAGAAAAGCATTCCCAGGTCTATAGGGATGCCTCAAGATAGGGTGGTGGTTTTTTTCTTCTCTGATCTTAGGGTAGGCCTTTTTCGTCCCCCGTTTTTCTGATATTCTGTTGGTCTATTTCTGCTGTTCCCACCCAAAGTGAATTTTGCTAGGCAGCAGAAATCAGGCTTGAGAACAACAAATAACTAAGAGCAATCATGTTGGAAAATCATTGAATGAAACTGGTGCTCTCTCATCTCCTTTTCCTCTGACCCCAACCCCACTTTCACTCCATACAGTGTTAAGGACCAGTAACATTAGTGGTACTTCAAGTGGAGGCAGTTTACCTACATCATGCCTAGAAGACAGATAGGATCTGGGCTTGCCTAACATCACTAGCTTCATTTTGCTTCCATTTCTGAACCTCCCTCAGCTCTAAGGTGTTGCTTTCATGTGATAGCTGCCATTAGCTTCAGCTCCAAATGCAACCACCATTATATTTATGCCTTTTAATGGCGATATAGCATGGGTACTGTTTTTGGAAACACAGAAGTACAAGCATTTTGGAAACAATACTTGGGGCTCCCTCCTTGAAACTCAGATGAAAGCTTTTATTTCCCTCACAGCCAGAAAGACCACATGAAGCAATCCCATGTTGGATATCACACAATCGCTCCAGGGATCTGTGGCTATGGGGCAGTCAATTTCTTGTTCCATCTTTTCAACTATTTAGGTTTTGTACTGCAAACCACAGTTTCAGAATCACTTTGGACCAACCTAATTGGGCTAGATTTCTTTAGGGTAGGATATAGAACTTTTAAAAAATGCTCTCAAATCATTTCTAATTTGTGCATTCGTTAATCTATGAAGACTCTCCATCCACCTCTCAGGATCTGAAAGGTTCAATTCTGAGATAACACTTCTCTATGGAGTCTTCCTCCAGTTCACCAGCAACTCCATTCATGCCATTTAAACAAAGCTTTCCAAAAGAAAGGTGCTGGCTAACTGTGATCTCTCTGAGATAGGGCTCTAAAAGGTTCCATTCTGAGATCACCCTCTTCCATGGTCCTCTTCAGTCCTTCCTCCTTTCACCAGAACCTGGCAACAGTAGGTTGCTGTTAGAATACCTTTTTGATATTTCACATGACAAAAATCTGGGAAGCTCAGAGATTAATTGGAACATCAGACTACGGATATTGCATTGCCTATCAACAGAGATCATATTGCTATGGCTGAAGCTACGAGAGGTTTGATTATTACTCTCTACCTTAGTTCAGTCCCTCCAACAGGTAAGATCAATGACATGTAATATGGTTTGGTCATTTACTAAGCTACCACAAGCATCCCAGGGTAATATGTCATTTCTGACATTTAAGAGACAAGGCCCTTTTAACCACTTCACAGCCAAACTTCCCTTGCAACATAGTCCATATGGCATATGGTGATGTAAATTAATCTATTGGTTTCCTCTTCAAGGTTTCTACTGTAGTTCCAGCTTTAAAGTTTCATTTCCTCCAATGATATTGCTCCTATCAAAGATTTTTTTTTCATTTCTCTACCCTGATTCTTTTATATTCACTTTTGCTTTTCATTCTCATCCCTAATTCATCCACTGTATTCTTTATTCCCTGTCCTCGAGTTAAATAAAATACACTATAGGTCACAGACCTTCTCTTTCCTCATCCCCAATGGAATGTGATGTCTACCAAAGGAGCTGGTGCAGAGAAGAAATAAGGAGACAGGAACACAGATCTTGCTGAGCCTTTCTTCTCAAAGAAATTTTCCTTCCAGTAATCAGCCCTCAGTGCCAATTTCTTTTAAGCTTACAGTGGAATGAACTATCTCCAAGACACTTTTGCTTATTAAAAAGTAGTATCTGGAATGTAGCCCCAAGCACTACTCTCACCTGGTATCCCCATGAGCTACACGTGAATCCGAGACAAAGACAAGCCCCTGCATACTACATGACTGTTTGGAGGGAATCACAAAGGACATGAGATATGCATCCATGTTCCCTGGGTCCAAAATGAGAAATTCAATATGAACTGCCCCTTTTATCTACTTTCCCCACTCTTGGTCAAGGCTTAGTGGTGGCACTTAGCCGTGGCACTTAGCCTAGGCACAAGGGCAGGGTTAGGCTCAGCCTGTAGCTATATAGCATCAAGATACTATTTGGCCTTCAAAGGAGTCAAATTCATGAACTTAACATCATTTGTGGGGTGATTTTTAGTGTAGTGAGTAATGGACACATACTGGATCTGTGATCTTTTAGCCCACAGGGATGGGGAGTGTGAGCAAGGGTGGAGTTGAGGTAGTGTTCATTGATGAGCATGGACAGGTATTTAGAAGAGATAGAAAGCTAAATGGATTCTGCAGGTCTAAAAACTCATCATTTTTCAACACAAAGCAATCAATCTTTTAACTTTTCCCATCCTATACCAACCTGCTATCCAGAAATTACTTTCCTGTTCTACCTTCCTTCCAGATTGTCATAAAAAGAATTGATCCAGTATTCTTAGGGTATCATGCATCTGTTAAAGAGGTAGAAGTCTTTCACTTTTTATTTCCTTCATGAGTTTTTTATTATATGTCTTCTGTTACGGTACGGGGAAATATGGAAATATGTATTGCATGAAAGCAGTGGTATACCCTAGATCAAACTATTTCACCACCTTTGAGAGGAGGGGGGAAAGAAAGAGAGAATCTGAATTGCAAAATGTCAGAAAACAACTGACAAAGATCATCTCTACGTGTAATTGAAAAATTAAATGGAAAAATAAAGAGATGGCAGGACAGCCTATACAGCAAGTATCTCCTCTCTGCTTTAGCTAAGACTGATGTCGCCAAGAAAGAAAGTGAAAGAGGGAGTAGAAAGGAAAGAGAAGGAGCTGAATTGGTTTTATTTCTTTGGCATTTTAAACAAAAGAGCAGCACAGTAAGAATGACTTCTCCTGGGAAAGGAAGAAAGGTCTTGGGCCTGGTGGCTCACTCAGGAGAGTGGGGTGGGGACGAGCGATGTCACAAATGAGAAATATTCTGTGTGAGGTCACTGACAGGAGGTCTCCAGTGTATAAATGGAGGGGGGTAAGGGGGAGGGAAAGGATGGCTTCAGATCAGTTCCATTTATCTAATTCTCCTTTTCAGTTGAAGGCAAACACTAGATCCTCTTTAGCTTAATTTGTGTCCAGTCTTTTGTTACCTATTCTAAAAGTGTGGCCAGAGAACTTGGTAGAGTCAAGCAGATGAGGCCCGAAGGGCTGTGGTGGTAAGATCAAAGGATATGATCCCCACCAACCCCAGGTCACAAAATCAAAGAATCAGAGATTTAATGGTAGAAGGGCTTTTAGAAACCATCAAATTCAGTCATATCAGTTTACCAATAAGGATACCAAGACACCCAAAGATTAAGTGACTTATCAAGCATCACACAGCAAGTAAGTATTTGAGGTGACATCTGAACCCAAGACTTCATGATTCCAAGTCCAGCAGCAATGATCAGACTGAAGATCAACATGCCTTGCCTGCCTAATTGGAGTTGCAATCTAATTGAACCCTTCAGAGAACATTTTATGAGCCTCTTAAACCCTCACAGATAAAGTTCTCTGAGCACAGCAAGATGATGGCAATGTTTACACATAAAACTGGCAAACTGTTTTTCCTAGTCTTTCAAACTTCAATAATGGCTATTTTGTAAAGTTTCTTGTAAATTACAGAAAGAAAGTCCAAGTACAGAATGATGGGGTGCTAAACCATATTGAAAATTAATCAAAGATTATTACGATCAAACACACTGCCAAGAACCAACAAATTGGCTACAGCAAAAAGAAAACTAATCTTTCAGGCCCATCTAGAAGTAGTATTCATAATCCCTACTCAATCAGTCCTGTCAATGCCCAGCCTCATCAGTCCCTTTTCCTGAGAACATAAATTACTAGTTTTTTTACATTCCAATCTTTACTTAGAGAAACAAGATGCGCTTACCTTTCCATCTCATATTCCTTCATCCCCACTTTTACTGCCTTCATGACCTGGAGGACAGATATTAAGCAAAGACATTTGTATTAAGAACAAGAAGTAACACTGTCCTATAAACTATTTATAGTGCGACATTTTCAGAAGACTCCATGTATACAGAGTGCAGAAATATGGTAAATGAGAACTCTAAAAAATACTTCCTAAATCATATAGTTAGCTAAATTGTTATGGAGAATTCCTATTCTGAAACCATAAATATAAAGGTGTTCAGTTACACTACAGAAGTATCTTTCTGATGTCAATTGCAAACATAAAAATTTAATCAAGATATGTTTAATGAATACTTAATGCTAAGAAAGGTATGATGAATATCACTAAAAGGTTTTCTTTTGTTTAACTTTTGTGAAATACAAAGAAAATTAATCAGTATAAGAGATTACTGTACATAAAAACCTTCATACACTGACGAATTTAGTTTTATCTTACTCACCAGGTCTAGAATTCCTTTTCCTAAAACCTTTCAAGAAATAGAATTCCTAATCTATCTTTCATTTCCCATTTATGGGGTACTCTTTCCAGCTCTAAATCTCTGATCCCCAAAAGCTGCTTGCTAAGAAAATCAAGAATTAAATCTAAATAAATCATAAGCATTTGGGTGTATTACCAATAAAATCTACAAAAGAGAAAAAGAAATTCTATGTAAAATTACCACAGAAAGTACAAATTACTTAGGAGTCTACTTGACAAAAATATAATCAAGAACTATATGAACACAATTACAAAACACTCTTTACACAAATGAACATATAAATAATCAATGAAATTATCATTGCACATGGGCAGGTCAAGCCAATATAATAAAAACAACAATGTTACCTGAATTAATTTACTTAGGCCACTCAACTTATCAAAGAATGTCTTTACAGAGTGAGACAAAATAATAACAAAATTCATCTATCTAGAGGAACAAAAAGTCAAGAATCTGAAGGGAATTAAAATTTTAAAAAGTGTAAAGGAAGGGAGTTTAGAAGTATCAGATTTCAAACAGTATTACCAAAAAACCCTCACTATATTATAAATCATCAATACAATTTCGTAATGGTTAAGGAATAGAGAGATTGATTGGTGGAACTAATTAGACATATGCTTTGTAGAAGCAATGAATATGTATGGTAACCTAGTGTTCAACAAACCCAAAGATTCCAGCTATTGGGTCAGGAACTAAATATTTGATAAAAAAAAAACAAAAACAAAAAAAAAACTAGCTAGATCAAGTGGAACACAGTATGGCAGACACTAGGCCTACATCAACATTCCAACTCATACCTCAAAATAAACTCAAAATGAGTACAAGACATAAAGGATGACATCATAAACAAACTGGAAGATCAAAGAAGAAAATATCTGCCAGTTTTCTGGATTGGGGAAGAGTTCATGACCAAACAGAAGTGAGAAAGGATCACAGAAGATAAAATGAATAATTCTGATTACATAAAATTAACAAGAGTTTGAATGAATAAAACCAATGAAGCTAAAATTAGAAGATAAGAAAGCAAACAGGAAAAAAATCTTTGCAGCAAATTTCTCTCATAAAGATCTTATTTCCAAGACACATAAAGAACTGATTCAAATTTATAACAGGAGCCACCCCTCAGTTGATAAATGGTCAAAAGGTTTTAACAACAGTTTTCAGAAGAAAAAAAATCCAACTTATTAATAGCCACATTTTAAAACATTCTAAGTTACTAATAATTAGAAAAATGTCCATTAAAACAATCCTGAAGTTCCACCTCTTGCCCATCAGCTTGACAAAGCTGGTAAAAAAAAAAGGGAAAATGACAAATGTTGGGGGATCTGTGGAAAAATAGGTCAGCTGATGCACTGATGTTGGAACTATGAACTAGTCCAACCTCGCTTGAAAGCAAAACTGCTGAAAAAGCTATTTTTATTTTTTATATATGTAATATTCTTATGGGGGAAAAACTGGGGGTTAAATTAAATATTTTAAATATCTACTTTACAACAATATATAAATGCATATATGCATGTAGTGCATATTTTATATATTCTACTATGCATACTCTTTGATCCAAGGAATATACAACTATACCTATGCCCCCAAAAGAGGGAAAGAATACAGATATACAAAAGCATTCACAGCAGCTCCTTTTTTGTGATGGAGAAAAACAGCAAAACCAAGTGAGTACCATCAGTTGGGGAATGGCTGAACAATCATGAATGAGATGAAATACTCTCCTGCTATATATAAGAAATGATAAAAGGGGATGGTTTCAGAAACATCTGGAAAGACTTGTAGAAAATGACACAAAGTAAAGTGAACAGACCAATTCATACAATAACAACAATATTACAAAGAAAACCACTTTGAAAGACTTTGGAATTCTGATCAACACAATGTCTAATCACAATTTCAGAGGATTCATATAAAACATACTATCCAACTCCACCTAACAAGCTAATAGACTCAAGAGTGTAGTTTGAGACACTGAGGAAGGAGGGTGGGGATACAGTCAATGTGGGAATTTGCTTTGCTTGATTATACATTTGTAATGGGATCCACTAAGTCAAAATTATTTTCACGATAACACTAAAACATTATTTACCTATTTAAAAATCTTCCCTTTGTCAACCTCACATCTTTGTGAGGCCAGATTTTTTTCATATACTGTACTTGATTTGCAAAAATATATAAAACAATGCAACTCCTTATTAATTTTTTATTTTGGAAAATATTTTCATAAAAACATTACATATTTTAAGACACAATGGACTTATATTTAAATAAATTAATAAATATTTTAAATGTTTGAGTTTTAATTTCTAAGATGGTGAATTCTGATACTTATGACCCATATAAACAAAAGATCTTTGGGGTCCTCAATAACTGTTAAGAGCATAAAGGGGACCTGAAACAAAAAAGAACTGCTGGTCTATTTTATCTCTCAGTCTTCAGAGCTCTTAGGTCTCAATAATTGGAAAGGTGAAACAGTAATTCTATTTCTTATACAACACATGCCATATCAACATGTTCTTTTCTCCAGTAAGTCAGACATGATCTTTTATGAACATCCAGTTCCCTCTATAATCTGATCATTAAACATGAGAGCCCAGAACATTCTCTCAATCCAGGCGAGCAATTCCAGGTGACAAACAATAACCTTACCTCTCTATGGGCATCACTGGAGACTTTGTTGGTATATCGCAAAACCTCCAACTCCATGTCAGTCTTAATCACGCGGCTTCAAAGAAAGGGTGAGAAACAAGTCAGGTGAAAATTGGTGTCTAAATCAGATCTCTTGATAATGACTAAATACGATTTTGTCAGAAGTGAAAAAGCAACAGGTTGGTCACACATCCAAAGAATCTATTTTCCAAATAAAGAAAATACTAAATTAGGCATGCAAAGACAAATCAAAACAAACTCCAAGTCTGAAAACAATGTCATCATCAACTTCATAGCATACCAATGCCCTCTCAGATAAACTGACCAAACTGGAGGCTTGTTCCTTCATGTGACTTCATTATGCTCTGAAGCATCTTGACAGACCATTCTGGCTTCTTAATGGGTGAGTGTGCTTTCATTGAACTACACAAACGTAGGCTTTCTTTTGACTTCAGATCCTCCCCCCCAACACATCATTGCTTCCAAATATCTTGACAATATCTCTTGTCCCTGAATAGCTAAAATAATCAATCAGTCACTATATAGATCTTATAATCATATCTTCTCTCATATAAAAATTATATGAGAAAGCAACTAGAGCCTGTCAATACTGCCCACAATAGCCATCTTTACAAAGGAAAACATCAGGAGTTTGGAAGAAAAAAGACAAAAGAACATGTTAGCCACTTTTATCCTTTTGGAGTTCGTTTTTGCCTTTAATTGAGCACATGACATCTAGACACCAACAATGATATCTAAGGAAAATTTTATGTGCACAAAACACTTTTTTCTGTGTTTAAGTTTCTATACTTTTTTGTGTTATGGAGTCCTTTGAAAAAGTCTATGGATCCCTTCTCAGAATAATGTTTTTAAATATTAATACATAAGATCACAATAAATAAATAAACAAATAGATAGAAAGATAAATAATGGATAAGATTATAAAGGAAGACAATTATACTGAAATACAGTATCAAAATATTATTTTTTAAAAAGTTCATAGACCCCAGGTTAAGAACTCCTGTTTTAGGATGTAAGTCACTGCCCACATGAGGCACAATATTATCCTGAAGAGGCATTATTAACACGACTCACTTTTACCTGTAGAGTTTTTATAACCTTTTATTTCTTTCACAAAAAGCATTTACAAGCTCTCAAAATGTTGTCAAGTCCCATATCTCATGAAATGAGTCCTGGTACAAATTCCCCTATTTTCGAAGGGTGAAATGTCCCTTGCTCTCCTAATAGGCTGCTGAATTTCACCAAAGGCAAAAGTATACCCATTCATCATGTTTGATATGTTTTGGTATAAACTACATTACGAAGTTGTGAATCCCAAACAGCTTTCTTTTACTCATCAACTTGGCAACAACAGTTTTGAGAGAATAGCTTGTTTCCATAATATTGGCCTTGTAATGCAAATATGCAATAAAGGCTTTTGCCCTTGCAAAAGTTAACTGAAAATTTCTGGCAGTTAGATGCTTTAGAATCCTGAGAGAAAGTTCAGTTGGTTCCTGAAGCTTGAGGAGAGTGGAAGAACCAATTGGAACTCTGTTTTGGGCTTTCGGCTTTGCTTTTGGCCTGTGCCTTGTCTCTGTACAATTTGAACTTAGCTAATTTCTCTGGACCTCTCCCTGACCTTCTCCATATTATTCCCCGTTACCTTTCCTGATTTCCTGTGGGCTCTGGGAGGAAGGGTAGTTTTTGGGTTTTTAGTGAATAGACTTTGTGGGTTAGTTTCCCTATAGGCAAGTAGGACATCCTTGAATCAAACCATCTCTTGCTTTATTGATTTAGTATGCCCTCTACTTTAAAGCAGCCAAATCTTCCTGGGTGAGAGAGCAGGTTCTCTCTCAGTCCAACCCATTCCTGTGACCCTCCCCCATCTTGAGTTTCTCCCTAGTGGTTATCAGAAACCCCAAACCCTTCTTTCCCTCTGACTAACCCTGACCATTAATAAATCCCCTTGTTACCTAATCAAACCCTCTGGTGAATCATTATGTTGAAGTATTAGGCAGGGGTTGAAGGGGAAGGAATTATTCTCTTTTATTTCCTGAGGGAACTGGAGGTATCTATTTTGGAAGGAAGTAGTTGCCTGATACTTCCTCCTGGATCATTGGTCAGTTTCAGTAACAGGGAAGAGCCTTCCGACTCCTCCTTTGAGGGTCTGAGAAACTGACAAGAAAGCCCTCAAGTCAGATTTAAACCATTTCTGACTGGCCCTATTCCTTGTGTCTATAGAAGTACCTTTCCTGCCTGGAAGGGTTCAGCCTATTTTCCCCTGTATCCTCTGTCTCTATCCTGAGTGTCTAGTCTGTATTAGCTGCCTCTCCTGAATACCTCACCTGTATCCTTTCCATCCAAATACCGCCTTGTCCACTCCTCCCTAAACTTAGCCATCCCTTTCATTCCTCCTCCTACCTACCTCACCTTTATTCCTTCCTTTAACTTAAAAGATTCAGAAGATCACCCCACATTTTTGATAACAGCCTTCAACCAGGGTCAGAAACATAATGCTGATGACCCCAAACTTGTTCCTACAGGACGTCAAGGCTCAGAGGATTTGCTGACATTGTGTTTGGGGAACATAGCCCCTTGCTCTTTTGACTCACAGATGCCACACATTCCATACTTTGTCTCCACCTACCCAACCCCCTACACCCCCCAAACACTAGAGGTCTTAGAGTGAACATTCACTATTTATCTGAGAGCTCTCTAGGGAGCACGTTTTCCTAGTTCCTCAAGCTACACTGCTGCAGCTTCCCTTGTTTGGCTGGGCTGAAGAAAATGGAAATAAAATTGCTGGGATCCTGAAATAGTCATTCTTTTCAAACTAAAATAGAAAAACTGCCCATGATGAACATGTGCTTATCTAAGTGACAGAATCTGCTCTTCTTCATACTTTTTCTTTTTGGTGGGGAAAGCAGGGAAGAGAGGCCTGGTCTCCTCATCCCTTGAGGTCTGGAAGTGGCCACCCAATAATGCTACTGCTGATCAGCTTGGGAGCTCTGACCTGCTCATTTTTCAAAACACACTGGTCCACCCCTCTTTAGGCAGTCTGGTGGCTCCCCTGTTCCTGGGGACTCACTATATCCATGCCAGATTTAGCCCAGACACCCAATTAAGAACAGTCCCTACTGTGACTCAGAACTTCTGAGCTCAAGTGATCCTCAGACTCCCTAGGAGCAGGGATGACAGGCAAGAAAGGCTATCCCTTCCTATGCTCCCCACGCTTCATACCACACACTAAATACAAGTCACACATACCCAACTGCTCAACATGTGTGGTAGAGACCCAGATATGGGAGTAGGAGAGCAAGTGGCTCCTTTAGGTTTTAGTTTTGCCACAGGACACAGATGTAAGAGGATATGTTTGTACTTGGATGTGCGCACACATACACATGCGTGTGTGTACGTGTCCAGGTGTTTGAATAGCACTAATAGTGAAGACTGTCCAATTTTATGTAAAAGTACATTTACTTCAGCTACCAGTGAAGCAAGGATGGTCACTAAACGAACTGTGGCCACAGAAACAATAACCACAAGATAAATGCCAAGGCTGCAGGAAGGCAGCTTCCTTTCAGGTTTGAGCAGGGACATGTTTATTCAGTAAAGACGATTGGCTACAAATGAGTTATTTCTTTTATGTCCAATAACTGATGCAGAATTGACTCTCTTTATAGTTAGATCCCTGCTCCAAGAAAGAGGTGGCAGCTTGTCTGGCTGCTGAAGAACAGCTTCTCTCTCATACTGGTGAAAAAAAGGGTTTCTCTTCAGAAACTGAAAAGTGGCATCCCGGCTACAAGGGCAATTCCATCCCAGGTGCTGCCTGGAATATTTTCTGAAGTGTTAGATTGTAAGATTCTGGAACAGATGCCTGTAGATGGTATAGAGTCTAGCACAGGGCAATGCTTAATAAACTTCTGTTGTTGTTGTAGTTGTGGCACCTAATTTAGAGCCTTGATACTGACACATCAGCATGTATGACTGTTATTCTGATATTTTTTTTTAAACAGAATAGTGGTGACTTCAGTCCCCCCACCCCCATTCTTCAGGCAATAAAGATGAGGTCCTGAAAAGTTGTATCTGCTTATGATCACAGTCACTTAGTGTCTCTGGATGGGAATCTGATACTCAGAATTAGATTCATGAACAAACCACCACACCAGTTCTATATGATCAGGCTTGCTACCCTATCCTCATCCCCAAACTTTCACTTCTAGATTCTATAACTGAAAGTCTATTTAGTTTGTCCTGAATTTTTGTTCTGGTCACGTAAAAAAGTATCATGAACTGAGCCAGTTAGAATTATCCTACAATTGCAGAACTAAGATGTGATCTATATGGTGGGGCTTCAGCATGACCCAATTTAATCCAAGGCTAAATAAATAAATAAAATCTGAAAATAGAACCTTGTCATGTGAAAGGTAAGAGGCACCTTGCGGATTTAACCAATTATCCATAGTTTACCCTAGACACAAAATCTGGTCTGGCCACTGGACTAAAGAGAATTTTTCCCAACTTGGATTCAGTTATCTCCATGTCCAGAAGGACCAGGACCAGTTTTAATTCTCTGTGGAAAATAACAACACTTTCAAGTATTCTACGAGAAGACTCCCCAATTCTAAGAAAGAATTCACTTCCTAAAAATCTGCCGGGGACATCTGTCTCTGGGCACAAGGTAGCAAGCAAAGAGAAATAGGCTGTCCCTATATTGATACAATGTCTATGAATTTCTGAAAGGACAGAGATGCTTGATAAAGGTGCTAATCAAACTAAACATAATTCAAGAATGGTCAGGGGGAAAGTATGAGAAAAATGTTCTCTCTCAAATTTTTAATTTGCTTTTAAAGTTCCCCAGAGGACTGAAGACAGCTAGGCAGTTAAGTGGCACAATAGATAAAATCACTGGGCCTGTGGTTGGGATAGAACTGAGTTCAAATCTAGCCTCATTAGGACAAATCACTTAATCTTTCTGCCTCAGTTTGCTCAACTATAAAGAGGTATTAACAATAACACCTACCTCCCAAAATAATTTCAAGGATCAAATGTGATAATCATTATAAAGCGTATAGAGTAAGCACTATATAAATGTTGCCTATTATGATTATTATTATTGTAAGAATAGAAAGAGGTGGTCTTTGAAAAGTCTTTAGTGCAATATCTGGCAACATAGTAGGCATTTTAATAAATGCTTGTTTCCTTCCTAATGATTTCTTATAGGTTAATACTGTTGCTAAATGAGAAATGAGAAGTAGGACTAAAGCAATCTTCTGTGCAAATTTAAATTTTTCTATCAACAAATAGATATATGTATATTATATTTTATGGTAGATATGAATATTAAAAGTATTCTCTCAATGAATAACAAATAGAATTTAGTCATACAAACATCAGAAGCATATTCTTAAATCAAAAACCACTTGGTTGTTTAGTGAAGCTAGGTATGGGAAATACAATGGACTAGGAGTCTAGCAATCAGTAGATACAGATTCAACTCAATAAACAATAATTAAGCTCCTACTATATAGAGAGTGCTGTACTGTCCTAAGGAAATTGCAAAGTAGATGTTTTTTTGACCTCAAGAAGTAATCCACCAGGCCTAGAGACGGGAGGTCCTGGGTTCAAATCTGGCCTCAGACACTTCCCAGCTGTGTGACACTGGGCAAGTCATGTGACCCCCCACTGCCTACCCTTACCACTCTTCTGCCTTGGAGCCAATACACAGTATTGATTCTAAGATGGAAGGTAAGGGTTTAAAAAAAAAAGTAATCCAGTGGGGCAATAAGACACATAAAGATAGCTGGAATGTAGGCTTCTTGACAGCGGAGATTATTTCATTTTTATCTTTGTAGATGGCTTGCACTCAGCATAGTATGTGGCCCCCTGTGAGCTTAGTAAATGCTTGCTGAGTTGAAACTAGTAGAAAATACACATTCCATAAGCAAGCCAGAATGTAAGACAAAGTGCAATGGGAAGTCTAAAAAAGGAAGAGATGGTATTGGAGTTTTGTTTGAAAGGAAGTCAACAGGTAATGAGGGTGAGGAAGGGCATGAGTAATGAGATAGAAGCAAGAAAGCCCAGAGGAACATCTGGGGACAGACAGTAGTCCAGTCTGATTGATGGGCCAAATCCAGGGGCCACAGATGTAGACTTAACACAGCTTTCAGAAAACTGCTCATCTAGCCTCAATTTAACAGTAAGGAAATTGAAATCCAAAGAAGCAAAAATCCAAAGTCATATAGGACATAAATGGCAGCACTGGGATTTCAAAACAGGATTCCAAATACAGAGCTCATTCGACTGCCCCATTCTACCTGAACACTTTTAGTGAATGGAATGAATGAAATCTGGAAATATCTATTAGCACTTGATTGTAGAAGGCCTTGAATGCCAGGTGAAGGAGTCTGATGAATACTACTTGGATGGCAATGATAAGGAGTCATTAAAATTTTTGAGAGAGTATTACATGAACAGGGTTCTAGTCCGGATTCTCATCTTAAGTTGCTAAATTCCACTGGTTGAGTGAATTCTTTAAAAGCCTGCTGCCTCTTCTACTAACTGAAGGTATTGGACTAACTAAGCATGAAGGTTTCTTCCTGTCTGAACATTCCATGACTCTAAAGTTTTGGGAGACAAAGTCAAAAGATAAAAAAGTGGGGAAACAAAAAGAGCAAAACCCACTGAAACCCAGAAGTTTTAGAGTAATCTGTTGCATAATCTGCCATGAGATGGGAAGATAAAAACCAGAACTTGGTAGAGATTTATCTGTGAGACTTTTAAAATGTTCTTCCTTCACAAACCTGCCTCAGGGCCAAAGTGCAGAATTAAGATATCAGTTAAAGAAGGCATGAATGGTGCAATGATTAAAACAGTAGCAAGACAAGATGAAGTAGTTCTTAAATTGATCTTTAAAACTTAATTTGCTATTGTATTGAACAAAGAAACTTTAAAAAGGAAGTTCTCAACTCATGCCTAAAGATGAACAAGCTGGACATTCTGCCCTTCTGAGGTCCAGCCACTTATGTAGCTGGAGGGCTTCCCAGCGATCATGTTCACCCCTGAACTGAGACTCAGTGATGATTAACAGAATAATATTGAGGACTAAAGCTCTCCAAAAACAGGGATGGAAAGAGATGAGCTCACTATCTCCATTTATTGTGAGGAAATAGGTAAGCATGTAAAGCACAACCTTTACAAGGTCCTTACAAACAAACCAGGATCTTATGAAAATAAATTAATTTTGAGGCATATTTTTTCTAGCAAGATTTTTATTTGCTGCAATGTAAAAGGATTCTGAATGTAGATCAATGGTTCCCAAACTTTTCTGGCCTACCGCCCCCTTTCCAGAAAAAATATTATTACTTAGCCCTCTGGAAATTAATTCTTTTTTCTTTTAATAGCAATTAATAGGAAAGATAAATGCACCTGTGGCCATCAACGCCTCCCTGGATCGCTGCAGCACCCACTAGGGGGTGGTGGCACCCACTTTGGGAATCACTGATATAGATGGTAGATGAGAGATCACAGAGGTGCCTCAAACTCAGGATGGCTTGAACACTCCTGAAGAGAATCTCAGATTTCCTGCATCAAGTTCAATGCCTTCATTTGCTCAACTTCACTTAATAACCTAACTACAAGAAATATAGCCCATACTTTCATATTTGATTGTTCTTCCTTCCATGTACCCTCTCTCTTGTTTTTTGATATGTAGTAAAATAAAATCTCAGTTACACAGAATGTTTGGGGAATCAGATGATCTGGTCATTTTTTGTTTGCTTGTTAACTGGGGGTTAAAAATATCTTAATTTAAAATAAAAATGGTAAATTAACTTTAGACTTGAATCTCTTCTTAGATTATCTAGACAAGCTCTAGCATTCTGTGATTCTTTGTAATTCCTTAGTGTGAACTGAAGGTCAAATTGAATCCATAACAAAACCCTGATTCATTACCTAAGAATATTTAGTCACTCTCTTCTTATCTAGGCCAAATGACAAATCACCAAGGCTATCAGATCTCTTGATAAATTATCTGCTGCAATGCTCTGTTGCTACCTCAGGGTATGTTATGGACATGGAAAAAAGCAGGTAGGTAGAAATATGCATCCTATCTAACTGCCTAATTAATATAATGAATTATATTCTGAATAACATTCAGAATAATTTCCCTTCATTCAATTAACAGCTCTAAAAATAGAATGACTCCATTTAAAACAAATTTACTTAAAAATCTCAAAATTCTAGTAGCAATTTCTATCATTCTTCTATGGTTTTTCTAGGAGCTCTGAACTGTAAACTAAAGTACTGAGCTATTTATTCAGCAAAAAAGTGGCTCCTTTTGTTTCCTACCCCCTACCTTCAGAACAATTTAATCTTGCAAAACAGGAAAGAAGTATATTCTAAATTACAAAAGCAAGAATTCTGTTCTTATTAAGTTTCAACTTCAGACTTATACAAATTGAAACTACAATACCCAAGGTAAGAAAAGAAATTATCAGCTATGATCTCATGTTTGTGGGGAAGAATATGATTACATTAGAATTTACAGGAAATCACAAGGCATTTGCTCTGGATAATGGTGTATAATAAAACAGTCGCCACAAGGAAATGGATAACACTCGAATGGCAAAAACATAAAAACAAAGCTTCTGCTGCTCTTGGAAGCAGATGCCTGCAGATCACTCTGATTCTTTCTTGAGAAATTCTAAATTCTGAGCCATCACAGGTCAGTACGTGCACACAGGTGTGCAGACAGCCAACGTGAGAAGCCATATTGGAAAACCCAATATATAAGCAACAACTGCAACTCTGTCATCTGTACTGTCACCAGACACTTTTAAAAGTCTTATTCTTCCCCCCAACTTGACTTCGAAATGGCATCCAGGAGCAAAACAGATGGGTGAGGCAATAATTCTGAATTATCCAGGTCTCTGCAGAGTTGCTTCAAAACTTGGGCTTTTCAGGAGAGGCTCAGTTGGGGCACAGCACTGAGGGTTTGTACGAATGTACTTTCAGCAGAACCATACTGGTTTCTGTGGTCAGGAAATGTGTCAAGGGTCTCCATTTGGGAGTATTTGTGCTGCCAGGATCCAAGCCAAAGTGGTCTGCCAAAACAACTGATTGGGAGCAGAAACTATGGCCATGACAACATCTTCTCAGGGCAGGGCATGGGGTACCTCTTTTGCTCTATTTGAGGAAGAATATGTCCTTCACAATAAAAACAGGCAAACAATGCTATCAGCATCTCAGGTCTGTGAGTCATGAAATCTATGGACCCACCACTACTTAGGGTCAGTCCTGCGCTAGTCGCTGCCTTCAATGCTTTTGTCACCAATTCCCTTGCCTGCATGAGTCATCTGCAAACCAGGTGCATGGCTGCAAGAATGCTTTCGAATGTCATTAACTCTTGAAGTCATCTGCATGACATTATCCACTTTGTGAACCAGACTACTATGCAAAAGGGCTTGGCTTCCTCCCACTCGGGGATCACACATGCTCCTCTGAGACTGCCTGCCCCAGACATCATGTTACATATTCAGAGGATGAGAACTGATCCTATGCCTGAGATACACAGCGAACAAGTTAAACAGGTGCTACATGACCCAGGCAGAGAGAAATGGTGTTTTTGTTTCATTGTTGGTTTGGACTTTTCAGTCTTTCCCTTCTTTCTTACCACTCTTTTATAATGACACTGAGATACAACCCCTGGCATCTCTATGGCAGAATAGAGAAACTTCAATTATTCTCTCCTTCAGAAACTCTCCCTGCCACTCTGAGAGCAGGAATGGGTATCACCCAGGACAGGAGAGTGGGACTGATAAGACTAAAATAAGTTTGATCCAATGGTCAAAAGGCTTTGCTCCTTCAATAAAGCCAATATAGAGTTTCTGATTAGAATTAATGAATGATTCACTGGGGGGTGAAGGGGAGGTAGAGGAAAGATTCTTCCATTTTATAGTAGGGAAAAGGAGGACAAGAGTAAATTTGCCCAAAGTGACACAGTAAATCAGTAAGAGTTGGCATTAGAGTCCAGGGTTCCTGACTCTAATGTTCTAAGTTCTGTACTAATTGTTTAGACTTTAAATGAAGCTAAGTGCCTAGACACAATCACACTTTCTGAAGAGAGCAAAGAAATAAAACCAATAGGACTCAGTGGTGTCATTTGAACACACTAATAAGTTGTAATTGACATCATGGGAAAGACAATTTCATAGTCTCACTTCCTTCCATAATTAGGGGAAAACATCAACACTTGCACCATCCAGCATCACTCTCATTTCTGGGCAGGCAATTATGATGATTACAATGGATTTCATTGAGAATTATTACAGTCACGAGAACAGCAAAGGACCTGTGCCATTAAAACCCATCCCAAAGGAAGCTATAATGATATGACATTTATAAAACTCTGCTGTTTGCAATGAGTGTCAAATCATTTCTCCTTCAGGTACTCGTTTTCATAACATTAGGATATAGTCTTATGAAGCAAAGTTCATCTTAGAGCCATGGGATTTAACTAGAATTAAAGTTCACTTCTTTCTGAAGCATGACCTAATACTTGATCTCTTAGGAGTCAAGGAAATATCGACAGGACATTTTGTTGATTCACCAGCACTGAGACAATTGTGGGTCCTGTGAGCAGCTATGGATCAGGAAGGGAATTTCAGGGGCAAGTCAGAAGGGATTTTTTTTTTAAGGAAAATACTAATAAAGAAGTCTAGCCAGTCTTTTCAGATGACCTTATTCCCAGGAGAAAATTCAATAAGAGGTGTTAAGTGCCCTCTCTGTTAGAAAGCTGGGCTTGGTTTGAGATGGGATGGCCATCCTGTATCACTCATCTCTGTTAAGACATTCTTACTACTTTTATTTCACCTTAGGGACTGAGTAAGGCGTCACCTACCTCCAACACACTAAGGATAAGGAAATCATGGTCTTTTTATCAGTATCCCTGGGGGCATAACACCTGATTTCTTATAGACAGCCAATCCTGTCTGTGATTTGAAATCTTCACCTCTGGTCGGTCAATCATCCCCAACTTCTCACTTCTGCCTTTTTCAATGATTTTGCCTGACATTCCCATGAAATTCTGGTCCCTGTTACTCCCTGGCCTCTTCTTTAAACTCTAGATTGATCCTGATTTTAGAACCTGACCTTATTTGGAAATAGGGGCTAAGGGATGAATGTTTCTACCTCAGACCTGGTGAATGGATGTGATGGAAGGGATAAGAGGAAGGTGGCCATTCATAAGGGATAAATAAATTCAAGAATAAATACTCACCACTCCACAATTTCTGGGTGAAGAAGGGTGTTGTTGACTTTGAACCTGTCAAAAAACAAGAAGCATCAATTCAAGTGTCAAACATTTATGAAGTTCCCAACATGTACAGAGACCTGGGCCAGGCAATGAAAAAAGATTCAATGGCTAATTAAATAAAAGCCTGCAGTCCTGTAGAAGTGATCAATTATAATACAGAATGCAGGAAATTCTGTAAGTAGTGCATAGGAGTACAAAGTGCCCCCAAGTTCTGAATGACAAAATTTTCCTTCTAATTTATCTTTAAAATATTATGACCAAGAAAAGATAAAAACTAAAAACAAACCTTAGCCTTGTTCTCTGAATCAAAGAACTTCTACTCATGTATACAGCAGACTAATTACCTACTGAATTACTATACTCTTCCAGACATACTTCTAGAAAATCCCTCCAGGGCCACAGGATGCTCACTGTGAACGGCTCAGTGGGAAGAGAAGAAATTCTTGCCAAACATCCACTAAAATTAGGGTCATAATGTTTGGTTTTCATTTCAAGAATATTAATTAGCTTTGAGCCAGAATGACCTAAGAGATTCCAAAATTACATAAAGTGTAGCAACAACAAACACTTCCTTTGCAGAACACATACCTCAATGCACTTCATACATTTAATTTTTTAAAATTAAGCCTAGCATTATAACACTCCTGGGACAGATGAAGTGGGGAGGGAGGTGTCATTCAGACAGGAGCAGATCTGCAACAATCAATTTCAGAATCACTTATGCTATGAAACAAAGATCATTTGGGAAAGTAATAATAACTAACATTTCTCCATACACTTTAAGGTTTATAAAGTTCTTTACATACATTGTCTCCTTTGAGCTTCACAATAACCCCATATTAATGTCAGTCTCATTTCCCATTTGAGGAAATGGGCTCCAAGAGATAAGTATCTTTCTCATGGTCACAGTAAATTTCAGAAATGGAAAGTGAATCCAAGTCTTTTAGGACTGCATGTCCAACATCCTTCCTCAACTACCTCTAGTTGCTTCTCTTCCATATTAATGACAGTGAACTGTTTCCTCAATGAAAAAGCCAGGATATGGGAATTATCCCTAGCCAGGATGGATACAAGTGCCAACTGAATAGAAGGACAACTTGTTTGGTTTTTTTGCTTCTTTTAGGCAAAGTTGAAAAGTGAAAGAAAAAAAAAAAATTTGCATGCCTTCACAAAGTCACCCCTATAAAAAAAAGATCAAATTTACTCCCAACTGGAAAAGTTCCTTTGCCCTAACTAATAAAGGATGTGAAACACAAGCTTTACAGGGTGCATAATGCCAGAAAAAAAATTACATCAGGAATTAGAGTTGACCAGGAAATGGCACAATATGAAGCAACAGAAGCAAACATTGCCTTGATGTGCATTTCCAAAGCCAGATATGGCAAAGATGCCAGTCACATGTCCAAAAGTTCAACCTTCAACTTGCAAAAGGTAAAAGTCAGACACATGGTCACAAATTCACAGACACAAAGAATTGGACCGAGTGACAGACATCCATGATCACAGGCAGGGAGCAACATGTAAAACACAAAAACACAACTTCTACTTAGCCTTTTCCTACTGAGAAAAATCTTTTTGGATGTCTTATTAGTGTCTAACTACTATGAAGAAAGAAATGAAAACTTTGGTGCTATAGCAATGTAACAGGTAACCAAGGGGTGTCAGGAGCTAGAGGCAAGAGATATGATGGGGAAAGAGATAAGGAATGTCATAGCCTCCTCTGGGGTGATGAAAGCTTGCCAACACTCAATGCATTTATAATGACAAGATCAGGATAATTTAATTCAAAGTGTCCAAACACTCCTCCATTTAAAAAAAAAAAAAGGCTAAAAAACTAACAACCTTTTCAAAGTCAAAGTACTATTCACAAAATATAAGAGAGAGACAGCCAAAGGACACCAGGAAACTCAGAAAAGAATAAACAGGTCACATGGAATAGAGGAGAGCAGACAACATAAATCAAGAAGACAACCTAGATTTTGTCTTATGTTTAGTCAAATGTCAGCTTGGCATTAGAGAAAGCAATGGCCTATTTGGTATGAAGAAAATGCTAGTGACTGCAGGGTTGGTGAACCTCACTAAAGTAGAAACTAAGGTAAACGGCCTGGTCAGCCTGAAAGAGATGACCTGGGCTTTGACTTGGGTACAGAGCAGTAGAAATTGAAAGGCAGGTGAAAACTTGGGAAATGGTACGAAGACATTAGGGGCACTGTCTGAACACCTACTGAACCCTCTGTAACTCTCTTTCCTCCAAAAGCTCAAGCCCTAACACGGAAGGCAGGATTTATACAAAGAAAACAAAGAGGATGTGGAGATAGAATATTTGTTTGTTTTTCAAATATGCCCCAGGTATATTCTCCCACCTCCAAACCTTTGATTATACAATGCCCTATGGTCTAATGCTTTCCCTTTCCTCTACCTCTCCACCAGTTTCTACCTGTTCTTTAAAATGTAATTAAAAAGGGGGGAGGATAAAGGGGGAGAATTAGCTGGGTGGCTCAGTGGACTGAGAGCCAGGCCTAGAGTTGGGAAGACCTGGGTTCAAATTTGGTCTAGACATTTCCTTGCTGTGTGACCCTGGGAAAGTCACTTAACCCCCATTGTTTAGCTCTTATCATTCTTCTGCCCCGGAACTAATACTAGTATTGATTCTAAGACAAAAGGAAATGGTTTAAGAAAAAAAAAAAAAAGATTCCTGGGACATGATGGAGGAGTCCAGGAATGCAACCAGGGAGGAAATTACTTCAGTGTTATAATCTTCTCTTCACTTGAACTCATGAGTTCCATATATCCAATCTGTTGCCAAATCTAATAATAACAAAAGAAATAGACTCTGCCCTCAAGAAACTTATAATCTTACCAATTCTATGATGATATCTCATGTATATCACTCTTCTCTGACCTGACACAACTCCATTTCTAGCTAAGGCCCTCATCACATCTGCATCATTTGAAATTATTGTAAACCCTGGGAGACTACAACTCCTAGGACACTCTGCTACAACTTCCCAGGACAACTCCCACTTTCTTTGTGGGAGGTATCAGAAAAAGTATAAAAGAGAAAGTTTGGTGCCTTTTCAGTCTCTCTACCCTGGAGGCTCTCAGATCCTGAGCACTCTCTCTTGGTGCCTTTTTCCCTTTCTATCCTAGACCTTCTCTTTTCTAATTTAAATAAAACCTAGCTATTCTAAACCCTAAAGTTGCTCTCTGATCTTTTTATTTGAGTCCCTGAAGGGCTCTGGTCAATTTCCCCCTGCAAGGGCTGGGGACCTCTACCTTCCTTTCCCTTCCTCTACCTTCCTCTCTCCTCTCTCCCATTTCTCTTTCCTCTCCTACCTTCCTCTTCCTCCCTTCACCCCCTCACACATCTAAAACACCCCATAGCAATAGGCTTCTAAGACGGCTGCCCAGCTATTTCTCCCAACTCTAGGCTGTCATCCCCTCAGATGTCAAATTATCTTTATCACTTATCCATCCCCCTTTAAAATACCCTCAATGAACCACAGTGTCTTTCTGTGATCAAATATGAAATCCTCTCTCCAAACATGACTCCCTTCCTACCTTTCCAGCCTTCTTATATTTTATTCCCCTCCACATGCATTACAATCCAACTACCCAGGCCTACTTCCCATGTCTTGTACATGACACCCTGTCTCCATGCTTTAACACTAGGTATTCTCATGTCCATAACACTCTTTCCTCACTTTACTTCTCAGATTTCTTGGCTTCCTTTAGCTCAGCTCAAACTCTACCTTTTTCAGAAGGCCTTTCCCAGTGTTCCCCAGATGCTCAGGCTGTTACCTCTGATATTATCTTTCGTCTATTCTTTAAGCAATTTGTAGGTACTTTAGTTTACATGTGGCTTCTCACACTATATTAGGGACTTCTTGAGGGCAGGGACTGTTTTTCTCCTTCTTTGTCATGCCATGGCAAGTGGTAAGCACTTAAATGCCTTGTAATTGATTTCTACATTAACTTGATGCTGGGTATTTAATACTTAATACATACCAACCCTGTAAAGCAAATACTACAAGTTGTACTATCCTCATTTTATACTTAAGGCAACTGAGACCCAGAAGAGTGGTGAATTACCCAAAGCCACATATCTGGAGTTTAATAGATATTGAATGACTGAATCAACACATGGCTGAAGGGCAGGAATACAGTCCAAAGGACTAGAAAGCTTTGTTTATCTGCAGCCAAAGGCAACATAAAACAGAAGATAATGAACCAACTGGAAGGACTAGAAAATTGGTTTGCACCCTGGTTCCTACACTTACTAGCTTGGCAACCTTTCCCTTCTAGAAGTGGGTTATCTCATCTGTGAAATGGACATAATATTTGAGCTAGGAATCTTAGAGTCGTTTGTGAGGCAAGCCCTATGTATATTATGAAGTGCTAGATAAGGGTAAATTTACCAGTCTCATGTCATATGTTCTCAATAACATTCAAGGATTATTTAAATTATTTAATTCTAAATATTATAACATATGCATTAATAAGGACCAGAAAGCATTAAACATAGCCAAACTGGCTACCAAAATATATAAAATTTATTTTGCTGTTCCATTCTAACAATACTCATGTCTTTCCTACATTTTGAAATTCAAATCTTTATGTATTAATAGTCTTTCAAACCCTCAAATTCAGTAATTTCACATTTAGCAGATTATTTAAATGGAATTAATTTGTACCAAATTGTCTTCAAATATGCAAGTCAATTTCAATAAAAATAGCAAAAGATAAGAAACATGCTTAACCTGAATAATTAATTCCTTTGAAAACATCACAGAAAATGACTTGAATACAGAGCCTTCTCACTGGCCTGAACATAGCAAATGGGATACATGTAGTTTGTGTCTATCTTTCACACAACCAAACCACAAATCTACAAAGCTTTTATGAACATACAACCTCTCTTACTTCATATCCCTTCAACACAACTGAATCAAGTCCAAATTACCTTCCTTGGTGTCCAACAACTTCAGTGAGAACAGGCCCCCCTCTTTTTCTCCCACCTTATCTCTCCAGCTTCCCCACAAGGAATCTCTTACTTCTGGCATGCCCATTGCTTTCTAATTCCCTGTACACATCATACTCATTTCCCACATCCATGCTTCTGATCACATCTTTTATCCTGTTTGGAATGTCCTCCTCTCCCTTTTTCCATTTATCCAAATTTTAACCTCCTTTTTTAAAGTCCAGTTTGCATCCTACGTCTTTATCTTTACTCTAGGCTCAAGGGCTTTCTCTTATTCCTCCTTAAGTCTTCCAGTCAAAAGGGATCCTTCCCTTGCTCAAATTTTCCTAGAACATCTTAGGATCTCTCTTGACTCCATCACCCTTTAACCTAGAATTACACTTATTTACATACATAATCTATGTCCCTCTCTCCCCTAAAAAGAATCCAAGTTTCTGATGGCCAAAAGCATTGTTATTTTTTAATCATGGTCTCTCTCATAGCTTGTTGACTTCTCTGAAAATTTCAGATGCTGTTGTTCTTTTACTTCTCTGAATGACTTCACGGCATTTCCCAGAATCAGAATATCTGACCTGCCAGGGACCTCAGAGACCATCTCATTCTCCAAATTTCTCACTTTAATGAGGCCCTGAAAGGTGCCATAACTTTCCCAAGGTTACTGAGGGAAGACAGACCCAGGTCCTCTACCTTCAAATCCAGTATGTTTCCCCATATACCATGATTCCATGACTGTATCCTAATTTTGTGGAACTCTTCTCTACACTAGATATGTATAGAAAGTTATCTTATACCCTATCCTTCAACACAACTAATTTGAAAACCCAACCCTGTAGGGAAAGCTCCCACTGTACATATAGTCTCCTCCACAGAGCCTAACACAGAACAAGGTCCATCAATAAGCTCAATAAAAACCTGATGAATTGGGCTGAACATATCAGCAGCAGAAGTTGGTACAAGCAGAAACAGTGGGACCATATCAGGGCAGACAATTCTTTCTCCCAACTATATGTCACCTCCTAGGGGGTATACCCTTTCTCTTATCCTATATCCCATACTATCCAAGCTCAATTCTAAGCCAAGCCTGATGCACATTCTATTTCCGTAGCTCCTCTTTCTCTTCACCACCAATCAACCTGAAGACTGCCATGGCTCCCCCTGACCAATTTCTCCCAAAGGAAGCTAAAAGGCGATGTATACCTGGCACAGTGTTTAATAAATGTTTATTAACTTCAACTGATTAACTGCAGCTCATATTTGTATAGTGCCTTTAAGTTTAAAAAGCATCAGCCCTTTGATGGAGACCTATTTTACATGAGGAAAGTAAGGCTCAAGAGGTCATATGACTTGTCCAAGGTCACAGATAACTTGTCAAAATTAAAAATTGGAGCCCATCTCCAACTGTAGGTTCAGCATTCTTTATATTACACTGCAACTGCCTCTTGATATTAACTTGTAGGACTCATGCAAGATGTTTCAGTGAAGGGAGTAGGGAATATTCTTGATGAGTAAAGTCACTGAACTCTTTACCTCAGGAATTTAATTCAACTATATGCAAACCATTGTGCTGGGGATACAAAGATTTAAAAAAGACCCAGTTTCTTCCTTCAAGGAGCTTACATTCTAGTGGAGGGCTGGGATAAAGGCAGGCAGGAGTCTGACACACATAGGATTACTGACATTCAGGCTAATGTAGGAGCTTCCCCTTGCCCAAAATAGAACCCTCATGGCCCAAAGAGAGTAATAGAGAGCCTTTATTCCCATCAGCTTCAGGATCAAATCTCTCAGGCCTGAATTATCAAATGCCAACTAGCAAGGAATTTAAGAAAAAGTCAGAGGTAGGTTTCTGATGGAATTTCTTCCTAGGCATCTAAAACATAAAACTAAACAATGCTGCTCTGCAGCAAATTCAGAGGCAATACTAGTTGCAGGGTACCTGGTGCCAAGTGCTATCCTATCATGACTGGCCCTCCTTCATACCACCAGGACAAAAGTGACCCCTTCAGACTGCTTTCAAGAGCAACATACCCCTCTAGCCTCAAAGGGATGAAATGAAAGGGCCACTTATTAAAATCAGAGATTAATCAACAGCTTGAGATCAGATATGTTTCTAAGGAAGTTCCAAGTGTTGAAAACTGAAGGAAAATGAGTAACATCATTAGAGATACAGTGCAGTTCATGAGAGAAGCCACTAAGCCTCCCCAAAGGAGAAGGACACAAGATTCATCTTGCTTAGGAAAACAGGCTATTATTATCCACAGCCCAACAGCACTGGAGAGAAAGGCCCAAGGAGGGGAGACAGATGGAACTAGTGAAAACACAAGAGAGTCCTCCAGAACAAATTTTCATCTCTACCTACCTTGTAGGAATCTGGGAAACAAGCCAAGGTCCCCTTTTATGGCCCATTATTGGTGTCCTTCAACCAAACCGCCAGGAAGCAAAGTGATTGGGTGTTAGAGGAGCAAGGAAGAGAACACTGAAGAAAACTCACCAAATAGCTGCAAGAACCTGAGAACAGCTCAACCAACTGCAAGTAATTTTAATGAGACAAGACAGTAGATCATTGGAAATGGGGCAAGACTATGAAAGCAGTGCATCATAACAACCAGTCAGAAAAAAAAAATGCAACCTGGGTCTTGTCTAGTGAGCCAACAGCTATTTTAGGTAAAAGCCCTAAACTTAAGGCACACCAAGACTAATGAGCTCCCAGAAATAGCCACTGGGGCAGGGGAAAGAGCCAGAAGGATGAGGAATGTGAAAGAAGACTGGCAGCACAAAGTGACGCAGCAAAGATGGAGAGAAGCAGAAGTCTTCACACACACACACAGCATGAAAAATCAATAAAGAGTTTGACCTGTGGGCAGAGGAAAAATACATCCCCAAACAACAAAGATGACAGAGCCCCTCATACCACTAAGTACATTGAAGCTCTGCCTGCCCAAATGGGCATTTTCAATATCAATGGCTATAAATGCAGGCCTGGCCCAGGCCATGAGTGTGTACTCCCCTCCATGAGACTTTGTTAAGAAGAAGACCACATTTGGGGAGAAGACATAAGAAAGTGCCATCTAGAGATAAACCAAGCAGAGGAAGCAGGGGGTATCCTGGCTCCCAAAGTAGTCAAGAGGATCCTGGAGCATAAAGCTGTTTTCCCTTCACATGGTGAAAACCTGTTTTATGGAGTACGTTTCCTTGGAAGTCTAGATTTCTGAAATGAAAAAAGCCTGGTAAAGAACTAAATGTTTCAGAGTCATTGTATATGTTTTGACTGAACACAATTCAATGTGTTCTAATGAACTGATAATCAATCAGTTAAGCATTGATGAATGTGCTAAGTGCTAGGAATACAAAGAAAGCCAACAGATAGCTTCTGCTATCAAGGGCCACAGTCTAATGGGGAGATACAACATGCGAACAACTATGTGCAAACAAGTTGTATACAGAATCAATTGAAAATGATCTGCAGAACTCCACAGGAGTTAAGGGGGTCTGAAAAAGACTCGTATTTGTCTTAATACTTTTATTTTAGCTGTGTCTTGAAGGAAGGCAGGGAAGTTAGGAAGTAGCAATGAGGAGAAAGAGCATGTGGGACAGTGAGAGACGATGTCCAGGGCCAGGAGATGGAGTATCTCATCTGAGAGTCATCAGACTGCAGAGTACAGAGGGTGGGGGGATAAGAAGACTGAAAAGAAGGAAAAGTAATGAAGGGTCTGGACCCCTAAAAAAGGAATTTTATATTTGATCTCAGAGGAAGCCATTGGAGTTTACTGAGTGGACAGGAAGGATATGGCAGTCAGATATGTGCTTTAGGAAAGTCATTCTGACATCTTAGTGAAGGACAGGTGGGACTGGAAAGAGACTTGAAGCAGGTGCCACCTACCAGCAGGCTATTTTAATAGTCCAGGTATGAGGTAAGAAAGGCCTGGATCAGTGGGTGGAATTCAGGGCACAAGAAGGTATAAGTAAAAGATGTTATGACAGGTGAATAGAATATTCTATCACAGAGAAGGTGAATCTTTTAGGGACCCCATGCCATGCTCCAACCACTCCCCCAGACTATGTGCCCGTGCCCACCTCCATTGAATGCCATGCCCCACCCACCCCTGCATTTGGGGGTATGGTTGTGGGGTGGGGCTGGGCTGCAGGCTGTGGGGTGGTGGTGGTCTGCTCTGGCTGGAGGTGTGACAGGCATGGCCATGCTCAGCAGGCAACTTTGATCAGCTCCTGAGGCCACTGAGGGCAATGCATCTTTGGCACACATGTCATAGGTTCACCATCATGGTTCTATAATTTTCATGCAGAAGTTTTTTGCAATAAAACTCTTTTAAGTTTAATTGCTAATCTTATCCCATCCCACCTCCTTTTCTACCCCCAAAAACATAAATTTTTTGGCATTTCTTCACAGAATGTGTTTCAGTAAGTCTGTGGCAGGTAGGAGGCCAAACCCAAGAAACTAGACTCCGAACATTCTTTTGGTGTAGGTGGAATAAAATTGACTTGCAATTCACTCAAGAGGGGCCCATGCACATCAGTTCAACCTGATGGTAGTTCCTTGAAGATGGTTCTTCTAAAGAACTCAATTCTTCTGGAGCCAGAGGAGTGGATACTTCTTTCATATGAGAAAAATCATCTAACAGTACCCTTCCCCCTAAAACAAAATAAGGGTTAGGGAGAGCACCAAGAGTCCTAAATCTGGTACTGGAAAAGAGAGGTGATATCACACCAGGGTGGAGAAATGGGACACAATGTCCAAAGAGACTCACCTACTCAGGAGACCAAGATTCAGAAAGAGCAATGTCAGTCAACTCTCAATAAGCATTTATTTGATGCTTCCTAAGTTCCAGAAACTATGTTAAATGGTATAGAACACAAGAATGACAGACATGGGTTTGACTCTTGGCTTAGCTATTTATTCCTCTGGTCAAATCTTTGAACTGTTCTGTGCCTCAGTTTCCTCATCAGTAACGTGATGAAGAAATCATCATTTTTTTAAATCACTGGGAGAAAATGATACATATTTATGAGCTCATAATCCTTCCTCTAGTAACATCCCCTTCCATCTCTAAATTTTATGACTACTCTCTATTTTCCATGCCAAGACAAGAAGGAAGGTAATAAATATGCAAAGGGATTGCGTGGGAGAGGTGCTCCTTCTGCAAAGTGCTCTCCCTACTTTGAAGCCTCGCTTGAGGCAGACTTACCATACTAAACCAAGGCCCCAGCTGGTGCCTAGATTCATGTCAGTAGAAGAACACCACCCCCCACAATGAAAATTGAAGGGGAACTCTCTGGAGTATAAGTCTCAGGAGAACAGTGGAGAAGGTGGAAGAAAACAAAAGAGACCACCTCAGCCCTTCAGCAAAAATGACCTGTTCTTTCTGCCTGACGTCAAAAAAATCCATTCTCTTTGCCGAGATGCCAGGGGAGAAGCTGGCATGAGTCACTGCAAGCAGGTTCTTTTTAGATATAGATGAGATCCTAGGGAAACAATAACTTCAGGGGGCCTCAAAGCTACCACTTTGGAAGTCTGTGCTCAGGCTGTAAGGGTTGGTGCTTTCTGGGAAGGGAGGGGGAGGTAAAAGGCAGGCTTCTTATAGCCCACACTCAGACCTTTCTCAAAGGACAGTCCAGCTCATAAGTCTGCACATGGATTGTATGTGCATATTTCCTCCACCACCAACAAGCCAGATCAAGTAAAAATAACAAGCTGAGAGGAGAAGCGGGCAAGCTCGAACGCCAAGCTGGCTTCCTGAGCTGGCATATCAATGAATTGGGTTAATCAGGGAGAAGTGAAGAGACACACAAACTGCATTAGGGAAATTCCCAGGAGGAAACTGGAGATTTGTAAGATGAAAAGAAGCGAGTGTGATATTCACTTCTCCCCTGCTCCAATCTTTTTTATCATTGGGGGAAAGTGATACATATTTATGAGCTCATAATCCTTCCTAATCATTCCTACATCACACACACACAGCACATAAATTCACACAGCTCATACTTATAAATAATTATAAGTTATTTTTTCTGTCACTAACTTACTTCACCAAAAATATTGTTTATGACATTATAACTCACTGTACATACGGGTGGGTTTTGGTGTGGCAAGTAAAGTGGGTGTGGGGTATCACATTATCATCTTCCCTAAAAGCCAATGCTGATGAAAGCAGCCTTAGCACTGGCAGGACACCTTTAGTTTTGCCTTCCATGGCTGAAAACTCCTGTCACTAGAAAGCTGCCTTGGTAAACTAGTGTGAAGGTCCCAATCAGACTCCAAAGCCATAACCAAAATCTCCCATAATCCTGCACTCTCCTCTACTCTGATACTGACCTTCTTGGCTTTCTTTAAGTTCCAACTAAAATCCTACCTTCTCCAGGAAGACTTCTTCAACCCCTCTTAATTCCAGTGCCTTCCCTTTATTATTTAGTTCCTATACATATTTGTTTGCATGTTATCGCCTCCACTAGGTCATAAGCTCTTTGAGGGCAGTTGGCAGTCTCTTGCCTCTTTTTGTATTCTCAGCATTTACCACAATATCTGGCTCCTAGTAGTTCTTTAATAAATATTATTTGATTGATTGTACCCAGTTGGATTAGAGGTCAAGGAGAAGGGAGAGTTCCTGAGGAGGAAACAACCACAGACAACATCAGCCTGGCAGCTTGTCTTTGGTCACAATGTAAATGACATACTGGTGGAAGTTAAGGAGTTGAAACGATTGGGCATTACATATCTCATATGCTCTGTTCTAGGCTGATGACTGCCACCTGTGTCTAGTTCTCCATTTAGGAAAAGGAAGCAGGTAATACTTCAGATCCATCACAAGTGAAACACATGCTCTGAGTCAGTGTGTTAAGCCCTTGAAGCCTACTGAGGTTATAAACAGATGAGGCCTTGATGTAAGCAGTATAGGGCAGTCAAGTTTTAGTTAGGTTCCATTCTACATATTATAGGAAAACTGTACACTATCATTAAGTGTAGTACTTTAACTGAACTAATAGGGTTGTTCAATCAATCACTGGGAGCATATCCAAACATACATGCACGCACACACACATACACACACACACACACACAAGAATGCACATACACACATTTGTGCACATATAAGTATGTTTGTTGACTCCCTTCGGGTGCTTAGAAATCACTTGTAGCCTTCCTCAGGGCTGAGACTGTTATCACCTAAGAACACATTTTAATAATTTGTTTCCCCAGAATAAAAGATCTAAACAGGTCATTTAAGGCAAATGAATCATGTAAGGCAAATGAACATCCCTCTCCCAGGAATCACACACAGAGAGGGTCCTGGAAAGGATTGGAACAGGTCCAGAGGGCACACAGCAGTATGGTTCAAACTACAACCTGCTGTGGAAGGAAAGGCAAAATCATTTCCTGGCATCCCCTCCTGCTCAGGAATAGCAAACACCAGGAGGTTAGGTCTAAAGCATAAATCTGGATACTGAGACATAAGTATGGAATATTAGACCACAAAATAAGCCAAGCACTCAGAAGGTAGGGAGGGAAGAAAGCTTCTTCCCTAGAGGTCTTGAACCAAGCTAGCTCCCTGGCCATCACCAACCATACACAACTAGGAAAGAAATCCTACACACAAGACCTTTATACAAGTCCATACAAGACCATATAAGTCATACAAGACCAGCCATTTGTACGTTTCCCCTGCTTCTTCCCCAACCTACATCTAGACAGCCAGTAAATGAAATAAGAGGAATCATTAACTGTGTTTGTGTATTGCCCGATCTATACTGCAAGCCTCCTCCTTCCCATTCATACACAGCACAATGCCTACACTGTACAGATATTCAATAAATATTGAACTATGGAAAACATTTATTCACAAAGCCCTGACCCTCAAATCCTATAATGGAAACTTGGCTTCAAGTTCTATCAGCCAACCAATAAGTATTTCTTGAGAGCCTGCTTTATTCAAAGAACTCAGTTTATCACTATGGTGAGAGACAGGGAGAATAAGAAAATACATAGTTCTTTGCCTTCTAGGAGCTTCCAGTCTGGCTAAGGGCAAGATTTGGAAATACATTTAAGAAAGAATTCAGGACTAATATAAATGCTATATGAAGTAAACTTTGAAAAGTTGTTCATATGTTGATTGCCTTCCTTTCTTTTATATCTGTCTACTCAACTCTTCATATTTGGTTCTTCTAGCCCTACATGGGGCTAGAAACTACTCTTTCAATTGAATTTCTCTTTTAAAGGTGACCAGTGACCCCAACTGTTGCACTGAATGGCCTTTTCTTACTTAGTCCTGTATCACCTTGACCTTTCTTCTTCACGTTTTGATGCTTTTGACTACCTTCCTTAATATTCTCTTGTATTTGACTCTCCAAACACTATACTCTACTATTCTCCTACTAGCTTTATGAACACTCTAGTATTCCTTTCTTTAGTTGCCTTCGATATCTTGCCTACCCTCTAAAGTTGGCAGTGACCAGGGTTCCATTCTTAGCTCTCTTCAATTCTCTCTACATACTTTCTTCCTTGACAAAATCATCCTTTGACCCTTACTGTTATAAAAAAAAGGATCATATAACCTAGATTTCCAGCACTAATTTGGTTTCAACTAACTTTTTCAAATTGATCACTCACTACTTCCATTCACATATCCTCTCTAAACATGTCTGCCTCTATGACTGTTTCCTTTGCCTAAAATCAAAGACCATAACAGCTCTCTAAGAACTCAATGAATATTTGCTAAATTATATAAAAAGGAAAGATCGAAGAGGGTTGAGGCTAATTTGTTTGGAGGTGAGACTTGAGTTTGGACTTAATGGATAAGTAGAATTGTCTAAGTATTTGAGAAATAGTATGAACAGAGACATGGTGATGAGAATTGTATAATAAAGAGGAATAGAAGATGCCAAGACAGAAGCAATGAAAAATTCACTTGGATAAGTAAGATGAAGCTATTCTGTGGGCCTTGAATATCTGATTGAAGAGTTTAGACTTTATCTAGTAAGCAGCAGGGAGTCACTTACTGTTTTTGAGCAAAGAAACAATAAGAATAAAGTTCTACAGAGAAAAGATACTGACAGAGTATTTAAGTTATCATAGAGACTGAAGACAAGAGGACCAATTAAGTGGTTCTTTCAAGAGTCTCTGTGGATGTATGTGTGTGTGTGTGACAGAGAGAGAGAGAGAGAGAGAGAGAGAGAGAGAGAGAGAGAGAGAGAGAGAGAGAGAGAGAGAGAAGGGGGAGCAGAGAGAGGGAGAGAAGGAAGGGATAAATGGAAAATACAAATGATTTAAAAACAAAGGTTATCAATAAAAATGTATTTAAAAAATAATAATCTAGGCAAGAGGAAAGGGTGGCCTAGACTTTGGATTTTGGCAGAGGGATGAAAACAGGGATCAAAGAACATATAAGTTTCAACTATCAAAAGTGGGGGAGTCATGTATTTCAAGAAAAATGAACCTTCTCTGCCAGTGTTCATTAAGTACTGAGTGTCACGTACTTGCTTAGGTTAGAACAAAGCAGAAGCATAGTGTTTTTTCTTTAAACTAAAACTTGAAAGGCTTTCTGGCAGCCAATTTTTCTGAACATTTTCTAAACAGACCAAAGCAAGCTTGTTCTAAAAAAATATCTTTGTGGCTTTAACAACTAATTTGTAGTTAAGGAAACACTTGTTGTAAGAAAACTTAATTAGACAGAGCATAACAATTCATTAAGATGTCCAAAACCCCATTGTCTCCTCACCACCCTATCCTCCCCTACCTTGCCCCCACCTAAACCTAGGTATTAACTTACTGGCTGATGCCTTCAAATGAAGCCTCCCGGCATATACTGCCACTGTCTGTATTAACACCACGCTAGAAGGGAGAAGAAAAAGAGAATCGTCTTTGTCAGTACCAGCTCAAAACCATCTTAACTTCTAGATTTCCAAAAATGCAACTAATCAGGCAGCCCACACAAGCACCACAAAGAGTGAGCAGAGCAACACACTAAGAAAGGTCTCAAAAGCCAATTCCCATCCTTCCTGTTCCCCAAAAGATGAAACTATTCAACTGGATAACTTTAAATTCTGCTCTTATGTTTCCTTTCTCCTCACACCTCACAGGAGTGAGACAACTATGTAAAACTTAAAGCTGCCTATAGCATTTTGGGGAAAGTGAAGGTAAGACAACGCAACAATGTCCCAGGATCCTTAATAAAAGTCTCTTCCTGTGAGTCCATAAGGGCAATTGTCAGCTAATGGCCAGGCAGTTCACTAAGTAAAGGTGGGAGGGAAGAATAGCCTGAGGATTCTAAATCTCCAGCCATGGATGACAAATCTGGTTTCCCTTTATTCTATGCACACAAATCCCATTAACATTAATAGATCCCAGAGAGTATTGTCAAAGTTAGCCCATCTATAAGATGTGGGTAGAAATCTTATGCAGGACAAGCATTTATTAATATAAATCCATGAAGATGTACTATGTTCTTTTCTTTCCCTAATGGGAGAGAAACTCTGGAAGGAACAACAGAAGAAAACATGAGAAAAAATAAGTAGTGATTCAGAGGTAAAATGAATCATGGTTAGATTAGCAAGAGATTTTAAAATAATGTCTATTCCCCAAGAAACTGTCTAATTTTACTCCACAAATAGAACACATTAAAACAATTCTTTGCCCCATAATCATCCAATATAACTTCTCTGCCGAGCAGTCAAAACAACAGAGTTCAACAGAGACACCTTGCTAGAAGTGTTAAAAAAATAATGAAGAGAAAATGTTTCTGTAAAGATCAACTAACGAAAGGGGGAAAAAAATCATCTGAGCAAGTAAGGAGAGTTGCATTTTCTTATTTTAAAATCTAGGACCTCAAGAAAATGGAATAAATTCCATCGATATAAAATGGTATATTATTTCACATGGAAATTCAAATCAAGGTTTTCCCTCATCACAGTCCTAAGACAAAAACCACCACTAATTTAGCTTTATTAAAATATATTCTTGGCATGTGACAGTCCCAGATGTCAAACGAAAGGCCACTGACCTTTAGAGTCTTACTCTGCTGAAATGCTCAGCTAAAAATATTTCCTCAAAGAGACAAAGTGGTAAGGATTTATCTTGGTGTTTCTTTTCAATTTCATTAAGAATTGCATGGAAGCGGACAGTTGGGTAGCTCAGTGGATTGAGAGCCAGGCCTAGAGAAGGGAGGTCCTAGCTTCAAATCTGACCTCAGACAACTTTCCAGCTGTGTGACCCTGGGCAAGTTACCATGCCTACCCTTACCACTCTTCTGCCTTGGAGTCAATTGACTCCAAGATGGAAGGTAAGGGTTTATTTAAAAAAAAAAAAAAAAAGAATTGCATGGAAGAAGTAGAGCAAAATGTGACTGAAATTATGTTTACTCATTCTAGTACGTGAAATATTGGGGCTGGAAAGAATCTTATCTAATTCAAGTCCATTATTTTACAAATGAGGTAATTAGATAGGAAATGACTTGTCCATGGTCTTGCAATGGATTAGGACTAGATCTCATACCTCCTGAAACCCCATCCCATCATGATCTTGCCATGATATTCAGCCTCGCAGTCTATGTTGATGCTGTATTTGTCAGTTCTGTCTTATGGCTCTAACTTACTCCTTTAATAAGGTGGCATCTCTGTGTTCTGCTAGTCAGTCACACTTGGAAGTTGTCATATGACATATTGAGGAGGTAGTCAACAGGGTGTCCTCACCACAAGATACCCAGACAGTTATAATGAAATGTGATTTCCACAAGTTATTGATAAGATTTAATCAAATAGTGAAGAAACTCATTAAATATTCATTCTTTTGTCATTTTACTGCACTTCACGGCTATATGAGGCTTACCTACACAGGGAGAAGTTTTCAATTCACTAACCTCTGGGGCAGACTAGCATCAGACACCAAAAAGTCCCTGGAAAAACAAGCATCACTTACCAAGGTGAGGAGAACTGATGGAGTCAATGAAGTCAAGACTGTGGCTATCTAAAATTTAGAATGAAAAATTGCATTTGGTTATTAGAAACCATTAAAAAGGCAATAAAGCAAGCTCCCCAGAAGCAGGCAGTTACCCAGTCCAAACCATAGAAGTCACAGGTTCTCTATGCTAGACAATTAAAAGTAAATTGGTTTGAAAGAGATTCTCTTCTGTCTTACCATCTCCTTCTCTCCTGGAGACTGGGAACCAGAATCATTTAGAATGAAAAAAAAAAAAAAAGTAGAACCACCCCAGGGACATGTGTTAACAGCAGTGTGTCTTGTAGACTTGTCACGATCTGTCTCCATTTACCATCATGTAATGATTTCTAACAATTACAGTTGTTGAAACAAAGGGAGGTAATAGCATTTGGGGATTACATCTGCTATTGTCCTTGGGAAAGAGAGCAGGGACAGGCGATAACAAATGTGTAGGCTAATGGTTTTTTTCCTCCAAGATGACTATCAGGACACAAGAGTCAAGAATAATGGAAGAGAAATGCGGCCATTACTGTGCTGCCCAATAAAGCTGGTACAGGCCGCTGCTCCTCTCTGACACAGTTGTAAGCTGTGTGTTTGTTGTTCAGTGCACTGGATCATCTTTTATTGATTACAACTGCTTGAGTGGACCCCAGTTACCTCAGGGGGCGATGAAGCATTTCCAAGCCTACACTGATTCCAGCCCTCTATCATTTCCATTGAGACCCATTAGCAGCTCACAGTCATCAGCATATTCTGCTCTCATGCCACAAAAAATTAAAGGAACACACAATGCAGTGTCTCGTCCACTAAACACTGAGGCCCATCACTGAACAGCCCAGCAATGTCAATGTAGGCCCCTCATTTCCATAGGCGAGTGGTCTCCAGAGACCTCTTAGCTTTTATAAAACCTTCTCCACTAAATGTCCTTGCTTTACTTCAAATGATAGTCAGTGTTTTCAGGCAGACTAGCTTCTATGACAATTTAAGGGGAAAGGAGACACACACAGCATATGTAAGATGCCTTGCAGGTTTGCTTCTCCATTTTGAGATGTACAACTGCTTCCCAATGACACCAAGCCAAATTTCTGAACCATGTCCTGCTTGCCACTCCAAGCGCACTTATTCTTGGGGAATGGTGATTAAATGGCTATTGTTACATTATTGACAGATCAGGGGACAGTGACTTTGAATTGATCAGACACAAGAGGGCAACGTCTCTGAATGAGTGATTTTTTTAAAAAGAGAACTTAAATTTAAATATTCTTTTTAGAGTCAAAAATTGTTTTAAATATTGACTATTTTAAGGTAAAGTTGTTTTTTTAATAACACACTCCCTGCCTTACTATCAAACAATGAGCATTTACTGAGCATAATCTAACATTTTCTTGATGACTCAGGGTCATTATCATGAGCGTGAATTATTGTTCTGGGCAGTGAGACAGCAAGGTCCTTAGTGCCTACTGAGAAGTGTAGGGCAGTTTGTCTCCACACTAAATACTATATGTGTCTGGTTCTTTTAGTCCTCTGGATTCTTCTATCTCCTCCCTTGACATTATTCACTGCTTATGCTCTGCATCCATTATAACTTGAGAATAAATCAAGGTACCAGAGGACACTATGTAACCATAGAACAACTGAAAGAACTCTGGATTTTAAGTCAAAATTCTTGGATTCTAATCCTGGCTCTGCCACTCACTACTTGTGTCACTTTGGACAAATCACCCCCCCCCCATCTTCTAGGCTTCATTTTCCTCATCTGAAAGATGAAAGAGCTGGCTGGATTAGAGGGGCCCTAAATTTCCCTCCAGCTTTAAAACTTTCAATCTTAAAATTATTAAGCTAATAATCTAAATTTCACATACAACACTAAATTAATAAGCTCTAATGAGACATTTGATCAATTAAAAGGTGTTTAAGTATCTACATTATGCTCCACATTGAAAATCAATAGCAGTAGGGAATCAGTATCTACTCTCAATAAGCTTAAATTCTTCAAGAAACATGAGGGTGAGGGGGGTTTCAAGATAACTACACATTCATAGATAGCTATAAAATATATACAAAATAATTGGGGCAGAGGACCAACATTCTTCTCCAACAAATTAAATAGCAAGAGTCTTGTGATGGCTATTTTTCTCAACTTTTCTAGTCCTTTTCATTTTTTTACACATTTATGGCTATCTTACAGGTCACTGATAATGCCCAGAATGTGACTACATTTTTACTAGTAAGTTCTTCCTTATACACATACAAGAGGAAATTCATAGAGCTTCCTCTCCTGGGATACCCCAACAGTTGAGGGCAAACAAAGTCCAACTGGGCCAAATGGAAGGTAAGATTCCTGCTGCTCTCCACCATCCCATTCTCCTTCTACATCATGATCATAAATAACTATTCATTCTGGGGGTGAATGAAGCTATCTATTTACCTCCAATTCCCACAGGTTAGAAATCTGCTTTCCTGTCCTGTCTCTCAAGACAAGGAGTTACTAAAGAGTAATAGATTCTATAGACTCCATTTCACTGCATTAAGGTGGGGCTCCTTTCTGCTTTAGGTTGACTTTAATCTACTCAATAAACCCTTCTTAGGAACTAACACACAAAGGATACTGTTAAAAACAAAAACTAGCTCCTAGTGTTAAGTCTCTAAGTCCACCATTCAAGAGACCTCCATTCTTATGGCAAAGAATGTCTCTATTTTTACTGAAAAGCACTGGAATTGGAAACCAATTTATGTTGGGATCTGATACCCCAACTCCCCCCAAAAAAACCTATGGTACCTTTTTAATGGAATTTTTTTTTCATCTTGAAATAAAAATGCCAGTCAGTGGCTGGGTAGGCTCTTGCACAGAGATGGTCTCAACAGAGATCACAGAAATGAATCACCAGTAGCATCAGGTAAAAACTCCAGGATTCCAGTTCCTAAGGCACCTAGTATTAGCCAACAGACCACGTATCCTTCAAAGTTTTAGAGAGAGGAGGTACTTATATCTGGAGCTTCAAAGGACACTGATGTTAAGATGGATCTTATCAGAGCAGAAACAAAATGTGAAAAGAATCCCATGTGGCTAGGGGTGGAGCAGCAACAAGTCAGAATCCAAACTCAGCAGGTTCCTTACTGCCTCTGACGCTTAAACTGACTTTAGATAACTGACAAGGTACCTTGTTTCGTGCATGCAAATAATTTTTGGAACTATTTTAGATGTTCCAATCAAGGATATTAAAGTGACAGGTCATATCCATATTAATACATTCCCTGGCCATTATTAGATACCACAAAACAGCATGGTGCCTGAAGATACAGAAAAAGTCAGGATTTATCCAGGGCTGGGCACTGTGGGAGATCCAGGAAAGAAGACACAATCTTGGGGGGGGGGGGCAGAGGGGGAGAGGGAGGAGGAGCTAAAATAGCCAGAGAAGACTGGCAAGTCACATCATGTGCTAAACTAAATGAGACTATTCCAAAATGATGGGTGGAGGCAGACTTTAATGATGATAATCACAAACATAATAGTGAACATTTTTAAAGCATGTTTCTGTTTGCAAAGTACACTACATATCTCATCTGATCCTCACAGCTACTCTATCAGGTAGTAGTTATTCTTGTCCTCATTTTAATGAAACTGAGGCAGAGAGAAGTTAAGGGACTTGTCTAGTCTGCTAGTAATTGTACAAGATTCAAACCTGGGTATTCCTGATTCCAAAAGAACATTTGGGGCTGTGTCAATAAGAAATAGATTCATAGAAGAGAGAGAGTCAAACTGGGGCTTTTAGGATTTAGAGAGACATCAAAAAAGGAAGCAAGTCCTCCAATGTAAGAGGAATAGCATAAGCATAGGCGATAATGAGCATGAGATATAAAGGGGCATCAGTAAGTGAATGAAACTAGGCGGGATGGAAGAAATCTCAGACACATTTATGTAGAGAGGTGGTGAAGCTAGCCTCATCCTGTTTGCTTTTCCAAAGCTAGCCAGGGACATACCCCAGATGCCAGACCCAAATGAGAGCCTCATTTCCCACAGCATACAACCAGAATCATATCCCAGAAGTACTGAAAATGCCACTCCATCACAGCTTCTTTACCCCTGCACTAGAGAATCCTAAAGCTTTGGCTTGGAATGTAAATGTTCCCCAGCCCAGGTAAAGGAGGCTCTGACAGGGAAGATTTGAGTTCTTACAGGGGAGACCAGGCCTTGAGAAAAATCTGATTCTGGTTGCCCAAGCAGTTCTGAATAGAAGTCACCCACAGCTCTTGGCAGAGATGCTATTGAGTTCCCTACTTTTTTAAAGATAGCCAGGTGCACAAGCCCACAGAGAACATCTGCTTACAGGAGAGCTTGGAAGGGAAAATGTGGTTGTGCAATTGCAGTTGTTGGGCTATTTCTGTAAGTGCTTTTATTTGGGCTAAGTTAGAAGGATGAAGCTGGTAAAGAATCAGCCAACTTAGAGAAAACAGGGCGATGGCATCCATGATTGTTCAGGGGAAAGTATGGGGCTATCATGAGGACCTGGATGGTCTGTCTATTCTCAAACTGACTTGGAAATTTTGCTTTCATCTAATGTTTTCCAAAAAGTACTGTCTTCACTGACTAGCAAGGTGGAAACCAATATGGTCAGAGTGTATACATGCAATGAACACAAAGTCCTTTTGACTGGTCAAGTGTAGAAGTGATCAGATCTACTCAAGACTACAGATACACAGTTCTAATGGGTCACATTCTGCTAGCTGAATCAGATGCTCTCTGCATGTGAAGTATTCTGGGAAGTGTATTAAGTCTAAATTACTTCTTACTGTTCACTAAATGGTGCCCTCAGGGCCTGAAAGACTTGGACACATTTAAAGCTTCATTTACCTACATCTAAGGATGTACCTGATAGAATCAAGTCTACAAGGCAAAAACCATCTACTTTGTACCTTATATCTATGTCACTGGTTAATGACCACAATACAGAAGAACAATTAGCATATTCATTAATTAGATTCTTATTTACAGCCTTTGGTCAAATCTTTTTTTTTTTTTAAAGGGTAGGTCTCCTTATTTCATCCAAGCTAGAAATGCAAAGTCTACTCATGGGCTAGAACCACTTCTGATCTGCATGGGAGCTTTTTGACCTGTTCAATCTCCAAAATAGACTATTTTACCCCTCCTTAGGCAACCAGTTTGCATACAAACCTTGCTCCAAGGGGCTGATCATATTAATGCCAAACTTAGTGTGGACACCTACCTACTATGGCTTAGAACTCCAGACTGAATCTCAACCTAACCAATATCTGAGATTAAAAGCATATGCCAATATACCTGGCCTTTAGAGAAAGAAGAGACCATCAAACAGCTATGCTCTAGGGGGCCAGTCTTTAACCCAGGTCAAAATATCCTATGGTACTGATTTTAAAACAGAAGGTAAGGGTTTAAAAAAAACAAAAAACAAATAAAGATCTTTCCAAAGAGGACTCTGATTCAAAAATTTCTAATTGCTATTTCCTATAGCAGAGACTGATTGTTGTCTGATCTATAAATTGTGAAAAGTCACCACCATGAAATGTTGAATTGATTCAACCATTCTGGAGAGCAATATGGAACCACACTCAAAGGACCATAAAAGTATGTATGTCCTTTGATCCAGCAATACTAACTATTGGGTCTGTATCCCAAAGAGATCAGAGATAAAAGGAAAGGACCTAACTATACCAAAATATTTTTAGCAGCAATTTTTATAGTGGCAAAGAATTGAAAACTGAAGATTGTTCATCACTTGTGGAATGGATGAACAAGTTGTAGCATGGATTACTATCGCACCATTAGAAATAAAGAACAGGAGAAGTTCAGGAAAACCTGGAAAAACTTATACAAAGTGAAGTGAGCAAAACCAGAAAAACGATGGATACAGTAATGAAAATATTATGTGATGATCAACTGTGAAGGAAAAAACCATTATCAGCAAAGCAGTTTTCCAAAATAACCCCAAGGAACTCATGATGAAAAATGCTATCTGAAGCCAAAGAAGGAACTTTTGGAGTCAGATTGCAGATCAAGCATGCCACCTTCCACTTTATTTCCTTCATGAGTTTTTTATTGTATGTGTGCTATGTGTCTTCTATCATGGCATGAGCAATACAGAAATAAGTATTGAATATGTATAACTTACATCAGACTATTTATTGCCTTGGGGAAGGGAGAGAGAAAGGAAAACCTGAATCCTAAAATATCTAAAAACAATTGTGAAAAATTCTTTCTCAGTGTAACTGAAAAAATAAACAAATAAAGAATTGTTTTTAAATGAAGAAAAATTATCGCCACAATTCATAGAAGAAATTCCAGGGAGAACCAGAAAAAGTAGGTTAGCTAGGGTGCATACAGAGTTTGTTAAAGGGATAAATACAGGGAAATATTTTTATTGCAGAACAGGATCCAGAAATTTACAGCAAAAGAAAATGCTAAAAGCTAGGAACTGAGTTTGTGTTTTATCCTAGAGGCAACTTCTTGAGCAAGTTATATGACAAGCTCACATCTGTGTTTCAGGAATATCACCTTGGCAGTTACATGCAGGATAAATTGGATTGGAGACAGAGATCTTAAATGAGAGGTTGACTTACTAGTCCAGCTGAGTGATGAAGGCCTCAACTAGGATGGTAATTGAGTGAGAAAGAGAAAATGAGAGAGAAAAAAATGCAAGTATACTATGATGACATAATTACATAATTACAATCAATAAGACTTGGTAGCTGGCTAGATATGGGAGGTTGGGAAGGTAAGGGTGACTCTAGGTAGTAAACCTAGGTGAGTGGAAGAAAAGTGATGCCATAGATAGAAATAAAGAAGTTAAGGAAATGTGAACAGGAGAGAAAGATAAGTTCCAATTTTGGACATGTGGAGTTGAAGATGCCTGATTAAGGAGGAGTTAACCAGCAGGGAGTCAGAAATATAGGACTGGAGCCCAACTGGGAGCTGAAGGCTTGATTGGCCTGCAAAGAAATGACAGCTGAACCACTGGGAGCTTACGAGATGACCTAGAGAATATCTGGAGAGAAAAGAAGAGCAACTAGAACTGAAAACCCAGTTCCTTGCTGAATGGGAGAGTGTGATAAATTAGGAAATTAGACTAAATTATGTAAAATTACTGTTTGGATGAATTACAGTCAACAACTATTAGTTAAAACAACAAAAAGATACTCACTTCATCCGAATACTGCACATCATCCACAGCATACTTCTTCCTGAAGTGTTCACGGGAGTGAATCCTTTACAAAAAAAAACAACAGAAGTGACTGGTGAATGTCATAGCACAGGGCATGTCTAATTAATGCCAATGAAAAAAAGTCAACAGTATTCAGGGAAGTTCGCATGCCCAGAATGCTAATTAAGTAATCAAAATGTATTTATTAAGTGACATCTACGATAAGGTGCTGGGAAGACAAAGAGAAAAAGGTAACAATACCTACCTCCAAGGGGTTTACATCCTATCTGTGCAGACAATGTGCATATATAAAGATTCACAGATCAAGAGACTAAGTATACACATAAGTATACACAAAATATGCATGAAATAAATAAAGGCAATTTTTGTAGGGGCCATTAGCAGCTGAAGGGAATCAGGAAAAGTTACATGGAGGTATGACTTAAACTGAACCCCAAAGGAAGCTCACAGGATGCTAAAAGAAGATGAAATATATTCCAGGTCCTGAGACAGTCAGTCTGTACCAGGGCATGAAAGGAAGGGATGGAACACTACAGGAAAAACAACATGGCATTTTGGCTAAAATGTAAAATATAAGGAGAGCTGTGCATGATAAGTTTGGGAAGGTAGGCTGGAATCAGGCTATAAAGGGATTTAAATGCCAAAGAAGAGTTTGAATTTGATCCTACAGGTAAGAAGGTGCCATGGAAATTTCTTGAACAGGGGAGTAATATGGATCTAAGGATGTGTGTCTTAGGCATACCAATTTCAACAGCTGTCTAAAAGATAGATGCAGGAGAGGAGAAACTTGAGGCAAGGAGGCCATTTGGGAGACTACATACAGCAATAGTTCAGGCAGGGATTGAGAGGGGCCTGGATTAAGGTCCTGGCTTTATAAGTAGTGGTGGTGGTGGTGGTGGTGGTGGTGGTGGTGGTGGTGGTGATGGTGGTGGTGGTGGTAATAGTAGTAGTAGTAGTAGTAGTAGTAGTAGTAGTAGTAGTAGTAGTAATAGCTAACATATATAACACTTACTATATGCTAGGCATGATACTAAGTGCTTGACAAATATTATCTCATTTGACCCTCATAACAATCATGGGAGATAGATGCTGCTATTATCCCCATTTTACAGATGTGGAAACTGAGGCATGTAGCAGTTAAATGACTTCCCCAGGGTCACATAGCTAGTAAGAGTATGAGGCTGGATTTGAACTCAAAACTTCTCGACTCCAGGCTCAGGTCCCATCTACTGAGCCAATGAGCTTCCCCCAACAGAGAGAAAAGGGTAGATATGAAAGACGTGGATGTAGAATCTACAACACATGGCAACTGAATACATATTGGGGAGGGAGAGGCTGAGGGATTGTGAGGAGTTGAATATGATATTGAAGTTGTATATCTTGATGGCGATGGGATAACTAGAAGGACAACATCCTCAACAAAAGGGAAATGGAAAATGAGTGGGTTTGGAGAGAAGTGACAAACTCTGTGTTGGACATGTTGAACATGAAATGCCTAAGGACCAGTCACTGGCAGTGGTGATAGTGGAGAGGATAAGAAGAGACAGGCCAGGATCTGAGAGGCATCTGCATAGAGATGATATCCAACTCCACAGACAATGAAGAAGTCACCAAGGAAGTGAGAAGGAAAAAGAGTCCAGGATGGAGCTTGAGTGTATACTTGAAGTGACTGGGTAGGAAATGTACGAGGAGTCAGCAAAAAAAGCTGAGACAGAGAGGTCTAACAGAGAACAGGTAAACCAAGGGGGAATCGTGTCACCAAAAAAAAAAAGAAAGGTAAAGAGTACCTGGAAGAAGAAGGAAGTCAACAGTGCCAGATAGGTCCAGAGAGATGGCATCATGGAGAGAACATGGATCCTGTCTCAGACATTTACTAGCTGTGTCATTATGAGGAAGTCATTTAACATCTCTGTGCCTCGGTCTCCTCGACATCTGTAAAGTAGGGATGATACCAGTCCCTAACTCCCAAGGTTACTGTGAGGATCAAGTGAACTAACAATGTAAAGTGCTTTGCAAACTCTAAAGTGCTATATAAATGCTAGCTTTTATCATTATCATGATCATCATTAAATTCTGAATGAAGAGAGGTCAGAAAGGAAAAGCACAGATAAAAGACCCTCAGCTTTGGCCATTAAGCAATAACTTGCAGCATGAGAGAGAGTAGTTTCAATTGAGAGATGAAACCAGACTGCAAAGTATTGAGAAATAAAAGGGAAGGAAGCAAAAGCAATGACAGCAAACAGCTTTTTCTAGGAATTTGGTGGTGAAAGGAATGAGAGAAAGAGGATGATAGTTTGAGGGGATGATAAAGTTAAGTGAAGGTTTAAGTAGGGGGATATGTGGGCATATTTGTAGGCAGGAGAGAAGGAAATGACAGATAAAGAGAAATTTAAGATTGGAGAAGGAGGAATGACTATGAGTCAGTCTGCTGGTAGAGGCTGGAAAGGATGGGAGCAAGGGGAGATTTAAAGGATTGGTCTTGGCCAGGAAAGGAGCTGCCCTTTCATCAGAGACCTGAGCCAAGGAGAGTTGATGACAAGGAGTTTTGAGATACAGAAAAGCAGAGAGAGAAGTCCTAGGGAATAGCCTGTTTTCTCAGGAAAGGTTGACGGAAGTTCCTCAGTTTGTGATGATGAGAGGAGAAGTGTAAGTGTGAAAGGAAAACAGAAAATTTGGAGCAACCTTTATAGGGAGGTACTTAGATTTGGAAGAAGTAAAAGGATTGTCTGGCAGCAATGAAGAACTACTTGAGATCAGATAACAGATATGTAGTGGCTAGTCAGCAGTACTGGGTGACTTCCTATAACCACTGTCCACAGTAGGAAAGGAGGATGCAGATAGTACAAGAAAATCATAGCAAGGTATAACTGACAATGGCATAGAGCTCAAGGGATTTGAGAGCCCAGGCCTGAAATGATTAACACTTGCCTGGAGTCACACAGCCAATAATTGTCTAAGGCCACATTTGAACTCAGGTTTCCTTCCCTTTAGGCCTAGTGTTCCATCCACTGTACCACCTAAGATTATCTTGAGGTCATGAACCTATGTGACTGGAATTACAGTGGCATCCGGGAAGTTCAGAAGGGGATAAGGAGATAGGATGAGGGGAAAAAGATTTTTAGTTTTGAAGAAGCTGATTCTGAGAGGCTGAAGAGATGTATCCATTGTTAAATATCCAATAGGCAACAGATATATGAATGGAGTTTGGCTGTGGAAAGGAAAAATATAAGCCAAAAGTTTGAAGAAACAATATGGTGCTTACTGTTTCTCCAATCAGGCAATCTATCTCCTGACTATAGGGGCATTTTTACTGGTTCTCCCTTCTCATCTCTGTCTCCTGACTTTCCTGGCTTCCTTCAGTTCCCAGCTAAAATCCCACTTCCTATACAAGGTCTTTCTAATCCTCCTTAATGCCAGTGCCTTGCCTCAATTGGTCATCTCCAATTTATCCTGCATATATCTTAATTGTATATATTTATTCTCATGGTACTGTGTTATTTGGAATTTTGGGGGTTCTTTTGAGGGTTGTTTGGAGTTCATTTGAGTTTTAAATATTTAGATATATGACAAACTTCCTGTGGATGTTTAGGGGACTTGGAAACTACATTTCCCATGGTTCCTCTTGTAATACAGGTAGACAGGAAGTGTGATTATGTAAAAGAACAGTATAAGATTCCTGAGGTCATTGGAGGTGGGCTCTCTTTGGTACAAGGGAGCCAGGTGGGCAGAAGGTATGGCGGGGGATTTGAATAAAATCTTAGCAGGCGCATGGTCATCTTATATTTTACCAACATGGCCTTAATTAAAATATTAATACTTCTTTTAATATCAATCTATATCAATTTTAATCATGACAGTATCCACCCTAATTAGATTGAGTTCTCTGAGAGCAGGAGCTGTCTTTCCCTTTCTCTGTATTCCCATCACTTAGCACAGTGCCTAGCACATATTAGGCAATGAAATATTTAATGATCAAGGAGAAAACTGAGGCTCAGTGTGTTCCTGAACTCCACAAGGTAAACTTTTGATCCAGTTTGCCCAGAACCATGCCACCATGTCATTTTCCCCAACCATTTCCAAAACATACCACTATAAATGCATGTAACCATCCAGCTCCTCTTTAAGAGCTGTCTTCTCCTACGAGAATATAAACTTCTAGAGAGCAGGGACCATATTGCTTGTTTGTATCTGTACCCCAAGCACTTGACATAACACCTGGCACATAGGAAGAATTCATTCAAACCTAGCAAAAACAGGTTCCCTGCCCAGACTGCTGCTATGCTCAGGGTTACATTCTCATTCAAATGCATATCTCAAAGTTAATGTGGCCAGGCTCTAGGTAAGGAACCTACAAGGAGAGAAAGACTAAGACTTGCAACTGGGGTCTGAGTATGAAACAGAGATAAAAGTAGCCCATCCAGTATTATTTTAAAGTTTTTGTTTTGACAACCTCTGAGTACAAACTGAAATATAATTTTCTCTCTTTATTTTTCTTTCCTTTTTTTTAAGTTTAGCTAATCTGCAAATAGTTTTTATATGATTTCACATGTATAACTGATGTCATATTGCTTGCTTTCTCAGTGAGTAGGAGGGAGGAAGGGAATTTGGAACTAAAATTTTTTAAAGAATGTTAAAAACAAATAATAAATTTAAATGTTTTTTAAAACACACAAAAAAACATTTCTTTCTGTGCCTGTCTTGCTCTGCAACCTTCCTCCTGTGACTAGAGCTTTTCTCTCTGGGTTCTATCTTCAGCAAAGAAAAATAATGAAGTACCCATTTGGGTATATAGAGAACCTCTCAGTTACTTGTATATGGTATTCAATCTATTGCCCCAGAGTCATTTTTGCTCTAGTCATTGGATTAAAAACAACATAATGGGGTTAAAAGAATTTGGAGCTAATGGAGTGGAGTTCAAACCCTGCCTTTGCCTATGGAATAATTATTTAATCTCTCTAGTCTTCATTTTCTCCTCTGTAAAAAATTAGATGGTCTAGATCAGTGATAGGCAAACTACAGCCCCTGTACCAGATTGGGGGAAGGGAGGGCTGAAATGTTCTATCCAGCCCTGGGCAACATTATTCCTAATCTGACATATTCAATGAGTAGGATACAATACAGTGAAACTTTGAAAGAATTGCCTTAGAAACAGACTGACAGATGAGCATTTCCTTTCCTTTGGCCCCCTCTTTAAAAAAGTTTGCCCGTCACTGGTCTAGATCATAAGGTCCCTTACAGTTCTAAATCTATGATCCTATACCGTAATGGTTGTTTTTATGTGCTGTGGATTACAAAATTACATAATGGAACAGCCTTTTCAATAAAGAAACAAAACAAAACAAAACTACTACAGTTTATCATTTGTCTCAGGATTAAATCTACTCAAATCTTTATTTCTAACGGCCAACAATACTAAGTGGTAATTAAAACTCATCATAAGTCCACCTTCAGCTATGTCCACAAAACACAAGTGGGGTGGAAGCTAAGATACTAGAGGATGGATCATACCTATAGAGGGAAGATCATATGATGACTATCAAAAGAGCTTAATGGTCACTTGATTTTAGAGATTTAGGAAGAGAGATTAAGTAATCTGTCTCAGGTTATACAGCTAGTAAGTATCTGAGATGGGTTTTGAATTTGCCCAGAAGTTTTTGTCAAATAGTGAGTTCTTAAAGCTGGGATCTTTGGGTTTATCAAACACACTAGACTGCTGAGGCCATTTTCTCCTAATTTATTCCATTGATCTATAAGGTAGGATTTGAACTCAGGTCTTCCTGACTTCAAGTCTGGTGCTCCATCCACTATAATACAATAACCACCAAAACCTGACAAAAGGTCAGTTTCCCTTGACTTATTGTGAGCCCTGTTCTGCTAAGAAGACAGTCTTCTGGAGGTCACCTGTGGATTGAAGCTAATCACTAAAATTCAGGTTGACTTTATAGGGGCGCTAAACTGACTCCTTCCCCAATCTCCTCTTCCCCTAGGAACTATTCACCTATTGCGAAAAGAGCCTCCTAGGTAATGTCCATTTGATTCTCTCTTCATAAGGCAAGCTCAGCCTCATGGCAGCCAAAAAAGAAAAACATCTGGAGGTCCTATAGCTAGTACTTTCCTCCTACCAAAGTCCCAAACACATGTTAATTTGTCTTGAGGAAACATGGTAGATCAATATCAAGGCTGAATAGGGTCTCCTGGATTCTTCCCTCAAGCTTCAGATTTAATTTCAAGTTTCAGTTGTAGTCAACTGATATTGAATTCTAACAATATGCATCAGAAAAGATAAGGACAACCCCTCATTTAGCATACTTATAGTCTACACTACTCATCTGTCACTTAGTATATCCTATCCAGTATCATTATTTACCCTGACATTCAGTATGTCTGAGGAAGCCTACCAGAGACCAGCAAACTTGTCTCAAAGAAGTCAGGCTTCTTTCTAATTGTTCATAAAACTCTAGGGGTCATGTAACAAATAAAAAGGCTAGAGTAGATGATCTCAAAGGTGTCTTCCAGTTCTGTAGTCTGTGATCCTATGAAGAGACCCATGAATACCATTCCCCACACCCTTAGCACCTTTTCTGCATAGAGTGCTTCATGGCCAGGATCCCATTGTGAGCTTTGTAACAACTCTGGGAAGAAAGCACAGCAGGAATGATCACCCCCATTTTATAGATGAAGAAACAGACTCCCAGAGGTCAAGGGGCAGTCATAGAGCCACTAAGAGCCAGAACTAGGACCTGAACTCAGTCTAGGGATTTGTCCCTGAAGTACAACAGCCTCCTGATTGGTCTCTGTCTTGTGTCTCTTCCCCTCTCCAAACCATCCTCCATGCAGCTAGCAAAAGGATTTTCACTTATAGATCTGACCATGCTATTCTACTTTTCAAACTCTAGAAGTTCCATGTTTTCTCTAATATCAAATATAAACTCTTCTTTATAGCTTTTAAAGCAGTTCACAACTTATCTTTCTAAACCCAAACTCTTTCCAGTCTTATCATACATTCTTCCTTCCTTGTACTCTACAATTCAGCCAAATACACCTTCCCTTTTGCTCTTCACACATAGCACTCCATCTCTGGTCTCCATAGCTTCCGTGACCACTCTCCTTTTCTCCCCATATTACTCATGTGGGTGTGGACAACTCATTTAATATCTCTGCCCCTCAATTTACTCAATTATAAAATAAGAGTTTGGCCTAGACCACAAGATCCCTTCTAGTTCAAAATCTACCTTCCTATGGCATAATATATGTTTCCCCATGCTGTGGTTTGTAAAATTGTATAAGTCTTTTTAAGTAAAGAAAAAAACTTCTGTAGACTATCTTTTGTCTTGAGGTCTAATCTATTCAAACCCTATCCACATTCAACTATTCTCACCATCTATACTCCTTGGCATGGACTCCACTATCATCAGGCCCCCAGGAAAAGCTCCTCATCAAGAAACTCCCTGAAACTGCATCAGCTTTGTTATTCACTTCTCACCAGTAACCTTAATAGCCTCTGCCTCTGAATGGAGAACAGAAGTGTGGAACAAAAAATTCTTCCCAAAACCTCCACTTAAAAAGGGCTCACAGACCCAAGACTTTTCACCAGCTAGATTCTAGATTAAACTTCTCCCACCTCCACTTTTAAAGTTTTCTTTGGAGTATTATTTTCCACCATTAGGTTGAAAGCTCCTTGAGGGTTGGGACTTTTTCTTATTTGTATCCCCAGCATGCAGCACAGTGTCTAGCACATAGTAGGCACTTAAAAAATGTTTACTGAATTGAACTCTTATTTCTGGAATATACTCCCTCCTCACTTTCATCTAATAAAATCCTTCTCTTCACAGTTCAAAGCATAATCTTCTACAAGAAATCACTTCTGAATCCACTAAAAGTTAGCGCTCTCCACACCAATTACCTTTTATTTATATTTATTCTTTATGTATTTACATATGTATTTGTCTCCCCTGACAGAATGTAAGCTTCTTGATTAATAAGGTTTGTTTCATTCCTTTTATCCTCAGCCTGGCACATAGAAGGCACTAACTAAATGTTCATTAACTACCTGAATGACAGGAATAAAGCTCCAATTGTACAAGAATACGAAAGACCAAAACATTACAGCAGCTAAAGCAAATGAACGACAAATGGAATCAATATCTCCCTTTCTGGTTCTTCCTGTCACATGGCAGGTGACCAAAGCAACATCAGCAAGGGACTAATTTTTCCAGTCTGGACCCAACTTGTATAGAAACAGTTTATATAAAGGCCAGCAAAACCACTGTGAATCAAAAATAATTCTTCATGTTACTTTTGGTGAAATCTCTGGTGAATACTGCTGCCAATTCCACCCCAATCCAAAGCAGCAACAGTCACAAGAGACTAAACACCATGGCCATAATCTTCAGGAATTTCGAAAGCCTCCTTTCAGATAGGAGAAAACTCATTATCTGGGACAGTGATGGTGAACTGATGGCACGCAGAGTGCTCTCTGTGGGCACGAGTGCCATCCAAACCACCACCACCACCAGTTTGTTACTGGCAGAGGACTCAGGCAGAACTGCTTCCCTCCCCCTCTGCACCATACCTGATGACATTTTTTTTCCACATCACCTGCCCCCTCTGTTCAGCAGCACAATGGGAGTGCACAGGGGGTAAGAGGGGCAGCTCACAGAGGGCAGAGCTAAAGGGGAACACAGCACTTGGGCCACTGCCCTCTGCCTCTTCACCTTGAGGACATTCCTAACTTCACCCACACTCTCCCCAGCAGCCCAATGGGAGTGCTTCCTCCCTCCCCTGTGAGGGGTAAGGGGGGAGGAGAGGGAAGGGGAGTGCACAGCTCAACATCACAGATCCCTCTCCACCCGCCAGCACTTATCCTCAACCAAGCAGGAGCTACTAGAAGATACTGAAAGCTCTAAGGATTGACCAGTTGATTCTCTTTTCTACATCCTGAGTGATGATGACCAGAGGATCATTTAGAGTTAGAGGTGACCCTTGAGATCATCTAGGGACTGACCACTTGTCAGAGATGTTACAGAAGGGATTCCTTTTACCTGGGTTTGTCTATGTAGCCTCAGAGATCATTTCCAACTCTCAAAGTCTGCGATGCTTTGATACTCTTGACTGAAGTCTAGAGGGAGGCCATGATGGCCCAAAAGCTAGTAAGTGGCAGAGGAGGGATTCAAATAAAGGTCTTTGTGCTTTATCAACAGTAGAAAGCTGTTGCGAAGCATAGGAGAGGGAAAAGGGGGTGTAGAGAGAGGAAGTGTCTTTCAGTTTTTGACTCTGACAGAAGTTCCTTGGCCTACAAGAACCTTTTCTGAAATTCCACCATATACAGCTGTCCTCAATACTCAGTAAGCATTTAACACACCTGGCCCTGAAATGTTCAAGTACTATAATATGAAGATTTCTCCCTGAAAATGTCCAAATTTATTCTTTTTCTCCCCACTTCCTAGGGAAACACAGGACTGGGATTCTAGTAGGTAGTAAACAAATTTTGCTTTTACTTAAGATACTTAAGGAGCATAGTCTGGAAGCCTGAGCAGCTGAGAAACCAGCAGACAGGTGATTTGGTCAGCCAAAAGGTCAGTCTAATCTGCAACCACGATTGGGGGTGGGGAAAAGGATAAGACAGGCCCACTATGCCATCACAACTGAAGGTTCTGCTGGTATTCCTTTCTTTTGGAATGAATTATGTTGGACAAGTTCCAATCCACAAGTCCAATTAGTTTATGCTATTTACATTTTTTGGCTTTTATTTCCTCATTAAATTGCCCCTAGTGACCACATGTGGTCTGAAGCAAGCAGCTGCTAATGTATTCCCCTGGTTATCTTTTATTTCAATCCACATTGATTCACCTCTCAGTATATGAGTTCTCCAAGGTCATCAATTTCAGTTTCTACTAAAACTTTCCTTTGAGACACAGAAGGCAGCTTCCTCCCATTCTTTCACATGGCCTCTAAGAGAAACTAGATTTTTAATTGATCTTAAAAAAAAAAATCAATCCCTGTATTACATAATTTGGCTTTTTTAATTTAAATTAATAAATATGGCTGGGTGTATTAACTTTAAACAATTAGTTTGGAAGAAGGCAAAAATCTCCCTATGTCTGTCACACGAAAAGTCTAACTCTTTCTGCTCCAGGCCCATCTCTGACCTTTTCCCAACACAAACACTTTTTTCCCCTTTAGAAAATCCCTGGCCTATTGGATAAGTCAACTTTGCCGCTGTTTACAGTACTTGAATAAACCGAGAGAGTGAAGCAGTAACATTTACCTTTCTGAAAATGAGAAGTTATCTGCTCAAATTGGTCACTGCAATGACACAATGACAGCATCCCAGAGGGCAATATTATATAATGACATGTCAAAAACAAAAGTGGTGAGTTTATTCCCTGGTATCCTACATACCTTCACACTTCTCCCCCAGTTCTCTAAAATTTGCAGAAAAGGTTGGGATAGTCTCCAAATCCCTTTCAGTGTTTACATCTATAATATCTATCAGAAACTAACATAAAAACAGCAAAAATGCCACATTGGGTCATGTCAATGGCCCATTGCTCCATTCTCTAAGTCTAGCAGGAGGCACTGAATATTTTCTCACCATTGACATTAAGTTCAAAAAGATGGAAGGGTGGAGGGGAAAGGTTAAGGTTACAGCAAAGAGGATAAAAGTTGGAAATAGTCAATATGCAGGGGTTGTGGGAAGATACTGACAAATTAACAATGTAGTTTGAATTGGTACAACTATTTTGAAATGTTATATGGAACTGTGCAAAAATCAAACTGATTAAAACAGCTACACCCTTTGGCCCACAGTCCCACTGCTAGGCATATATTCTAAAGAGGCTTAAAAAAAAAAAAAAAAAGGCTTATACTCATGGTAGCACTTTTGTGGCAGGAAAGAAATGGGAACAAATAGATGACTCTTAATTGAGAAATGGCTAAACAAGCTGTAATATATGCATTTTTTTATTTTGGACCAGAGCTGTGACTCCATTGTGTAGGGAACTACCAGTGAGTGACAAAAAGTAACTCCTTTGGGACTCAGTCTTAGAGAATTGCCTGCAGTAGTAAAAGGCTGAAATGACTGGCTCAGAGTCACACATCCAGTAGGTATCAGAGTTAGGATTTGAATTTGTTTCCACAAATCCAAAACAAGCTCTCTATCCATTATGACATACTATTGCTCTACATTAACATAATGGAATATAACAGCACTGTAAGAAATCTCAAATATGGATAATTAAAAGAAACATGAACTAATAAGGGTGGATAAACTGAACCAGAGAACCAAAACACACAAGACTACAAAGGAAACAAAATGAAAAAAGAAAGTCAAATTGAAATATATGTGATTATAATGACCAAACTTGGGCCCAGAAAAGTTATGGAAACCTCCCTCCTCTTATTGGAAGGATGAGGAATATTTATTTTGCTGATTGATGCTTTTGAATTATCATTATTTTTCTTTGTAAGTCTTTGTCATAAAAGAAGGTCCAAAAAGATAGGGGAGGTGAAAGAAATATCATATAAAAACAGAAGTTTTTAAAAACAAAACAAAAAACCCTTAAGATTATCATCATCCACAAACTGATCTAAACCCACTAATTGTTTGATTTTGTACAATCTCTCAGCAAGTTTAATCATTTTCCCATTCACTGTATTAAGTACTATGTATATTCTTTCACTTGTCCTAAAGTTACTCCTTTAAGTAGCAAGGAGGGCGCAGCTTCCTTAGTGTAAGTATTCTAAGATTTGGTAAACTCTAATGTGCCAAGGTAGCCAATATAAGATGAGCTATAAAGGGGGCTCACTGATTCCCTCCAGCAGGAGGCAGAAATGTAAACTTTTTAGGAGCACCAACAGAATGTTTGCTGCCTTACTCCAATCCTATGTGACATTGTGGACAATAAAGAACATAAATTTCAAGTTTGCCATATCTGTTGCCATAGGGGGTGGGGGAAGGAGAGTTTAAATGATCAGTAACATCTCTTCCCCCAAAGGAAAATTTAATCCCACTGCTAAGAATTAAATAATTAAATCTCCATCTCTCATTGAATGGTTCTTAACCCCCCCCCTTTTTTTAAACTTACAACCCAGGGCAATGAGGTACCAGGACATACTGAAAATTTAAATTGGTGTCACACCAGAGAGTCAGGTATTAAGATCCACACAATTAACTGCACATCTAGGAAACTCAATGAACTATGGCACTGCATACTCTTTGAGAACCACAGTCCTAATCCCGTGCAAAGCATCAGCTCCCTATCCTATCTTAGACAAATGAAACTTCTTTTCCAAGTTCCAGAAAAAAAAAGTTTTTATACTTATCTGGATAATCAAAGGGAAGAAGACAAGAATAGAGAGTCAGCAGGTAAAGGGAAGTATCCAGATCCCAAACTTGTGACCAAATTTATCATCTCAACTGTTTCTCCTCACACTTGAAGTCTTATCTTACACTGGAATCATCTAATACTGAAAGTGAATTTCCTGTATAATGTGCTGCCTCAATGTTGCTGAGTTAAGTCAGTTCAAAATTCTAAGGGAAACTAATTCTGAATGATAGTTACTTGTGTAGAACAGGTCAGAGACATGCAGCAGATGAGCTTTGCATGAGACAAATGAGGGCAATCAGGACACTGGGGTTGTAGAAAACTAGGAAAATATGGACACTAGAACTAGTGTAGGATTGTGAGATAAATATAATGTACCTGATTATAGAAAGAAGATGAGAATTTGATTATTAAGCATAAGCTAAGGTGGGAAGGTGAGAGAGATACAGAAATAGAGACAAAGGTGTGAAAAGACAGACCAGCTAAGCTTGGAGTTGGAAGTGATCCATATTATGATTGCTAGTGATGAGTGAGGACAGATAAGTAGAAGGATTGACTGGAAGTAGAGAATTATGTCACCAAACAGATTGACTAGTTTGGCTAAGACATTATGTTCCATGGGGTTTTACTATCACAGTATGGATCAACTCTGGGACAGCTAGATGGCACAGTTGATAAGAGTGCCAGGTCTGAAGGCAAGAAGATATGATTCATCTTGTGCAACTCCCTGGGTCTCTTTTTACTTCTGGCTTTCAAAGCCTTTCATAACCTGGCCCCTTCCCATCTTTCCAGTTTTCTTTCACTCACTCCCTCCATGTCATCTTCAATTCAGAGGCCTCCTTGTTATTCTTAGAACTAGACACTCTACCTCCTAACTCTAAGCATTTCGACTGTCTATCCACCACACCTGAAACTCTCTCCCTGCTTGCTCATCTCTATTGCCTCACTTCCATGGCTTCCTTCGAGTCTCAGCTAACGTCTCATCTTCTATAAGAAGTTTTTCCTAGGCTTGTTCATCTTAATACCCTTCCTCTGAGATTATCTCAAATTCACGTTTTCTATAAGCTATTTCCCCCATTGAACTGAACTCCATGAAAGCAGGGTTGTCCTTTTTTAATTTTTTTTTTTTATCCCTAGCACTTAGCACTGTGTGCCTACACACAGTGAGCCCTGATAAATGCTTGTTGGTGGCTTACAAATGAGGAAACCAAGCCTTAAAGAAGTCAAATGAGTTGCCCATGATCACGGAGCTACTTTCAGTCTGGGATTTGAACTCAAGTTTTCCTGACTATGCCACATTGCCCCATCATATTCCAGCTTTCACATTCTATAGTTATGAAGGTCAATGGGGAGCACAGAACTATTCCAGGGAGCACAAAGATACTCCCTGAAGCTCTCCAAAGAAGTATTGACTCTCGAAAGAAGTATTGACGTGTTCCCAAGCAATATTCAGCCATCACTCGAACTCCACTTAACATGCACAAATAGAGGGCTGCTAATGGGTGGCCTGAACTTTCAATTTTCCAAAACACTGTGTCCAATGAAACCATCTCAAAACAATGTTAGTGACCATTTTTGTACAAGTGTCCTTAAAAGCTTTAAAAGATCCATGTCTTTAAAAGATCCATGAGTTCTCATGTAGCTGATGCAGTCATTGGAGCCCCAATAGGTTTTTACATTTTAGTAAAGTGCAGCCACTCAAAAAAGAGTCCAAACTTTGGGAGAAGAAAGAATGATGACAGGCAATGAAATTGCAAAAGCAAACTTCTAAGGCATACATGTTCATCTGAAAAGAGAAAACCCCTGGGGGGTTGTCACACTGGAGTGTCTGTCAAATCATAATAATTCCAGGCACCACAAATAGCCAAGCTTCAGTGCTCAAGTCAATACAACTATACAACTTCCTTTGGTGGAACAAGCAACATTTTACACCTATAATGGTAAGCTTTGGACTGGGAACACTTAGGAAAATGGGAACAACTGATTCAACAGAAGAGCCAATCTCAAACCTATCTCTCCATTTGCTCTTCTGAGAAGGATTCAGGGCCCCCACTAATGGCTACTTCCTACCTTTAGCTTGTAAAGCATCCATTATTTCCTTTCATTTTCCCTCATGGCCAATGTTACTTTAAATGATATATTTCTATTAAAATCGGCTCTTAGTTACAGAGATTTGAGAAATTGCATTTTTGCCCAAAGGCCAGAATTTTTACAGAAATAACAATAATTTCTTAAATAAAATCTGAGAAGCCACTAGCTTTTCTTCTGGCATTTTGAATTTCGTCCTTTTAAAAAGGGCAGAGGTAATTAAATTTGAATAGTAGTTATTTTTCATATTTTTAGTGCTAATTATAGTAAAAATCATTTAAATGTCACCTTATCACACAGTGAAGCAGGGCATCTAACATAAAATCAGCTAAAAAAGGGCCTCATTGGCTCCTCTGTGAGGAGGCAGAAATATAACTTTATTGTGTTAATGAGAGAAAAGGAGAGAACTTGTACATTAGCAAAAAAGCCCACAAGGGTGACATGAGGAAATCATGGAAAGGGCTGTAAATAAGTCCTAGAAGAATCTAAATAAATAAGACTATTGCTTGGTTTATTTTAAAAGATAACTTGGGTGGCCTCTGTTTGCCAATACAATGCAACCACTACTACCAGAGATTCTGTGGAAAAACTTGGGTTAGACAGGCCTATTATGCCCAGGTAGTTCCATATCAAAGGCAACAGGGATAATAAAGGGCCCTCTGTGGACCAGAAGATATCCAGACCTTTTCCGGGACACATAAAAGAGAGGGCTCAACCAAAGCACTAAAGGCTTCTATCCAACAACATTTAGAACAAAGACAAAAGGACACAGGAAGTGGGAAGAGATGATTAAGAATGTCAGCAAAGTTAAGTGGACTCCTTAAAAAGGAAAGCTACTATTACTATAAAATGGACGGAAGGGGGAAAGCAGTTCTCTATTCTTTTAAAATGTAACATAACAAGTTCCTGACATTTGTTCAGGCTGCCTGCCACACCAAGACCACCCCTTCATAGGCACAAGGCTTTTCCTGATGGTCAGGAAAGACTTAGCACTGCAGCCTGGCCACTATATACCAAGAGTATAAACATCAGATAATGAGCCTCCCATAAAAAGGAGATGTTAAATTAATGCCATACATGCAGGCATCACTGAGGTCTCTGGAAAATGAAATTTCAAATGGCAGGTCTTGCTGGCTGTTTGACCACCTGCACACAGTTAATGAATAAGTAATAAGGCCAAATTACAATAGTCACCATCAATTTCTAATGGCTAGAGTCTGCCTTCAGCTAAAAATAATGCCACTGTCATTCATTCAATTTACCTTGAGAAAGGATCAGTGATATCCCCTGAATAGAAGTCAGCAACCATTTTGAGATTCTATTAGCTTGTCAGAGAAAAAGCAAAGAGCTCCAACTCAAGACAAGCATCCCATCCAAGAGACACTGCTTAATAAGCTGAAGACAGAGCAGCTTACTCTGAGAGCAGCATCAGGCACAAAGGGGCTGTCCGTTGCTTTGGGTGAGAAAGGCCATGTTCAGAGCCCATCATAATGAGATTTCAGAGATAGCTAGGACCCCGAGGAAAGGATGCAGCAGAAGTATACTGCCGAAAGAAATAAGATCAAACTCTTAAAGCCCAGTTCTCATGCTCCCCCATCCCTGCTCCCCAAAACCAGCCTCTCAAAAAACAACAAGAACAAAAACCACAGACTGCCAAGATATTTGCTCAATAAATCTCCAAAGCTAGTTCTCAAAAAGAATGACAATATTTGGAAAAGGGGAAGATATCCTCACCCATGCTTTAGTTATTAGGAGCACAATGAATAGAGTACCCAAATCACAGGAAGGGGGTTAGGATGCAATGGATGGGGGAAGTCTTGGCCCTAGCAATAGCAGAATTCTTGGTTCTTAGCAAAAAGCTTCAGGTTCCCAGATTCTGTGCCTTGGGATAAGCACCTGGGCTTCTAAGCCTTCCAAGGTCACTGGGTCATCCATCTCAAATCTTAAGAACTCTCATCTCTTCTTAAACACTTCACAGAAAGTGATCCAAAGGGCCTGATATAGCCCAAGGTTTAAAGGTAAAAGGGCACTTTGAGATCTATTCCAATCACCTCACAGAGAAGTAAGGAAATGGAGGCCCAGAAATTTTAGGAGATTTGCACAAGGCCATGTAAGAAAAAACTTTAGAGGCAAGATTTCAACCCAACTCTTCTGGTGTTTTCCACTATATACCAGGTTGCCAATATACGGCTTGGTTCCGATGTTCTTCCTACAATACCCCTAGCACTTCAGCCCTCATTATACCTTCACATTAAAAAACCACAAACTAAAGTCAAGTACATGAGTGAACACATCAAATCAACTGTCCCTTACACAAGGAATAAAGTCTCTAGGGGGTGTTTCCTGAAGCCTTGGTAGCATGATAGATGCATATAAAGTAACTTTATTAGTCTATAAAAGAAGCAAGTACCTGAGTCACTGGGAAAATTGAGAAAAGTTGTGGACAGATATGCACCAAGAATGACTAAGCAAAAAGAAGATTGATATACAAAGGGAAACACTTTAATGTTCTCAACACCCTCGCCTCAACTACCTGCCTAGGACTCTGTGGGCAAAAGGAGTCACAATCAGATAGCTAGTTAAAAAAAAAAGGAATGGCTTCTATGTAAAAAAAAAAAAAAAAAAAAAGAACAGCACCTCTGTGAACAGGGAATTTCAAGTCAGGCGAAATAGGAACCCTTGATAAAAAGGCCCCAAAAGGGGTTAACCAATCGAGAAACGGTTCTGATCTTGGCTGATTAGAACTTGGGTGCCTGGCTCCAAATTTCTTCTAAGAGGACTGTGTTAAGGGAGGGAGGAAGACAGAGCTTGCATACAAGTAAGTTGCTTCTCTGGGTGACTTTGAATTGCATTAAGTGCCAGATGGATTTTCAGAATCTATCAGACAGAGAATTCAAAAAGGAATTGAGCAACTGAAGGTCAAACGTTCACTCTGATGGGTTTTGATTGAAAAAAGCAAGGTAATCCTATCTGCCACTCTCTTTGTGTCTTATTGATTATTAAAGTGGTTGGATGCAGTCATATGCAAAAAGTACATAGCCACACCAGGCACTGATTTTCCTGAACAAACTCCCCCAAACCCCACCAACTGGGTGACTTTTAAAAGCCTACATTTGACACATCCATATGGTGCTTCCAGTCAAAAACTTTGCCATTCACTTCAGGCTTTCAGGAGATGGTTACTAAGGGAACAAAGAAACAACCTTTCACATCTAGGTCATAGGCTCATTTAAAAGGCCAGTGGGTAGAAATGAAGAAGAATTGAGTGAAGGGTTGTGGTTGAAGCTGTGCTCACATCACTGCCCCCTGGGGAAGCTTCATGCATTTATTAAGTGTGAGCAACAAGAGTCAGAGAAAATCTATGGAAATGCTACCAGGTTATTCAGATAATAGAAACCATGTCCATCACCCTTCCCTAACAAACATGTGCTATACTGTCAACATAGTATATGATGTCTTGATGTTCCCTTCCCACTTCCACCCCCCAAAAGTGGGATGGACTATACCAAATCATCCACAGGTTCTTAAATGCTCCCTCTTGAGACCAATGCACAGATCTATGAAATGACCAGCTGAGACAGGGTTATGGATACAGGCCAATACCATGAAGCAGAACTTCTATGACACTCTAACTGGCCCAGCTAGGCACTGTATCTAAGCTCTAAGCCCCATTAGCACCATGTTCTAGCCCACTAAGCAAATCAGCCCTAAGATATGGGGAAAGCACGTAAAACTGAGAAAGCTTAATTACTTCAGGACAGTGCAGGCCATTAACCACAGCTGGAATTAAGGCTGAAGAGCAGACATCTAATATTATTCAAGATGACTCTCAAAAAGGCCAACTGCTCAGAGCTTGCTCAGGCACCTAAGGCAAGCTCTTAGGATTCTTTGAGAACTCATCTTCTGCATGTTTTCCCTCCCCTCCCCTGGAAACATGCAGGAGACAATGTCTGCTCTGGGTCTTTGTCAAACATAGTAAAACAGGGAGAGATACCCTAAAAGGGAGTCTCAGGAGGCTCCTCAGGAAACTATTCCCCAGGGAAAAGGAAATAGTCCCCTAAGAAATAGATACATAGTTCCAATGAGTTCTTCTTGACCTAAACCATTTACACCCTCAAGATTAGTCCCCATATGGCTAGACCCTATAATCAGCTCTGTCACAGCACTGCCTTCCTTTTCCTTCCCCCCGCAACCTGATCTGCTAAATATTTGGTAAAACTTTGAAGAATCATATCTCTTATCAAGTTCTGCACCACTCGGGGGAAGGTGGACAAAGTAAAGAGCTGGAAACCTGAAGATGATGACAAAGGGAATGATTCCAAGACCAGTGCTCTATCCACAGAGGTGTAGCTGCCTCAGAATAACAATATACCTGCAACATTGTCTCACAGTGTTGTTGTGAAGATAAATGAAGGAATGAAAGTAAAGTAACTTCTGAAAGCAAGCTACTGTTGACATGCCTCAGCTGATGAAAAGAACTCTCAACCCAGGAGACTAGGGTTCAAATGCTGACCCTGGTCATTTCAACTTACAACAGTTCTCTACCCTAGAAAATGGGCATAATAGTTTCACTCTGTACCTCACAGAGCTGTTTCAAGGAATGCAACACATTTTTCAAACCCTGATCTTTTTAAAACTGAAGTCACTATGTAAATTTGCACTATTACCATCACTACCATAAGCAAATAGGGTTCCTTCAGCTGTTGTTACTTTTGGGTGAGAGGACATCCTAACAGGAATGTAGGAGAATTTTCCCTAAGACAAAATATCAATGTTTTCCCTAGGAACTCATGGTTTTTTCCCCTATAATTACTTCATTTTCATTTTATTTAGGAAAACGAAATAGCAGATGGGAATACACTTTGTAAAGTATAAAGTGTCTGTGTAGGGACATAGTCATTATCATTAATTCCTCAAAACAACCTTTTTAAGGTAGGAAGACACCAAGCCTTATTATTTACTCCAGAAAGGCCGTGTGGCATAATGAATAGAGAGCCAGGAAAATTGGGGTTCAAGTTCCACCCATGATTCATACTGGCAGTGTGACCCTGAGCAAGTTATATCTCTTCCCATGGCCAGCAACTTCTCTGAGCTGATAAGTTACAAATGTGTCAATCTGTCTTAATAGAGAAGGTTTCTTCTCAGAGTTTACTGTATCAATTCCTCTTATCCCTATCTTTAGAAAAGAAAATTAAGGTTTGAAAGGTTAATCAAGATCATAGTAAGTCAACAGGAAAGTTAAACTAGAGAGCAGGATATTTGGCTCCCATCCTGGGAGAATTTTTATTGCTTTATGTTATAGCATTCTTCAGGAAGAGAGAACCTGGACAACCATCCTCAGGATCCAAGACTGTTCAACTTGAATTACAGCTGCAGAGTCACTCCCTTCACCTTGCATTAAGGAGAAATAAAAGTCATTAGGGATAAATCCGACACTCCAGTGCAGAAAACCTACAAACAAGTAACATGAGAAAACAACAAATGCAGGATCGGCATGAGGGTACATGCCATAAGGAGGGTATGACGATCCCCTAGAAAAGCCCAGTTTCCATCTGAAGCCACTAAATCTCACAACTGGTTGTGGACAACAGCCTTGGTTTTGAAAGCCAGAAATATTACTAAGCTGGAGGTGATGGGAGCCCAGGAAAGGCTTCAAGGGCCTTGCTTATCACACTCTTCTTTTGTTTATTTATTTGTTTGTTTGTTTGTTTGTTTGTTTGTTTATTTGTTACATTAAAATGAAAATTCCCAAGTAGCTCCCTCCTTTCCTTTCTTTCCAGCACAAGAGAAGGCATAATTTCACAAAAAGATATATGTATCTAAAAATGGTGTCTTCTTTGTTTCTATTTATCAGTTCTTTCTCTGAAGGTGGACATATACAAGTCATTCTACAAACAATATTTCTGTTACCATATATAATATTCTCTTAGTTCTGCTCATTTCACTTTTCATAATTTCATGTAGGTCTTTCCATGTTTTTCCAAAAGTAACCTGCTCATCATTTCTTAAAGGGCAGCAGTATTCCATCACAATCATATGCCACAACTTGTTTAGCCATTCCCCAGTTGATGGACATCCCCTCAATTTCCAGTTCTTTGCCACCACAACAAGAGGTACTATAAATATTGTAGAAAATATAGGTTGTTGTTTTTTTTTTTCCTTTTCCCTTGATCACTTTAGAAAATAAACCTAATAGTGGCATTGGTGGGTCAAAGGATAAATATGCACAGTTTTGTCACACTCTTCTTAAACGAAAAGGAATGTCAGAGTCTTCACAGAGCACCCCCTCAATCCTTAACTCACAGAGAGAAAGCATATTCCTGCCATTTCTTGATCTGGAGCTCATGGAATCATAGAGACCTCCTCTACCAGGGGCCAGCTTTATGCCCTTGAGAGAAATGATCACTGTGGAACCAGATGGGAAAATTGCTCACAAAAGCTGGAATGGCCCCACTCATTTCCTAAACAAAAGACTGAACTGAGTTCACAAACCAAAATGGAACTGGAGACTAAGTCATTCAAGTTCAAAGAGCTTTTTCTAGCCTGGGTGGGTACATCAGAGACAAAACTGAGTTTGGATAAAGAGGGAATCACAAGAGGTAACACAGAGTAACTTAAAAAGCACTCACTCACTTTGAGTCAAAGAACTTGGATTCAAATCCTGTGATCTTGCCTCAGTAGCTTAAAGACTCTGATACTTTATTTAATCTGTAAAATGAAAGGGTTTGACCAGATGATCTATGAGGTCTCTTCTAGGTTCAGATTCAATAAACCTATAAACAAGAATAGGTGCAAGACTGGCTATGGATGGGTTGAGGTAGCAGTAGAGAATCTTGACCTCTCATGCAGCTTTTAGAAAATAGATATGGTCTTGTATTTATTAAGCTAGACCAGTCTACTATGCCTTTCTTTTGATAGATTTTTTTACTTGTTAAATCCATACCATTCTTATTTTCTAATCAACTAAATTTTGAAATGACATTAAAAAGCCATTATCAAGGGAGGGAAAAAAAACAACACCTTTTTGTTTCCAGGTAAATGGTCAAAAAACTATCGGGCATGTGCTGTTGTCAGCTAATAGTCACAGTAGTTCACAGGAGGGATTCTGACAGGATATCGATAGAATATAAACTCCCTGAAGACAAGGACTCTTTCATTTGTGTCTACATATTCTCAGCACCTAGCAGAAAACTCAGCTCTTAATAAATGCCTCTTAATTGACTGATACTTTGCCCAAAGAGTGGTTATTCAGTTCTGAAGAGGTTCTTTCAAGTCTCTAGTGATATTCTGGTAGCAGAAGCACTGTCAAATTAGAAGATACTGCATCTAAAGGACCAAGCTTCTAATTCTTGGACCTTAAGAAGAAGGAATGAGAGTCTAAAGAAGCCTTTTCCCTTTTCCCTTCTCTGAGTTCCTATAGATTCAGATATGCTAGGAGAGGGTAGGCTGTATGAATTCAATGTATACTCTTCCCCCTTCAAGCATTACACCCTAGAATCTCCCTCCACCTCCTCAAAATCCTTGCTCCCAATATTTCCATCCTGGGCTCTTCTCCAAAGCAGAATGGGGCAGAAGGGGTAGTTATTCCAGAAAGCTGTGTATTTAATTTGTTGCTCAACTCCACATTGCTTTCCTTCTTTGAAAAAAGCATATTAAAAAACCTCACCCATACAGATGATTAACACAAGGCATTAAAAGACTATAGGGCAGGGCAACTAGGTGGCTCAATAGATACAGATCCTGGCCTGGGGTCAGGAATCATGGCCTCAGACACTTCCTAGGTTTGTGACCCTAGGCAAGTCACTTAACCCCATTTGCCTAGCCCTTTCCACTCTTCTGCCTTGGAAACTGATACTTAGTATCAATTCTAAGACAGAAGGTAAAGGTTTATTGGGATTTTTTAAAGACTATAAAGCACTTATTAAAACTGTTTTTTTTTCTTTCTTTAAGGAAGAAAAGGCTCAAGAGGAATTCATGTGAATAATTTTGCAGCCTGTTGAAGTCAAGCAAGGAGAGTAGAGGTGTAAACTTATTCTCCTCTAGTTTCTCTCTCCAGGAGAGGTCAATTTTCTCCTCTCTAAGTCTCCCTGATATTGCTCCTTCATGACAAGTGCCCAACATTCTCTGTGTTTCCAACAAGCTGGGAATATGGGCATCCATCAGTGGAGATCAAATTCAAAAGGCTTCTCCCTTCAAAAGGACTATAGTAGCCACAATAGAAGAGACAGAAAAAGTCTGTCCTAGACTAGGCACTGAACATATTCTGAGTATAGTGTGTGAAAAGCCCTATAGGGTATACGATGAATAAGCTGTGGTCCCTACCTTCTGAAAGTTCACAGTTTAGTAGGGGGAGGGACACTTACACAAATATCACATACTATTGTGAAAATATTAATTAAATGGCATTTAAAAAAAAAGATAGAAATAAAAGTTCCAGAGGGAACCACATGGCCATCAATCTCTTGGACAAGGGTACCAAGCTACATGCTTTGGCACCTAAAAGAGACATCCCCCAAAGCCTGCTTGTTGTACAGTGGAGACAATGACAACAGCTTAAATCAGTGATGGGCAAACTTTTTAAAGAGGGGGCCAAAAGAAAGGAAATGCTCATCTGTCAGTCTGTTTCTAAGGCAACTCTTTTGAAGTTTCATTGTATTGTATCCTACTCATTGTATTCATCAGATTAGGAGTAATGTCGCTGAGCTGGATAGAATATTTCAGGGGGCAGCATCTGGCCCATGGGCTGTAGTTTGCCCATCACTGCCTTAGATGATAGCACTTCACAAGGATGTTGTGAAACTCAGAAGATATAATGCTTTGGAAGCCAGAAAGTGCTGTTCAGATGCAAGCATTAGCCTCACACTAGAGCTGGTCAGTTCTCTGGCTACTGTTTGTCCCAACCCAACCCCCTCACTGCCAGTTAAAATAGCCGCCCCACAATTACACTGAAGCTCCCTGCAGATGCTGCCCTCACCACAGGCTTTTTTTTTTTCCTCAGGTGTCTCAGATGAGCTGAAGCTAAAGCCAGTGTTTAACCACAGACATCTGATGTGTGCAAAAAATCCCCCTAAATGCTCTCCACCTTCTTATGTGTCATTTCTGCCGAGAGTATGATTATTCCAGGCTAATGTATAAATTGCAGCTTTCACCGCCTAATGCCATGAGGTACTCATTATCAATTTGGTTAGTGAGTTACTGGGTTGTTTTAAATTACAAGATAGCTGGCACAGAGTAGGCCCCTTTGATTTATGATAATTATCTCTCACTGCTGAGCCGATTAGAAAAGCATGATCTTACTGGGCACACACAATGCTTTCCAGGCCTCTCCTCTCCTCTCTTCCAGATGCCTTTGGGAGGGAGGGAGTCCCTTTGTTCTAGATCTGTTTTCTCTCCCATCATATGCCTTCTCTGCTTGTCATGGGGATAGAGAACAGCTGATTTGTAAGTCGGTAACAGTTTTGCCTCACAAGCTGGTTGGCAGGGGATACTGCACAAGCCCTTCCTTAAAGACTCAATTTGAAGTTGAAATTAGCACCAGCAGAGAATTAGGAAACTTTAATTTGCTTTATACAGTGTCCCTTCTTATCCTGCCCCTAAAACCATCAGCTGTTCCAGGCCCAGGAAATGATATTCTGGAGATAGAAGGTTGTCATCACAGTTCCTGGGAAGGTGACACTTTGGAGTAAGATTCAGCAAGTCCTTGATGCTCCCTGAGTTAACCAGCATTTCAATCAGGTAACCATGGAGGAAGCAAGATTCAGCCCAGTCTCTGGGAATGTTTTACTTTGTGTGGGCACATCTGGATGCTACCCAATATTTACTCACTTTGTGACCTGAAATGGGCTTGTAAAACCTCCCTGTTAAGAGCAGTAGTCCAAATAATTTGTCACCACTATTTCTCAGCTCCTTCCTTAGGCCTCACCACTCACTTTCTGGTCTTGTTTAACACTATCTATGGTTACTAGGTCAGGAAGCCTCACCTTTCTGAGCTCAAATCTGGCCTCAGACCTTACTAGAAGTGTGACCCTGGGCAAGTTTGTTTAGCTCTGACTCAGGTTTCTCATCTGCAAAATGAGCTTAAGAAGGAAATGGCAAAACACTCCAGTATCTTTGCCCAGAAAACCCCAAAAGGTGGCATGAAAAGTCAGACGCAACTGAAAACAACTGAACAAAAAATGACTATAAGGGAGCCTGTTTTTAAAATGTAATCATCTCACCTGCAAATCTGTATTGGTATCTGTTGCAGGCAAACAGTCCATTCAGGCTCTGAAGATCTGTGCCTACATAAGGGATGCTTAGAACTGAATGGAGGGACCTCAAGGAGTGGGGGTGGGGTCTTGTTAAACTGAGTCTCCCAAACTTTTGAAGGATGGCCTCCAGGGCATTCGAATGAAACCGGTGGTCATGAGGAAGAAAGGAATCTGGGATAGCAAAGAGTATACCAAATCTAAGAAGAGCTGGAGAAGTTGGATTCAAATCCTGCCTGACCTCTGTGACTCTGGACAAATCACTTAACCTCAGGATCTCAGGTTCCTCATCTGTAAAATGAGGGCACTGAATTAAATAATCTCTAAGGTCCCTTCCAGCTCTTAATACATGACCCTATGAAGTATTCTAAGGGTTCTCTTCGGGTCTATAAATATCCAGGATAGGGTTCTGATTTCGCAGACTAAACAGTGTGAGTACTAGAGGGGCTCATAAAGGCCTAGTCTAAACCTCTTCATACTAAAGAAGAAGAAACTAAGGCTCGGACAGGTTACGCAACTTCTTCAAAGTCAAAGAGCTAGTAAATAACTGAGCTGAGACCAGGCACAAGTAGTACTAATGCTATGAGGAAGCACAGGGAGCCAGCCCTCGCACAAGACCACAATTCATATAAGCCAGGCAATGATGAAGTCATATTTATAAAACGTTTGGTAAAAAGCTCTTATATGTCTTAAAGTTCTGTATAAATGTCAGCTATCATCCTCCTCCTCCTCCTCCTCCTCCTCCTCCTCTTCCTCCTTCTCCAAGGCCCCCCTTCTGAAGGGACATGTAGCTTTGACTATATAACAGTGAGATTTTAATCCTTTGTTTCCATTGACTAGGTATCAGGAGGAAGGAGATGGAAGAAAATCCATTGCCCACCATCACCCTTGCCCAACAAATGGCTAACACACTCATATTTATCTGTCCATCATATGGGCCACTCCCCTTTAGAGAAGATATAAGGAACTGGAAAAGGGCACAAGAAGAGCAGCTATGGTGATCACAGAGATGGAATCAGACTGAGGAAGGAAGCCATCCAAGAACACAGTCAACTGGTATGGAAAGATAAAGGCAAAGGGGAAATAAGATTAAAGTCCACAAGATCACAAGGGGCAGGCAGGGAAAGCATAAACTTATTTATCAAACCTTGGAAAGTTAAGAGATAAGGGTTGGAGTAGGGATTCCCTTTAAAGTCTGAGAAAACAAAATTAATAACAGCTGCCTTTTATTAACAAACATTATCTTATCTGAGTCATTTGAAGCGACAGATCTCCCTTGTGACCTACTACACAGTTTCCATGGAACATCTCTGATTATTTGATCAGTCTACTTGGCATCTTTCTTGGATAAGGATGTATGAATGTAATAGAAAATCTAAATAATTTCTGTACCTATGGAGGTTTGGTGGATCTGCTTGCTTCTGTGAGTCTGCATCACATCTTTGACTACAGGCCAGGAAATATAGACAGGTATGGTGACATTCTTAATGTTGTTACCATCTACAGAAAGTTCCTTTTCCAAGATGAACTCTGAAATTCCTTTATCAGCTCATAACTTCCTATAAATCCATCTCTCTCTATGTCTAATCTCTTTAAACAAATATTATCTATCCTCACAGTGAATTTTAATTCCTTCATTCCTCAGGGCTCTGGTTGCTTCACTTTCTTCCCAAACTTGACTCTTTAGTCAAGGAACAAGTCAATTTAGTCACGTTAGTCAGCCAGTTCTCCTCAATGCTGACATAGAAACCTTGCTCCTTACCCTACTGCCACTCACACCTCACCAACACCCACCTCTGGTTTATTTTCACCAGGGGCTCTTATTCATGGGCTGCTGAACAGCAACTGTGCTTACTTAGGTCCACTATGAATGTATGCTATCTCATCTAAACTATGCCTTCAATGAAGCAAGGCAATCCTTTCATTCCTACTGAACTGATTCTTCATGCTACTCCCTAAAACAGCTATTCCAAATCTTGTCATACAGCCTTGAGTCTCCAAGATTCTCTCTTCTCCTACCCTCATGGTGAAGCACCTCACCTTATCTTTTACTGAAAAAGAAGAGATTATTGCTATGAATTAACTTCTTTTCCTCTACTCATAAAATATTACACCCCATTTTTTCTTTCTTGACTCCATTCTCTGATGAAAGAATAATCCTTCTCTCCAGCAGTGAGTCTTTCTCTGTATACCCTTGATCTCATCCTCTTCCAACTTCTCCAGTTCTCTGTCATTGCCCTCTTTCTCCCATCTCTTTGATTTATTACTTCATTTATACCTACAAACATGCCTAAATCCTCCCCATCATTAAAGAATCCTTTCTAGAATCTACCATCCCCTAAAGTTAATATCCTATATCTCTCCTGCCTTTCTTGGTCAAACTCCCAGAAAAAATTTCTGTTTTGTTTTGTCTCCACTTCCTTTCATTCATTCATTCAGTCAGTCAGTCAATAAACATTTATTAAGTACCTCCTATGTCGGTCACTGCCAGGAGCTGAGTGGATACTGGGGATACAAAATGAGGCAAAAGATTGGGGAAATAACCAGCAAACAAATATGTATAAAAAGCTACATACAGGCAAAATAGGGAGTAATTAACAGAGGGAAGACACTAGAATTAAGAGGGGTTGGGAAAAGTTTCTTATACAAGATAGGAGTTCAGTTAGAACTTGAAAGAAGACAGGAGGCAGAAATGAGGAAGAAGAGTCTTTCAAGATGGGTGATAGCCCAGAGAAAATGAGTAGACCTAAGAGAGAGAGTATATTGTTTGTAGAACAGCCAGGAGGAGGAATGAAGAAGATGTGATGGGGAGTAAGGTGTAAGAAAACTGGAAATGTGTGTGTGGTGGAGGTGAGAGCTGGGGGAGGCACTCAATAAGGGTAGGCTTTGAAAGGTTTGGAATGCCAGAGGATCCTGGAGGTAACAGGGAGTCACTGGAGTTTACTGAGTAGGCAAGTAACATAGTTGAGTCTTGTACTTTAGGAAAATCACTTTGATGACTGAATGAGGACAGAATGGAGTGGAGAGAAACTTGAGGCAGGTAGACCCACCAGAAGGCTATTTCAATAGTACAAGCATTAGTTGCTAAGGGCCTGTATAAGGGTGGCAACCACATCAGAAGGAAGAAATAAACATATTTTAGAGATATTACAAATGCCTTGGCAACAGATAGGATATGAGGAAGTAAGAGAGAGTGAGAAGTTGAGGATGATAACTAGGTTTCCAGCCTGAGGACTTAGATGATGGTGTTGGCCTCTACAGAAAGGTAAAAGAGAAGAAGGGCTGGGGGAAAGATAATTCGTTCAGTTTTGGACAAGCTGCATTTAAGACATCAACTGAATATCCAATCTGAGATATCTGAAGAGCAGATGGAGCTGTGAAACTGAAGGTCAGTAGAGGAGTTAGGGCAGAATAGATAGATCTGAGAATCATCAAATTACCTACTATATAGGCCAATTACCTACGGATGGTAATTAAATTCAGAGGAGCTGATGAGATCACCAAGCGAAGGAGAAGAGAAGGGAGCCTTGGATGGAACCCCATGGGACACCTATGGTTAGTAGGAATGACCTGGATAAGAATCCAGGGATGAAGTTTGTGAAGGATGTATATGAAAGATAGTAGTATCATGGAAAACTAGAGAGGAAAAATTATAAAGCAGAAAGGAATGATCAGCATTTTCATTTCCCTCTCTTCAACCCTCTGCAATCTAACTTCTGATCTTGTTATTCAACTGAAACTCCTCTCTCCAAAGTTTCCAGTGATCTCTTAATTACCACAGCTGATAGTCTTTTCTCACTATCTTCCACACAACTGCCAAAGTCATTTTCCTAAAATGTGGGTCTGCCCAAGTCATCCTGCTTCTCAAGAAACTTGAGTGGCTCCCCATTACCTCCAGGATCAGATATAAACTACTCTGGCATTCAAAGCCTTGGCCCAGCCAGACTAGTCTCAGCACCACAAGAATTTAGATCTGAACCTGGAAAGGCCCTCACAGGACACCTAGTCCAACCCCACTTCTGCTGTCCATGAGGAAAGGGAGGCCCTCACAGGGGAAAGACTTGCCCAATGTCACACAGGTGACATAGAAATGGATCTGAGCCCAGGTCTTCTGCCTCCAGAGTCAGTTTTTTCCACTGTACTACATTGCCTGCTTACAACATGACTTCTGCTGCTCAGAACTTCTGCAGTGGCACTCCTTCCTAACCCTGCATCACCAATTCCTAGCTTCCTTCAAGGGTCAGCTCAAACAATACCTCCTACAAGTCTGCATGATATCTTCACTGATTTCTCCAGCTGTATTTCCCCCCAAATTATTCTAAAACTATTCTATATATAATTTGTACATTCCTATATGTGAACATGTCTCTCCTCAATTGACCATAACTGCTCCAAGGTAGTTTTGTTTTTTTTACTTTGCAGTTTTTCTTTGTATTCCCCACAGTTAGTATAATGCCTGGCACATAGTAAGTACAACAACCCAGTAAGATAAGTACAAAACAGATTATAATTACCATTTTATAGATGAGAAACTGAGGTTCAAAGAGTTGCCCAGAATCACATAACCAGTAAGTTTGAAATGCAGGATTTGAACATAGCATTTGTCTGATGCAAAGTCCTTTTTCATGTTAAATCTTTGAATTCACTACCTCCTCAAATGTTACAGATTGAAAATATAAATACACTTTAAAAGGTTTAGATGAATTCATGGATAATGGATCCATGACGAGTTACTAAGGGAAACTGGGATATTGGTGGTAAGTCCCTCATCTTTGAGGTAACAAAAGGCAAATAGCATGCCGTTTCCCCACACTGACCAGGAATGCATGTCAAGTAATAGATTCCTGTGCTCAGTGGCCCATGGGGCTGACCTTAGCTTTCTGTTCTCTTAACCGTAGTTGTCAGAAGGCCAGCCATGGGAAATCCAGCTGCAAGCTACATGCTTAATGAATGCCTGTCTAATGAATGCAGAGGTTAAGTGGCCAAGGTCCTATGGCTAGATAGTAACAGTATAAAGACTAGAACTCAGGTCTCTAATGATTTAATAGATTTCTTTCCTAAATGGCTTCCTCAGTGATCAATGCTAATGGAAGACAAAAGCAATCAGAATAAGTAATATTGGCAGCAGCCTCCTCATACACCAACCTTTTGCTCTACTGATAGGTTGGCTCAAGTTTTCCCATTTCCTCTTTGCCCCCAAAAGGGGTAACATCCAAGGTATAAAATATGAGCACAAGATAGCTAACTATTCCAGGGCTGGATAACTGGAGGTGAAGGGAGAGAAGAAGCCAGAGACTGAGCAGAAGGCAGTCCAGGTTAGGACACCTCACTAGATCAAGGCTGCCTTCTGAGGGTTCCTGCCTTCTCTTTCCTCTCACTCTGTGGGGCAAGTCTCAGGAATGTTTTGAATTTTATAATGAAGGATCTCTGTTTCTCAGATAAGAATCAGGGCCCATACAGGCCAGTACCTGAATCCTCAGCTCTCAGACTATGACCTTGAGCACAACACACAGGGCTGAGCACATTCAGCAATATGAGAACTTCTGAAACATGAGAAACCCCTAAGCCTGATTAGCACACACTCTTTCTTTCCAGTTACCCTCATCTCATCCTGAAATAAATCCACTAAAACCAACACTAAATGATTGTCCAATGACCAGCATTACTCATGGAGACAGATGGGCCCTCTCTGACACAAGCCCCCATTCTCCACATGAAATATCAGCTAAGATGTAATTCTTGGAAAAGGAGGAAGGTCAGCCCGAGGTTATAGGATTTGGCCCATCTTAACAGCAACAACTCATTTATACAGTACTTTATGTTTATAGAGTACTTTATAGACATTACCTTATGTAATCTTCATAGCAGCCCTGTGAAGTAGGGCTGTGGACAGATAGTAGTGGACTGTGGACACATAGTACAGTGGACAGAACCTCCAATTTGGAATTAAAGGATCTAGATTTGAATCCTGGCTTGGGCACTGGTATAATCTTCAAGAAGTCACTTCCCAAACCAAAGCATCCTTCCTTAGCAACCACTGCCCAATATGTGTGTCCTTCCCCTATTAGGACATAAGACTTAAGACCTTGGATGGTAAGGACTATTTTTGCTTTTATATTAATATCTCCAGAAACACAGCACTGTACTTAGCATAAAGCAAATGCTTAATGTATTTTTTCATTCATTTACTATACTTATATGAAAGGGCATTCAAAAAAGGCAAGTTCCACAAATTATTGATGCCCAAGAAAATAATATTAATAATGACTACAACAATGTAAACTGAAAGAATAAATAAAACAAAACTGAACAGTGGGATTATAATAACTAATCTTGATCCTAAAAAAGAATTAAGAAGATGTAGTTCCCTTCCTTTGATGCAGAGGTGGTTGATGATGGGTATACATTACTATATATAATATGAAATATAGTTGATGTAATGGTTAATTTTGTTGAGTTTTTTTCCTTTTTTAATCTTTGTTAAAGGAGATGGATTGCTAAAGTAGGAGGAGAAAAGATATATTTAGAAATGATAACATTTCTAAAACAAAAGATACCATTTAAAATATTTTTTAAGCCCCACAAGTGAATGATCCCCATGTGTACAAGGACACAATCATGAAACAAAGAGAAAGCAAATTCCTTCATCTAAGGCCACCCTGCTCTTCTGTTCTTCCATGATCCTTCACTGACATAAGGATATTTATATGTTAAAGAATCTTACTTTCCCATCCAGGTAGCATGACTTTCAGGAAGCTTGGGAACAAACAGGGTAGATTTCCCAGAGTCAACATCAATAGTTCCAAAGCAGCCAGGCTCAGTGACACCAAAAGCCCAGTGAAAGAAGGATTCCTGGGGTGGGGAAAGAGGACAAAATGTTAATTACCTAGTGATCCAGCACAACTCATTTCAGAAGTACATGGCAACAAGTACTGGCATGGTGTTATGCTGAACATATTCAATGAATAACAAACTTTTAAGAGCTAGAAGGGACTTCAGAAACCAGAAAGTTGGACACTCTCATTTTAAAATCAGTTGGCCAAGTTTGAAGAATGACTTGCATATGTCTACCTCCAGAGAAAGCACCAATAAATAGAAATAAGACATGGTTTTATATGAACATCATCTTTTTGTTGATGCCTTCTCAAATGAGAGAAGGAGAGGGAAGGAGGGAGTTTACTGGGTATCTTAAAGTGACAAACAAAAAATATTTTTAAATCAATTGGTCAAGAGATAATAAGGAAAAATACATGTACAAAAATATTTACATGATCTTTGTAGTGGTAAAAATTGGAAAATGAGGGGATACCCTTGATTAGGGAATGGCTGAACAAATTGTGGTATCTGATGGTGATGGAATACTACTGTGCTGAAAGGAATGATGAACTGGAGGAATTCCATATGAACTGGAAAGACCTCCAGGAAGAGATGCAGAGCAAAAGGAGCAGTAACCAAGAGAACATTGTACACAGAGACTGATACACTATGTAGCACAATCGAATGTAATAGACTTTTCTATTAGCAGCAATGCAATGATCCAGTACAACTCTGAGGAACTTATGAGAAAGAACACTCACATCCACCACATCCAGAGAAAGAACTGTGGGAGTAGAAACAGAGAAGAAAAACATGATTTGTCACATGGTTCAATGGGTATATAACTGAGGATTTTGATTTTAAATGATCACAAATATTTATAATGTGGAAATGGGTTTTTAACAATGATATGTGTATAACCCAGTGGAATTGCTTGTGGCACCAGGAGGAGGGAAGAAGCACTCAAGAGAGGAAGAACATGAATCATGTAACCATTTACAAATACTCAAAATAAATGAATTAATTTTTTAAAAAATCAATTGGTCAAAAAATATTACATGCCTTCTTTGTGCCAGGCACTGAGCCAGGCTCCAGAGGCAGCAGCACATAGAATTAAATGATCACTGCTTGAAACAAGCTCATATTCTTACTGCAGCCCAGAGAGAACAAGCCCCTTGCAGAAATTTGTAAGGGACAGGGTAGGAATTAGAACCAGAGACCATGGCTCCCATGTTGCCCACTCTTCAAACTCTCTTTCTCCAAAGCCTATCCATCCTTCAAGGACAACTTCAGATTCCTTCTCCATGAAACCTTCCCTGACCAATGAAGCCTTAAGTGATGACTTTTCCCTTTGGAAATTTGGTCTATACTATACATTTGACAATCAATCATGTCTTCTAACAACTAAACTGATATTCTGAATAGCCACTGTATTTCTTTTGTGTTTCTAGGGCCTGGAAGAAAAAAAAATAAGTAACAGCTGATATTTAAAAAGCCATCCTTATGGTCTGCAAAGCACTTTCTTTTTTTTCCCCTCTAATTACATGTAAAAACAGTTTCCAACATTTTCAAAAGAATTTTGAGCTGCAAATTCTCTCTCTCGCTCCCTCTCAGCTCCTCACTGAGAAGGTAAGCAATCTGATCATGTAAAACATCTTCCTACATTAATCCTTCTGGGGAAAGAACCTTGAACAACAACAAAAATTAAGCAAGAAAATGAAAAAGTTTGCAAGCACTTTTCCATTTGTAAATAATTCTAGATTTCTCACCCTGGCTTGCCACTAACTAACCAGCCATGTGACACTGAGTGACTTGACCTCTCTAATCCTGATTTTCAGCATTTGAAAAGGGGGGGGGGAGGCCTCAATGATCTCTCATATGAGCTGGCATAAAAGAAGTAGAGCCAAGAAAACAATATTCAAAATGCATGATGATAACAATACAAATGGAAAGAACAAAAAAACAAACCAATGCTGTGTAATTGTAACAACCAAGAGAAGATGAAAAAATTCTGCCCCTTTCCTCCCCTACAATAGCAGTGAAACAAGGTTATATATTGACAGAATCCAGCTGATGGGCTGGTTAGTTTTTCCATGCTTCTTTATTTTTCTTTTTTCTTTTTTACTGTGAAGGCTGGTTCCATGGGTAGGGGGAAGGAGAAGAATATTTTCTTAATTAATGTGCTAATAAAAACAAAAGATGTCAATAAAAAAATCTTTCAGACTAATCTTCTTAAGAAGTGATTACTTTGTTTTTAATTTTTTATCTCGTAACAACAAAAATGATAGCTAACACTTAAATAGTGCTTTAAGTTTTACAAAGCACTTTACAAATATTATCTCATTTTTCTCTTCATGACAACCCTGGGAGGTAGGTGCTATTATTGCCCCCATTTTGCATATAAGGAAATTAAGCAAAGAGAGGTTAAGTAACTTGCCCAGAGTTACACAGCTAGTCAATTGTCTGAGCCAGGATTTGAGTTCAGGTCTTCCTGACTTCAGGCTCAGAGCTCTATCCACTGCACCACCTAGAATAATTGTTTTCACAAAGCAGGCACTAAATAGACTTGCAGAGCTAAACTAGACCACCAGACCAAGGGATGTGTCTTATTCCTCAAAGTCTCTTCCAAAGAACAGCTCATCTCAGGGTCTTCCACTGGGCATCAGTAACCCTTTATTGATTTGCATACATGAGAGTATGCTCATAAGAGAGGCAATTTTTCTACTGAAGACTTTAATATCCCTCTCCAATCTCCACCAAAATCACCAGCAATAGGAACTCTGACAGCTTTTGGTCATCAATGCTGGGGGAAAAATCTTTTTAAAAGTATAAAATAGGGGAGGTTCTGACTTAAGATAATTTTTGCATATCCTCAGTAAGTATATGTGCAGCTGAAAATAAGACTCAAATAAAAATTGGAAAGAAGGTAAATTTTGTATGAAAGTCAATAATATTTTCTCAGAAAAAGCATTTAATGGAATGCCCAAACTTATAGCCATTCAAATGGATGAATGACAGACCAAAAAAGACTTCCATAAGCCAAGGTACTTTTTATTCTAAAAATGCTTGGCAATTAGTTCTCCAAAGACCTTCTTTTAGTAGCATTATCTAACATTTATTGAGCTGCAGCAATGGGGCAAGCCAAGCAATTCCAACAGCAAAAAGGATGCATTCCAAAGGTAAGAAAACCAGGAATTAAGTACTGCTGGCTTAGGTCCTTAGAGGCTATCAAGTTCAATACCCTCATTTCAAAGAGGAGGAAGATCAAGCCTTTCTCATTGTCTGATAAGCCCTGGGAGTAGGTTGGACTACCCAAGTGAAACCCATCATAGATATGTGAATATCAGAGAAAGCATTGAAGATATTCATGTTAAATCACCTGCCTGAGCTGATTTAAATATAACTTTTCCTAAGGGAAAAGCAATGGAATGAATCATGGCAAAGTCACTCCCAGGTCAAGATGTCTCTGACTTAAACAGGCTGGCATCTTGGACTCAGAATATTAGTTTAAATCTGAGCATGTATTACACAATCATAGAATCTTAGCGTTGGAAGGGTCCTTCAAGGCCATTGAGACCAACCCTTACCTGAAAAAGAGTTCCCTATAACATCTACTCCTAAATGGATCATCAAGCATTTCCTCAACGCCCTCTAGTAAGGGAGAACCCAGTACCTTCTAAGGTAGCTTGTTCTTCTCTGGAAAAGCTTGGAACTCTTTCCTCTAACATAAAAAATAAATTTGTCTTTTTGCAATTTCCACTAAATTCGCTTTATTTTGCCATCTAGAGTCAAGTAGAGCAAATGTTATCTCTCTTCCATATAACACAGGACTACTGTGGTATGGATACTCCATCAGTTTCAAATCTCCCTATTTATATTATCTATTCCCCAAGAAAGCCAGATTTTTCATTTGAAGTATGTGTTGAGCTTTCCCAATTTGGGAGACTCCCCATAAATTCAAAAGTAACACAAATGAGCTCAGAATCAGCTGGATTTCAGGAAAAAAAAAACAAAAAAAAACACCTGGTAGGTGGTTTATGGGAGTGTGGCATGGGATATTCTGGTTTTGCCATATGTAACTTTTTTTAAAAATCATAACCTTCTGTCTTACAATCAATACTAAGTTATTGGTTCCAAGGCAGAAGACCAGTAAGGGCTAGGATAAATGACCTTCGAAACCAACAGACTAAACCTATGAAGAACCAGGAAACTAAGACAAAACAAAAGGGACAAATTGAACTTAACCTCCCTGACTCACCTGCCGGAAAAGAACTCCAGTGTCTGTACAGTATCTATTTGTGTCCTCCCCTCCCTGCAGAAGGACCAAAGAAGATTTCTGCACAGCTGGATTCTTCCTCAACCGATCACACAGACGTTTCCTGTTCAAGGCAAAAAGCGCCACTGGTACTCTCAAGGTTTCATTCCCCAACCAATAGGAAGATCTGCAAAAAAGAGAAAGTCACCCAAGTTAAGAGTTCATGTGCTGAGGTTCCCCAAACTAGTACCGGTTTAGCAGAATTCCTAGGCCACGACACAATGACACACATACCAACACAGAAAAGGGCCATATAAACACCAAGATAGGTGCAACAGAACATAGAGCCTCCTGCTAGTGGGCTCAGCACACATTCCAAAGACAGTCGGTGCCCCTCATGGATGGCTCCCATAGACTCCTTAAGGTGTTGACATGCCAGCTTCACATACTTGACTACGTGAACATTGAACAATCAGTGAACATTCGTTAGACTCCTACAATGTGCTAGACACCATGCTAGATGTTGGGGATGCAAAGACAGAAATAAGATGGTCCTTGACTTCAAGACATTTACATTCTACAAAAAGTGAAAGAATTTCTCCACTTTCATCTGCTGCCTTACTTGGCTTCAATTCAAATGGAACAAGATGTCCCTGCCAGGGCAAGATCATCACTTCTAAACTCACTTTCAAGCTGCCAGTTCAAATTTTGATTGTCTCTACCTCCCTCTTCCTCCTTGCTCATTTGTTATTTTTACTGTTTACCAGTTTTCCCAGCCTTATTTTGAAGGACAGAATGCCAATTCCTCCAAATGTCTTCCATCAAAAAGAAAAAACTGTTATTTTTCTCTCTAGATTGTCAGCTCATTGAGGCCAGAGACTGTATCTTTTTTTTTCTAAACCTTTACCTTCTGTCTTAGAATTTATATTAAGGATTGGTTCCAATGCAGAAGAGTGGCAAGCGGTAAGCAATTTGAGTTAAGTGACTTGCCCTGGGTCACACAACTAGGAAGTTCTGAGGCCAGATCTGAACCAAGACCTCCCATATTCACAGGGACTATCTTCTAGAAAATGTTATCTCCAGTGCTTAGCACAGTGCTTGGTGTGTGGTGTTTAATAAATATTTATTGGATTGGATTGGAAGTGTGTGTATGTATAATAAATACAAGATATATATGAAGAAAATACAAACTAATTGTGGTGAGAAACATTAGCAGCTGGGGATATTAGGAATGATTTTGAGTAGGAGGTTTAAGGCTCAACCTAAGTCTTAAAGGAAGCCAGCAATTCTAAAAAGTGCAAGGGAGAAGGAAGGACATTCCCAGCAACAAGAGAGCCAGCCTGTGAAATGGCAATAGAAAATGAAATGTATGCAAGAAATAGCAAATAGCCAGGGTACAGGAAGCGAAGTAATGAGTAATAAACCTGGAAAAGTAGGTTGCTTGCAGCCAGATTGTGAAGTGCTTAAATGTCAAACAGGGTAGTTTGCATAGGCAATAGGGAGCTATTGGTGCTTTTTCCTCATATAGTATTTAAAGAGGGGTGGGTGTCCTGGGTCTTTACTAATACTTTCTATTATATGACACCAAATTTAATAACCTCTTAAACCTGAAGTCTAAGGATGCCTTCAGTCAATATATACTGAGCACCTATTGTGTTACTAGTAATCAATATAAGGAAAACCAAGTGGGTGTAGAATTCATATCATATAGATTATAGAAATATATATGGCCTAGGAGTTAGTGTCTCAATACATTTATCTTGGTATATATACTGCAGACACTGAAGGGGAACAATGATCTGGGCCCAGAATTGGCTAGATTGCATTTGGGAAATCACTGAATGAATGAAAAAGCATTTAAGTACTTAATTATGTGCCGAGCACTGGACTAAGTTCTGGAGATATCGATGGAAAACTGAGCCAGTCCTGCTCTCAACAAGCTAGTGTTCTAATTGGAGGAAATGACACATATAGGAAAGTTTGGTTCTTTTTTTAAAAGCAATAACAAATTTCCACATAAATTTTCTAAAGTTACATGATCCCAAATGTCTCTCTCCTTCCTCTTCCCCTCCCCCCAGAGCTGGCAGGTGATTCAATCTGAGTTATATATGTATTATCATGCAAAACATTTCCATATCATTGATTTTTGTAAGTGAATTATCAAAACCCCAAAACATAAACCCAAATAAACAAGTGAAAAATCATATGCTTTTATCTGCATTTCTACTCTAACAGTTCTTTCTCTGGAGATGGATAGCATTCTTTGTCATAAGTTCCTCAGAATCATTCTGGAAAGTTTGATTTCAAGGCAGATAGAAAGGCCTGGCAATCTTGAGGGAGCTAAAGAAGAGTAGAATGGAAAAGGCCAGGGTTCCTTCAGGTATATGATCAAGTCAGATAACAATGCTAGGGGGGATCTGCAAGGGATAGGGGTAAGCCACAGTAAAGTCCAATGGTCCTCCACTTACTGGGACAGATTGTGGCTAATAAATCCCCAGTTATCCAAACAGTGTGAGTGGCTGGGTGGGCCATGTCCACTCAAGGAAGGGAGGGAGGAGGTTGTTGAGAGGTAGTCCACCTCTGAAGGTGAATCAAGGTGATGGTAGCAGTTTGGATGGCCTGACACATGCTGCCCCTTTCTCTACCTCTAATATGCCTGATGGCTTTAGCTAAGCTGGCTTTTCTGCTATGGGGGTGGGGGTAATGATGGGGGTGCAGTTGGTGGGGGACAGTTGGCACCTTCTCCACCGATTCTTCCCAATATGGTGGCTGTAGGGGCTGAGCTAGAAACAAGATAGGTGGCCTGGAGGTACAGTCACTCAAAGGGACCTAGACCACAACTGCTGAGAAGGGGAAAGTGGGCCCAAAAGGGTCTCTAGGTTCCCTCCCATAGGAATGAAAAGGCCAAGGGGTCAGAAGAATCAGTATACAGCAAGCAGGGGAAGTGGTAAAGAGAATACTGGCAGGAAGGTTGGAAGAGAAATTCCCACACTATCTGCTACCTAAATTAAACATTACATTTGAAAACATTTACCAGCTTAAAAGAATCATATGGTCAGCTTTCAAACGAAGCATTTTAATAAAGAATTCTTGAATACATCTAGCTCATCCAGTAAGAGTCCTTCTAATACAATGCACTACCATGCTAACTGGGAACTTACTATAGGGAATATTTAGGAGCTTTTAAATTTTGTTTTCAGAATCAGATACAACATAATTCTGTTCTTTCAATTATCCCAAAGAGCTCCTTGATGCACAAAACCTTTTTTTCTGAAACATTTTCCCAGCGATATTATATGGCTTCCTAACACCATGACCTCCAAATAATAAAAATATCAAGTGATCTAAAGACAATGGAGAGATGCATGGTGAATATAAGTGGTTTTCAGAATATTATCAAAAAATGGATTACACAACAGAAGTGGCATAAAAGATATCAAGAAAATGTCCAGAAAAGGTAAAAGAGTCAAGCTTGTGTTGGGAGTGAGAGGTAAGAGATGAACCACCTGTGTGTACTGTCCTTGGTCTAGGTGCTGGTGGCAGTTGTTTGACCTGTCTGGCATATACTGTCTCTTTTCAGGGGACCAGTTTTGTCGCTGCTTCAGCTAAATTGGCTTGTCTGCCTTGCCCTCCTTATAACTCCCCTGATGCCCTCCCAGTATGGTCATTGTAGGAGCTGGGCTAGAAGCAGGACTGGTGGTCTAAGGGTGCTGCCAGTCCTAAGGTTCTTGGGTTTATCTGCCTGTCAGTGGCAACTGGTCAATAATATTGCTGGTGGTGATAAAGAAGGTGGGCTCCTTCTCAACAATGATCCTTCTCCCCTCAATGATCACTTTGGGGGCTGGACTGTGAGCAAATCTGGTGGCCCAGGGGACACTACAATTCTCAAGACTCTTGGGTTCAGGGTCCAGGGCTGTTTCCATCAGGATCTGGAGAGAAAGTGATGGTCAAGGTCACTCCCATCCCCTCCATTCACTCATAAGATTCAATAGAGAAGGTGGATCTAAATTATAAAGGGGCAAGAAAGTCAGGAAACAAGAATTAGGGAGACCAGCTAAGACCAGATAGAATCTGATGGTTGTACCACTGGAAGGAAGAAGTCTTCTCTCAGAGTGGTACCCTACTGTTGTGAGGGTTATTTAGCAATTAATTTAGTAATAGTGTTGGACCTAGCAGGAAGGGCTGGAGAATTCCAAGATGGAATGAAGGAGCAGGAAGTGGGGCTTGTACTCTGAGAGAGACTCCATTAGTGGTTGGGACATAACTGTTGCTAACCCTGGGAAATCTCAGAGTTAGGGAAAAACCGCATCCAGATTCCCTGGGATCCTGAGAGGTGAAGGCTTTCAGCAAGTGGACAACAGACCTGCAGAGCTGCACCAAGTGGGGAAATGGTTTGGTATCTGGTGGACAGCATTTCAAACTCACTCTCCCTACCTGGGTACCTTGGATCACCTGGTGGAGTTGGCTCTTGGCATCCTGTGACCATCCTTGGATTTACTTTGAGACCCCAATTGAAAGCCATCCTCAGACCCTTTAGCTGAGATGACCAAACCTGGCTGGAACCAGGTTTGAAGGAGCTTTCCCTGTGACTTCAGTACTGCTTCCTTTGGGCCCTGCCTGGCTTAGGTCAATAGAACAGTGTAGTCAAGTCCTTCCCTTGCCCCTGTGGTTTGCCCTTAGGTTTCAAGTGTAGAATCCCTTATCCCATCCTTTATTTTTGTTCCCCTCAATTAAACTGTTATATACTTTTACCTTTTTGCCTGCTGGTTCCATAGACCCTAGCCTAGGAGAGCTGAGTGACTGTTGGCCTAACTGCCATTCCTGTGTCAGTTAACAGATTGGCAGTAAACCCTGGTCTCCCTATCCTGGTTGGTCCTGTCTCTGCTTCAACCCAGTGTGAACCCACAAACCATTTAGGTTACATTTTAATAATAATAATAATAACATCCCTGGTGCCTTGCCATTACACTACCCATATAGAAATATGCCATCAAAGCTTGAATCTGCGACCACATATTCATTCCAAGGCAAAAATTTGTAGAAATCCTCAATGGAAAAAAATAATAAAATTCTTGCTAACTAAAACAAGAGCTCTAACTCTTGGCCTCACTTAAAACCTCTTTCCATATTATTCATTTTTGTAATAATCTTTTAAAAACCAAAACCCCAAATCATATGCCCATATAAACAAGTGATAGATCATATGTTTTTCTTCTGCATTTCTACTCCCATAGTTCTTTCTCTCAATGTGGATAGCATTTTTTCTCATAAGTCCCTTGGGATTGTCCTGGACCATTACATTGCTATTAGTAGCAAAGTCTATTACATTTGATTGTCCTACAATGTTTCAGTTACTGTGTATAATGTTCTCCTGGTTCTGCTCTTTTCACTCCGCCTCAGTTCATGTAGGGTTCTTCCGGTTCTTATTCACCATTCCTTATAGCACAATAGTATTCTCCATGATTTTACACAATTTGTTCAGCCATTCCTCAATCAAGGGATATTACCTCATTTGCCAATTTTTTTGCTACCACAAAAAAGTGCAGCTATAAATATTTTTGTACAAACAGATCCCTTCCCATATTTTTTTAATCTCTTTGGGATACAAACCTAGTAGTGGTATTGCCGGATCAAAGGGCATGAATTCTTTTAAAGCCCTTTAGGCATAATTCCAAATTGCCTAGCCCATTAAGTATTGAGGATCATAGGTCTAGAGCTAGAAGTGATCTTGGAGTTCATCTAGTCCAAGGCTCTCACTTTATAGAAAAGGAAATTTCACTTTAGGAAAATTATGTGGCCTATCCAAGGTTACACTGGTAGGAACTGTCAGAGGTGGAAATGGAACTCAGGCCTACTGACTCTGAAGTATGTACCCTTTTCATTGTACTCTGCTGCCTCCTCAGTTACAGGTTCCATGGGAAGACAGGTCTTATTTCTTGCAAATTTAACCTTTCCCTACAGCTGTGACTCAGGGACCTGAAGGTGAGAAGGTTAGACCAGTTGGAATCTTCAAAACCAGAATGTCATTTTCATGCCTTTGTCCATAAGGTAGAGACCATGAGCTGGGCCTACTACTCTTGCACTAAGGAATATGAGCTTATTTGTATTTCTGCAGGCATCATAGACCAGGATATGTCAAGGGAATTGAGCTCTTTATTTTTTTTTTAAACCCTTTACCTTCCATCTTAGAACACTATATATTGGTCCCAAGGCAGAAGAGTTGTAAAGGCTAGGCAATGAGGGTTAAATGACTTGCACAGAGTCACACAGCTAGGAAACGTCTGAAGTCATATCTGAACCCAGGACTTCCCATCTCTGGGCTTGGCTCTCAATCCACTGAACCACCTATCTGCCCCCAGAATTGATCTCTTTAGATAGAAGGGACAGAAGGGCAGAAACAAAATGAGAAAGAATTTTTTTTTAAATTGCTTCAATACATGACAGCTGCCAGCCAGCAGTAACCAATATCAGCACTTAAGATTAACTCCATTCAAAAATTCTCCTCTCCTCTCTCATTAGAGTCCATCACAGGAGACAGAGAGAAAAAATGAATTTCTGAAGACTAAAAGACAGGATAGAAAGGTTGCATATTAAGCCACAAATGCAGTTTCAAGAGTTTAGCCTAACATAACAACCACAGAAGTCACACCCATCAATCTAGATCCATCATAATAAATAGCAAAGGCAATCAACTCGAACTAAGAAAATAATTTTAGTAGTCCATAATATTCTACAAAAACAGTGCCAAGGCCCTGGGTATTAAGGTTGCATAGAAGTGATATTTTCTTTGTAACTTCTTGAAGCATAGGAAGAAAACATTGAGTTAAATTATCAGATACAAAGATGATCAAGGTGGAAGATCTCTCAGAGTTCATGCTAGTCAACCCCTCATTTTAAAGGGGGATAATTGAGGAAACAGAAGACACACGACTTGCCCAAGGTCACAAAGTTAGTTAAAGGATTCCAACTCTCCCAATTCTTAATGTAACTTGTAATTTACTATGTATCAATCAAAGGGCTTCAAAAACAATGAGTTTAATTTTTTTACCTTAACATTTTAGACTTTTATGCTCCTTAATTAAAAAAATAAAGCAGTGAGTTTAGAAATAGGCCAATTTTTTAAAGACCACCTTTAACTAATAGAGATTTTTTAAGTGAATTTTTCTTTAAAACCTGTTGAGTTTTAAAAGAGAAAGGGAACAGTGAGGCTGTTTTAATAACTTCATTGATTTTGAACTGATTTTTCTCTTCAACTCAAAAGTGTTTTTTAAATTAACTTCACTAGGTTTTATACCTTGAATTGAGCTTTTCTCTGCATGTAAGCCTTTTAAGATATAAAGAGTACTGCCCTTTTATTTAAGGTATGAAGTTTTTTAGACTGTAAAGGTGATTCATACTTCAGATAAGTGAAAATGAACAGAATCTCAGCCCTAGAAAGGACCTCAACGGGCAACTGATATCTGAACAGGAATCCAGCATCCACTTAAAGATCTCCAGCGATAGGAAATCTTCCTAAGGCAACCAATTCCACTTTGGAACAGTTGTAAATATTAGGAAACTTTATAGTAAACTGAGCCAAAATTGGCCTCTCTGGAACTTCCATTCAATATTCCTATTTCTGTTCTTTGAGGCCAAGCAGAGAAATCTTAATTCTTTTACCACCTGACCAAAATTCAATTATTTCCCAGAATTAATGAATTGGAATGGCCTCCAGAGCCTGAAGAAAGGATCTTATCTACAATATACATGTGGAGAGGTCAGCTAGCCTTTGTTTCAAGACTTCAAGGAAGGGGGAACCTACAACTTCTTGAGACTATTATACTTTTGGATAGCTCTCACTGTTAGAAGTTTTTCCTTATAAATCGTCTAAACTTGCCTCCTTACAATTTATATTCATTGCTCCTGATTCTGGCCTCTAAAGTCAAGCAGAACAAATTTAATCCCTCTTCCACAAGAATTCCTGGAAGACACCTGTTATGTTCCCCTCACATCTTTTCTCTAAGCTAACCATACCTAGTTCCTTCAACCTCTCCTCATATAACATTAATTCAATTCTTTTCATCAGCCTGGTTACCCTTAGCTGGACACACTCCAGACTTATCAATGCCCTTCCTACAATATGGCACCCAGAACAGAACGCAAGACTGCATATGTCTAACCAGGATGGAATACAGTAGGACCATCACCTCTCTCATCTTGAAAATCACACCTCTACCTCTCTTAATGCAATATAAGAACTAGCTTTAATTAAAGACAGATAACACACTCTCTGTATATCTTCTCCAAAGTCCCTTCTAATTGAGAATCTAGAACACTATGAAAACTGATCCAGGGACAAGGGCTTCATTTGGAGGGAGGGGAAGAAGAGAATATACTCAAGCTACCTGTAGCAAACAGTTTCCTCTGCCTAAAGCACAGATATACTCATGTGGCTTACCATCCCAGTTCCCATTCTTTGTCCTGAGACCTGATCTTGATTCTAACCTATGGTATAAAGTGAAGCAGTTGCCATCTCCTTCCAAAGAAGGAACAGAAAAATGAAGCTACAACTTCAGCTGATACCAGCTGAGCATAAAGGGCACCTTTCCCCATCATACTTCTTTAAAAACACTGGCATTACCCCCTTTCTATAGTCATGAAGCCACCAACTTTGTCATCATGAGTCTGAAGATGAGAAAGGATAAGCATTTATGGTTACAAATGCATTGGTCATTATTGGGTATTTTTCAAAAGAAACCCAATGCTGACAATTCTAATTTAAGTATCTGTCAATTCAATTCCTTTTCATCTTCTTCCATTAAGGGACCCCAAACTTATAGGGCTTCCATCCTTTTTACATTCAGATCAATGAAGATGAACACAGACAAGCTTATTTTTGATCCCTGCTCTAAATCCAATCCAGTCCTAGATGCCTAATCCTGTGTCCTACTCTCCCGGCTGAGGCTCAGGCCATTTTGGAATGAGGCTATCATGGGGCCAGAACCCTACTTGGCCAAGATGATCAAGCAGGCCATCTGGGTACACAGCAGTGCTTCTCATTTGTATTTGCTATTTAATGAGGGCATCTAGAATCTTAAACTCCCAAACAAGGAACAAGCTGCCAAGAATTCAGCTGAGAAAGTTCATCCATGAAAAGTCTTCACTGCCCGTGGTACCAGTACTGTATATATCTGACAAAAGAAATATGAGAGAATGAAAAGATCCTGCCTTGTCTATTTTGATAAAGAAATGCAGAAGACTACAATCATATTTAAGTTAAATTAACAAGCATTTATTAAGCACCAAGTTCGTGCCAAGAACTATACTAAACACTGTTAAACATATAAAGTCAAAAGACAGTCCCTGCTCTCAAGGAACTCACCATCTAAAGAGGGAGACAATATTCAAATAATGACACACTAATAAGAGATATACAGGATAAATAGGAAATAATCAACAGATAAAAGGTGCTAGCATTAAGGTGGATCAGAAAATACTTTTTGTATAAAGTGGGATTTTAGCTGGGGCTTAAAGGAATTAAAGAAGGTAGGAGGTGAAAATGAAGAGGGAAAGAATGCCTGGCATGGGGAAAGCCAGTAAAAATATCCAGAGTTGGGAGATGGGAGTATCAGGTGAAGGGAGGAAGAATAATCAATGATCAATCAAGAATTAGCAAGGAAGTCACTGGCACTGGATTGCAGAAAACATTGGTAAGATGTAAGAAGACTGGAAAGATAGGAAGGGGCCAGATTTTGAAAGGCTTTAAAAACCAAATAGAGGATTTTTAAAAAAAATTTGATCCTTGAGACAACAAGGAATGCTAGAGTTTACTAAAAGGCCTGTGTGGTCAGATTTATACTCCCTATTTTGTATTTACAATTTAGCAACACAGATATAGACACTCCCTCCAAAGTCTTCATATAAAGCACTAATGACCAAAATTCAAACTTCAACTTCAATTCTCTGATTCTCTTTCTTTCTTTTTTTCTTAAACTCTTATTTTCCCTCTTAGAATTCATACTAAGTATCAGTTCCAAGGCAAAAGAGTACTAAGGGCTAAGTAATTGGGGTTAAATGATTTGCCCAGGTCACAAAGCTAAGAAACGTCTGAGGCCAGATTTAAAGCCCCGGATCTCCTTGTCTCCAGGCTTCATTCTCTTATCCACTGAGCCTATGATTCTCTTTCAAGCCTCCTTCCTGAAGACATTTCTCTCTACTGGAAGATCATTTCCTTTGTTTTTTTCTGCTTCTGAAATTGATCAGAGGGCTGTACTCAATTACATTATTACTGTAGTATGCCAATCCAGTGCTAAGATGGTGAGAAAAGGAAAAGTAACCAAATGACCTTAAGTTCAAGAGCAATGTTCCAATCACATTAATTATTACAAGACTTGCACAGAAATCACAGATTGGTTGAAAGCCAGTATATAATTTATCACAATAGAAATCAAACTCCTCTAGGACCTTAGCATCCAAAAAATATAAACCTGACAATTTCTTGCTGCAAACACAGCAAAAGTAAACTAATAAAACATTTATAACTTTCTTTTTATAATGCTTTATTGGTAGGGTGGCATGCATTCCCCCACATTTCTGTATCCTTTCTTCTTTCCATTTTGAAACTCAAGTCCTGTCCACTGCCCAAATGCCTTTTAAAAAAGGATTCTAGAAGGATGAAGTCTGGATGATCCAAAGAAATAAATTATCCCCTATCCTTCTGTCTTAGTATCAGTTCTCAGACAGAAGTGTGGTAAAGGCAAGACAATCTGGGTTAAGTGACTTGCCCAAGATATCACAGCTAGGAAGAGTTTGAGGCCAAATTTGAACCCAGGTCCTCCAGACTCCAGGCCTGGCAACTCTATCCACTGTGCTACCTAACTGCCCCAGAAATACATTTTTAAGTACAGAAAATCAAACCTGTGAAAGGCTATAAGTAATGCAGAAACCTGGGAACAAGGGATCCTTCCTAAGGTTATCCTTAACCCTTAAGTCCTGAGGAAAAGAAAGAGGAAGCAGTGAGCTCAAATCACTTCTTTAAAAAAAAAAAAAAAAAAAAGGCTACCTTCTGAACACTTCTCACGCCACCCCAAATCAGCAGTCCAGGCTCAGCCTCAGAAAAAGAACAAAGTTCTAGGTGGAAAAGGTGCAATACTGGCAAAAAGGTGAAAACCGGTGCAATATAAACTAGTAACCAGAGCTGAATATAAGAAAATCAGAGCTACCCAGCAGAGTAACTAAGGACCTCAGTAGCTCTGTAACCTAGTTATTTCTTAACATAGCAAGAACAGCTTTTGGCAGCTACACAGACCCTGACGACAACTCATTAAGTTATTTTTTAGTTTAATCCTATTTCACAAGATTTCACAAAAAGAATTCTCTCTTCTTGTCAATTAAAGCAGAGCCTCTAACCAGAATGTTCAGGGGATTGCAGAATGTTGTGTTAGCTGAATTTTAAATCATTTTGCATTCTTCAGAAATTCAACAAAACTTATTAAGCACCTACTATGTACAAGGTTCTGTGCTAGGGGCTGCAACCCAGGGGAATAAGACATGTTCTCTGCTTCTCAGGGCACATATAATTTATTAGATGTGATGAGAATAACAAGTAACTCACACTGCAGAAAGTGGCAAGTGCTTTATATAATTCAGAGGAAAGGAATAATTCAAAAAAGGCTTCATGGAAGAGGTGGCACTTTAGCTGGGAGAATAAAAGATGAGTAGCCTAGGCATGTGTGTATATGCTTTCAGTTGGGAGAAAGGCATTCCAGGTGGAGTAAACAGAATATGCCCTAAGATAAGGGAGATAAGAAATTGCAAGGCCTATATAGAAATGAAGCATAGTTCAAGTTTACCTAGAGCACTTGACTGTGTAGAAAGGAGAAATAGCAAATAATGGTGGAAAGGCAGTATAAGTATAAATTACAGAGACCCTGAATGCCAGGTGGATGAATATGAACTTTATCCTATAAATAGTAAAGAGTAGGGTTGAGGATTAACATGTTTTAAGCTGTAGGAAACTCAGCCATCTAGGATTTGCAGAATAGATTAAGGATAGGCCAAGACAACCAGCAGAGCAGAGAGAAAGAGCACTTGAGTTAGAGTCAGAAGGACAGGGATCAAATCGCAGCTCTAAAATTTAATATCTGTGAGACCTACAGCAAATAGTGTCATTATCTTGGGCCTCAGTTTCCTGGTCAGTAAAATGAAATAGCTGGATCTAATGATGTCTAATCTACCTCTAATCCTGTGATCCCATGACTAGAAAAGAGAAGTCAAAGGGGAAAGTGGACAGGAAAGTTAATATTCCCAGCCCAGGATCTATCATCCCAGCACCAGCACCCCAGCACACTAGCAGAATGAGGGACCTGGGATTTAGGCATATAAGAAAGAGAGAATAAAAAGTGGTTTACTGCCACTGTGGTAACCAGGGCATAGGAAACTTTCTTTCCCTTCAAGAACATTTCATTTCCTTCTGCCTGGAGAATGAGCATGGGAAAAGAAAACCCCTCTTTTCATCTGAGTAGTCCAGTTCCTTCAATAGAAATAGGCGCTTAAAATATTTGCAGGATAAATTCTTAAAAGTTACTTCAGTGATGCCTATGAATTATCTCCCCTTGAGACTTGCCGTTGTCTCAAATGTATGCTTATATTATATGTAACTCTTGGAATGACAATCTAGGATTGTACTTAAAATCAGAGATCTCTAGCTGAAAAGAACCTCAGAGCCAAGCCCTTCATTTAAAGATAAGGAAAGTGAAGCCCCAGGAGGTTGTGACCTGCCCAAAGTCACAGAAATAGTGAGTGTCAAAAGAAACCTGTAGTGTTCAGAGCTCGAGATCTACACCTGAGTTAAGAGGCGTCAGGCACCAAAGTCTGTCTATTTAAATCCAAAATTTCTGTCCCTTCTCTGGGATGCTAGCAGTGAACTGGCTATTAAATCTTGACTTTGCTGACACTATCCAGGATGTGGAGGGTCTCTCTAGCGGTTACAGCCTTGTCAATCCTCTCCATCACTCTCCCTCTAATTCTAGATCATCTGAGCATTAACACAATCAGTCTAACCTTCTTAAAAGTAACTGCATTGGGGGCAGCTAAATGACTCAGTGGATTAAAAGTCTGGCCTAGAGATAGGAGGTCCTAGGTTCAAATCTGACTTCAGACACTTCCTAGCTATGTGACCCTGGGCAAGTCACTTAACTCCCATCGCCTAGCCCTTACTGCTCTTCTGCCTTTGAACCAATACACAGCACTGTTTCTAAGACAGAAGGTAAGTATGAGTTTTTAAAAAAAAAAAAGTAACCATATTTTCTTTACTACAGGCAGTGGGGAATATCTATAGATATAAATGCTCACATTTTTATGGTGCTGTTTACAAATAGCTTTCTTCATAATAACTCCTGTGAGATAATAGTAATATACTCATTTTAAAGTTAAGGAAACTGAGACTCATTCAACTAATAAGTTTTAGCTAGGGGTACATACAGAGTGAAGTCAGGAAGTCTCATCTTCCTCAGTTCAAATCTGGCCTCAGATACACCCAGCTGTCTGACCCTCGACAAGTCACTTAACTTTGTTTGTCTCAGTTTTCTCATCTAAAATGAGCTGGAGAAGGAAATGGCAAACCACTTTAGAATCTTTCTCAAGAAAGCCCAAAATGAGATCACAAAGAGATGGACATAACTGAAACTGAACAAAGAAGTATCAGAAAGAATCATTCAGACCCCAAGACTGCTGATTAATCCTAGGTACAAGGTCTAGAGGCCATGTAGACAGTTCTTTCTACTCATTTAGTCTCAACACAGCTGTATAATTCTACTAAATCTAGTGCAATCTAAATCCATGGGCCCTGTACTGTCTCTATCACCTCGGTTAGATCTTCCTCCAGGTAACAACCTCTAAACATGTGTCCTTCAGAGTCCTCTTTTTTTTTCAGTCTCTACTATATCATTTGGTGATCTCGTCATTTCCCATGGATTTAATTATCATCTCTATACTGATGATTATCTTGCCCCAATCTCTCTGCTGACCTACAATCTCACATCTCCAACAACCTTTTAGGCATATCAAAATGGATGTAGACATCTTAAACTCAAAATGTCCCAAACCAAACTCCCTGTCTTTCCCACTAACTCTCTCTACTTCTACCTTCCTTATTACTGTGGAGAACAATACATCTCCCAGTCCCTTAGGCTTGAAACCTAGGAGTCATCCTGGACTCCACATTACTTCTTATCTCCCATATCCAAGCTGTTGCCTAGGCCTACCGATTTCTCCTTTGCCACATCTTTCAAATATGTCCCCTTCTTTCTTCTGACACTGCCACCATTTATTACCTCACATATAGATTACTGCCATAGCCTACTAGTGGGTCAGCCTGCCTCAAGTCTTTTTCTCCACTCCATTCAGCAACTAAAGTGATTTTTCCTAAAGCACAGGTATGTCCTCTCCCACATGTCATCCCCTCTGGCAACTCCCTGTGGCCTTCTTACTCCTTTTGGCATTCAATGCCCTTTATAAACTAGCTTCTTCTGTCTTTCCAGTCTTCTTATATTTTACTCCCTGACAAGTACTCTTTAGTTCAGTGAGGATGATACTAACTTCCTGGCTGTTTCACAAACAAGATTCTTATCTTTTGGGTCCCAGGATTTTCTCTAGTTGTGCCTCAAGTCTAGAATTCTCTCCTTTCTCATTTAGCTTTCTTTTAAGTCCCAACTAAAGTCTCACATTCCCCAACCTTAATTCCAGGGCTTTGGTTCTCTTTTTAATTATTTACTGTTTGTCTTATATAGAGCTTGTTTTGTATATATTTATTTGCCTTTTGTCTCCCCCATTAGATTCTAAGCTCACTGAGGGCAGAGAATGTCTTTTGACTTTTTTCTTTTGTATTCCCAGTACCTAGCCAAGTGCCTGGCACATAATAGATATTTAATAAATGTCTAATGACTAATAGATTGATTTTTTCCAAAAATCTATGTCTTTTCTTGGTCTTTGGGGCAAATTTATCCTATAAACTACACTAAAAATCTGTTCCCTTCCAAATCCTCAAAATCAACAAAAGTATTCTTCTAAGAGTCTGCCTCTTCCTGGAAGCAAGAGATTGCTTTGAGTCTCAAACCACTTTGTCTTTTACCATCATAACCAGAGAGCTATTAAGACCCAGACTCAGAATTCAAGATAACAAAGAATTCAACTCATGCAATGGAAGGTGGGGGAATGGGGATAAGGAATCATTCATTACAACCCCATCTTAGTCTAATTTTATTAGATTTCATATTTTTTTGTGCAACTAAAAGAAAAAAGAGCTGAAATTAACTAAATGAGGAGAAAGGTCAATTCTTTGAGTGCTGAACTTGGAGTCAGGAAGGCCTAAATTTGAATCCCATCTTAAACACTGGATTAATGAATAAGCATTAAGTGCAACAAATTAGACTTAATGTATGCTAGGTACTGACAATACAAAGACAAAAGTGAAGTCTTTGCCCTCAATGAACTTACACTGTGTTGGGAGAAACATACATATTTAGAAAATATAAACAAGATAAACATACTAGCAACTGTGGGGAACCCAAAAGACTATATAGGAGATACCTGAATTGTCTTGAAGGGGCTTAACTTAGCTGTATGACCCTGGGCAAGCAACTTAACCTCTCAGCCTCAGTTTCCTCACCTGTAAAATAGCACTTCAGTCCTTTAGATTGAATCCTGGATCCCTTCCTTTCTATGGTCTAGGGCAGCATTGTCAAAAGTTTTTGCCAGAGTTCCCATACCCAGAGGGCAACTACAAGCTGTCTGTGATCCCCCCCACACCAGAGGGAGTAAGTGCTTGTTTTGGGCCACTGGACAGAGGGGATGGGACATGCAAAAAATGTTCTCAGCATTGGGAACAGAACAATTCCACCAAGTTGTGAGCTGATCCAACCATTCTGGAAGGCAATTTGGAACTATGCTCAAAGGGCTATAAAAGAATGCCTTCCCTTTGATCCAGCCATACTTTGATCCAGCCATACCATTGTTGGTTTGTACCCCAAAGAGATCATAGATAAACAGACTTGTACAAAAATATTTATAGCTGTGCTCTTTGTGGTGGCAAAAAATTGGAAAGTGAGGGTATAGCCCCTCTATTGGGGAATGGCTGAACAAATTGTGGTATATGCTGGTGAAGGAATACTATCGCGCTCAAAGGAATAATAAACTAGAGGAATTCCATGTGAACTGGAAAGACCTCCAGGAATTGATGCAGAGTGAAAGGAGCAGAGCCAGAAGAACATTGTATACAGAGACCAATACACTGTGGTAAAATAGAATGTAATGGACTTCTGTACTAGCAGCAATGCAATGACCCAGGACAATTCTGAGGGATTTATGGAAAAGAACACTGCTCACATTCAGAGGAAGAACTGCAGGAGAGGAAACAGAAGAAAAACAACTGCTTGAACACATGGGTTGAGGTGGACATGACTAGGGATATAGACTCGAAAACTACCACATCAAGGCAACTATCAACAATTTGGAAATAGGTCTTGATCAATGACACATGTTAAAACCAGCGGAAATGCGCATGGGCTATGGTGGGGAGGGGGGAGGTCAGGGGGTGAAGGGGAAAGTAAGAGCATGAATCATGTAACCATATTAACTTTTCTAAAAAATAAATATTATTAAAACTTTAAAAAAAAGAAAAAGAAAAGAAAAGAAAGCATGAATAAAAAAGTGGGATGCCGAGGTAAAAATAAATAAATAAATAAATAAATGAATAAATAAAGCCACCTGGAAAAATCAATCTACTTTAAAAAAAAAAAAAAAAAAGAATAGCTCCACCAAAACTGGTCCAAAGCTTCCTATAGATTTACTGCTCCCAGGAATCAGGAATACTCCTGTCTCTGCTCTAAGGTGTCCAGTGAGCATATGTGTAATTCTACCCATAAGGATACCAGACCCAGTTAAAGAATTATAGAGGCCTGCTAAGAGGCCATAACCAGGATTCTCTCAGCTGAGACAGAAACCTGAGACCATCCCTTTTTGTCACGTCTCTCCTTCAGGATTTGTACATGGCAGTCAGTAAACCAAAACTGAAACCCAAAAGATCTGGGTATTAGTTATGCTTTTGCCACTGACTCACAAGTCAACTTTGTCTAAATCACTTCCTTTCTCTGGGCCCAATAGGATTTAAATAAACCTTCAAGATCAACTAGTCCAACTTTCTCATTTTATAGAAGAGAAAATAAGGCTCAGAGGTATTAACTGAGTTTTCCACAGTCAAAATAACAAAGTTGAATTAGGGACCTAAAATATAAAGAGGACTGATGAAAGGGAAATTTAAAAATTTAGATAATTTCAGTTCCTGCAGTCAAGGCACTTAAAATTCTATATTACATGTCAAGCATAACAAAGAGGAACAAATTAATAGGGATATGAATTTTTCAAGAGTTATTATGGGAAGTTTCCTGGTGTGTAGGTGGCATTTGAGTTACACAGTTGGTAGGTAACAGAACCAGAATTTGAACCAAGCTTCTGACCATGAATGGTATGCTCTCCTCTTTGCCACTTAATTTCTATTTTCTCATTTTCATAAAAGGAAGAGGTTGGACTCAACCAACATTAACTAAGCACCTACAATGTGCCAGGCACTGTGCTAGATGTTGGGAGATACAAAAAGATGCAAAAGAGTCTTTGCCCTCAACAAGCTTATGGTCTAGTTGGGGAGGGGACAACATGCAAACAAGTATATACAAAGCAAGCTACATACAGGACAAATAGTAAATAATTAACAGAGGAAAGGCACTAGAAAGAAGACAATCTGGGGAAGCCTTCCTCTAAAAGGCTCCAGAGATCTGTATTTGGAGCAGAAGAGAGAGAACATTCTAAGCAAAGAGAAAGCCAGAGAAAATCCCTTGAGCTAAGAGACACATCTCTTGTCTATGAAACAGCCAGGCCAATGTAATTGGATTAAAGAGTACGTGTCAGGGAATAAAGTCTACAGAGACTAGAAAGGAAGGAGAGGGCTTTGAATGCCAAATAGAGCAAGGAGGCAACAGGGATCCACTAGAGTTAACTGATGGGGTAAGAGGATGGAACCCATACTTGAGAAATATCACTTTCATGGCTGAAGGAAGGATGGACTGGAGTAAAGAGAAACCTGAGGTAGGCAGACCTTCCAACAGGCTATGCCAATAATCCAAGTGTGAGATGATAAGTAATGAGTAGTATCAGTGTCAGAGGAGAGAAGGGAGCATATTTGAAAGATGTTTCAAAGAAAAATCAACAGACCCTGGCAACAACTTTGATATGGAAGATAGTGATGAGTCCAGGCTAACTCCTAGGTTTCAAGTCTAAAGACAGAGAGAACAAGGACACATGTTACAACCAGTGGAAATGTGCGTCGGCCATAGGTGGGGTGAGAGGGGGGAGGGGTGAAGGGGAAAGTAGGGGCATAAAGTATGTAAACAGGTTAAAAATGAATATTAATAAATGTTTAAAAAAAAAGAAAAAAAAATAAAGACAGAGAGGGTAGCAATGCCCTCAATAGTAACAGGGAAGGTAGAAAGGGGAAAAATAATAAGTTTGGTTTTTGACACATTGAGTTTAATATGTCTACTAAGCATCCAATTCAAGACGTCTGAAAGGCAGTTGGACATTGCGAACCTGGAGATCAATAAGTGTGTTTGAGGAAGGATAGATAATTTCGAAAATCCCTAGCATAGAGATGATAATTAAATCCATGGAAGTTGGCAAGATTACCAAATAAAGTAGTAGAGAGAGAGAAGAGGGCCCAAGATTAAAAAAAAAACACCTAAAAAATACCTATGTTTAGGTGTGATCTGAAGGAAGATCCAGCAAAGAAGGAGAAGGAGCCATCAGATAAGGAGGAAAACCAGAAGGGAATAGTATCAAGGAGGAATGATCAACAGTGTCAAAGGCTGCAGAACAATGAATGAGAACTGAGAAAAGGCCATTAAATTTAAGAACTAAAAAATCATTAAGGGGGTAACTGGATGGCTTAGTAGAAAGAGACAGACCTAGAGATGGGAGGTCCTAGGTTCGAATCTGGCCTCAGACACTTCCTAGCTGTGTGACCCTGGGAAAGTCACTTAACTCCCCTTGCCTAGCCCTTCCCACTCTTCTGCCTTGGAACCAATACACAGTATTGATTCTAAGAGAAGGTAAGGGTTAAAAAAAAAGTTTGTTTTTTTAAAGAAATCATTAGTAACTTGGAGAGCCATTTCAGTGAAATGATTCTGTCAGAACCCTGATTGTAAAGGGTTAAAAAGTGAGAGGAGAGAAAGTGAAGGCGCTAGCTACTGCTGACATTTTCAAAGAGTTTAGATACAAAGGGCAGAGGAGATATAGGACAGTAATTGGTGGGGAGAGTAGAATCAAGTGCCATTTTTTTTTCCTGGATGCAAGAGATAGGGGCATGTTAGTAAGCAGTAGCAAATGAACCATTACACAGGAAGAGATTGAAAATAAGTGAAAGAGTAGGATGATAGAGGTGTCAATCTGCTGGAGGAGAAGGGATGGCATATGATCACCTGAGCAAGTGGAACTATTAACCTTGACAAGGGGTAAGGCCTCTTCATCTTATGTGACAGATGTGCCAAGAGATGGTGACAGAAGGTATAAGAGTGACAGGCGATGGGGACAAGGGGAGAAGAGGAAATTCAGGTAAATTAATGGCCTCAATTTTTTTTTCTGTGAAATATAAAGCGAGATTCTCAGTCCAGAGAGTGCGGGATTGGAGGGGTGGGGGGGGGAAGGTTTGGTAGAGCCTCCATGCTCTAAAATCTCTTAGACTCAAGTTCCGAGTAAGAATGTTCCCTTGAAAGGAAAAGGATTCGGGGAGAGAAGGGAAGAATACACAAAACACACAGAAGCACACAAATGCAACCCCTCAGGCCCCACAGCGGCCTCTATTCCCGGAAATGGAAAATTAAGCAGGGGCAGGGAGCAAGGGGAGGGGGGTTGGAGGGGGTTGAAGGGGTGGAATGAAGCAGTAGCTGTCACCGATTCCCCCAGAATCCCCAGAATGCGCCCTGTACCCTCCCTAACAGCTGGTCCTGGGTGTCCCCGTGCCTTCAGGCGACTCCAGAACCAGGGGGTCCAGGAACTCCCGAAAAGCCAACGAAGACGGCATAGGACTCCGCACTTACCCCCCGGCCACAGCCATGTTAGCCCAGCTGTGCAATCGCTCGTCACGTGCTCTGAAGGGACGGTCAGCTGACCACAGGTTTTTCTGCCGGAGGTGAAAGGGGGGGAGGTGGAACTCGACCTGGCGCTCATGTGATTGGGTCCTGGGATGCGAGAGGCGGGGCTATGGGCGGCTCTAGGATGAAGGGCTTGAGGATCTTTCTGGGTGTAAGTTGTCTTGCTCCAGAGACAAACTGTCCATAGGACCACGGCTCCCGGGGCGGGGCCACTCAGGGGGGCGGGGCAAGGGAGGGGCTAGTACTTTGGGGCGTGGCTGATCTTTGGAATTAGAAGCCCAGTGCTGAGTTTAGGTTCGGAGATCGACATCCTGGCGATTTCTATGCTGGTAAATGTTTAACAACTGGCTGAGGGTAGGGATTAACTTGTGCTTTCAACACACTTTTACATATAATCAGCATGACTAACATTTTCTCCATCATTTTGTTGTCTCCACAGTCAGTCTTCTTGTCCGGATGCACCTTCTTTCTCTTCAACCTCTTTGCCACGAAACTGCCCCAAATCCTATCTTTCCCCCGCTCCACTTTACAGAGAGCACTGAACCTCCTCAGAAGGGTCACTAACAAGTAAGAAACAGAGCGCGGACCAGAGCTCAGATAGCCTGGCCCCAACCAGAGGTATGCTGATAAATGTTTAACAATCGGCTCTCTAGGGGAAGGCCATCTTCTCAGGATAATTTTTTTTACTTAATGTACATTATTAACATCTTTTCCATCACTTTCTTAAGTCTAGAGTGACAATCAACAAAACAATAAATCAAGACCTAATTTGAAGTGTTTATCTATGTCCAAGGTGTAAATGCTCACATTAAAAATTTAACAACCACTGTTGGAGACTCAGTTTCAGACGACTACTGCATACTCCCACTGCCTTTGCTCCCATCCCAAGCTCCTTCTGCTTAGGGAAGCGCCATAAAATCAAAAAGGTCTAAATAATAATAGCTGACATTTATCTCTTCATTTCCACAGCAATCCTAGGAAGTAGGCATCCTCCAAATGAGGAAATAGATTCAGAATGGTTATACTTAAACTGCTTGTAATTGAAGTAGGTGTGATTCTAATTTAGATCTACACCCCCTCCCAAATCCAAAGCCCTTTCCATTATAAACTATGCTAAAAATGTCTCCTTTTATTAATTTCCTTTTGTAAGGCTAGTAAATTCTGACCTCTTCTTCCAGAGATTCAGAACTGTCTATATAAGCAAAAACTCCTTTCCCAAACCAGTTCAGTCTACAGTTCCCTATCCATTTCACCTGTGTACCATCTCTCAAATACATATACCTTCTCTCCTCTGGCACTGCCACTACTTTGGTATAGGCCCTCATCATCTCATGCCTTGATTATTGATATCTTGCTGGTGGATCTGCCTGTGTCAAGTCTGTCCTCCTCCAATTCATCCTCCATCATCATCAAAGTAATTTTCCTAAAGCAGAGACTCTACCATGTTACCTCCTTAATAAACTCCAATGACACACTATTGCCTCCAAAATCCTCTGTTTGACATTCAAAATCTTTCATACCTTACTTCCCTACTACCTCTTACACCTTTCTCTCTAACACGAACCCTTTGATCCAGTGACACTGGCCTCCTGGTTTTTCTATAAACAAGGTATTCCATCTCTGGGCTCTAAGCATTTTCTCTAGCTGTCCTTCCAAGCCTAGAATGATCACTTTCCTTATCTCTAACTACTGAATCTCCTGTCTCCCTCAGTCCCAACTAAAATCCCATCTTCTACAGGAACCTTTCCCAACACCTCTAAAATCTAATGCCTTCTTTCTTTTAATTATTTCCTATTTATTCCGTGTGTAACTTGTTTATACATAATTGTTTGCTTGTTGTCTCCCCCATTAGATTGTAAGCTTTTTGAAGATAGAGACTTCTTTTGCCTCTTTGTATCCCCAGTCCTTAATTTAGTACCAATACATAATAGGTATTTAATAAATTTTTATTGACTGATGATTCCACAGCCACCCACTTCAGATTTTACTACCAGCTATCTCAAAACTTCTCCATCTCCAAGAACTTCAACTCTGAAATGTCCTTTTCTAATCACAATCTCTTGTCCTTACACCTAACTACTTTCCTCCTATATTTGCTGTTATCATTTCTCTTAATGACCCTTGGCCCCAGATTCCTCCCTGTTCCCCCATTTCTTTACCCCTGTTTGGCTTCATTTTTCTCCTATCATGATTATGATTTTATAATTAACTAGCTTAATAAGTAACTGTTCTTCACCCTTGAATCTCTTCTCCTCTTGACCTTGTGTTGTTGGCAGCCTGCTAATCCTTAACCCTGGATTACTCCCATCATCTAGTTTTTCTCTTCCTACTTTCCAGCTGTTGGAAGATATTGGAAGAAGTAATGAAATTATACCTACTGAATGGATTCACTACAAATTCATGTCATGTAACCTCAACTGGGCATTTACTAGGGCTATGGCAGTTCTTTTATTCATATCTGATCATACTTTCCACAGCAATTGTTTCAAAACATCTCCTCAATTTTCATGCTCTCAACTCAATTTTCACCTTACTCTCTTTCAGCAGATTACCTCACTTGAGAAAATGGAGGCTATTCATCATAAATTCCTGTATCTCCCCTCCTCCACTGCAGTCTTTGCCCATCTTCTTCTCTGTGCCAGGGCTTAAAGGATTAAACAGTGTTTCTCCTTTCCTAGGCTAATTCCCTCAACTTGTGCCCATGATCTCATTTCCCACCCACCCCCCATCTTCTTCAGGAATTTGCCCCACAGATCTCTTTAAATTATCTCTCACTTGGTAATCTCAACAGTTCCAATGAATTCAGTTGTATCCTTAAGCAGAAGACTATCAAATCTATATATCCAGGCTTTCTCTCCCCTGAGCTCTAATCCCGAACTACCAAGTTCCTTCTGCATATTTCAAATCAGATTAATGATTGCCATTTCAAATTTAACCTATACAAAATTCATTCGCATATCACCTTCAATCCACTCTTCTTCACAATATTAATATTAATCTCAGGGACAAAATTATCCACCTAGTTACCCAAATTCACAACCTCTGTGTCATCTTTGACTTTTCACTCATTAATCTCATGTAGGCAATCAATTGCCTTGTCATAATTTTTCTACCTTCACAATATTTTTGTGTAAATTTCCTTCTCTTAACTCCCATAGCCACACCTTAGTTCAGCCTCTCATCATCTCTTACCTAGACCATTTCAAAATCCTTCTATTGTCCTCCCTCTGCTTTGTCTCTTTTCACTCATCCTCCCTGTAGCTGCAAGTCACCACCACCCCCACCCCACCACCCATTCAGGAAACTGCAGTGGCTTCTTATTACTTTCAGAATCAAATATAAAGCCCTTTGGTATTTAAAATTCTTCACAATCTGTCCTTTTCCTACCTTTCCAGTATTCTTATACTCTTCTTCCCTCCACACACTATGACACAGATATTCTAGAATACTTGTTTTTCCTTGCACATGTCATTCCATCTGCTACCTCCAAGGCTTTATACTAGTTATCCCCCAAGCATGGAATGGCCTCCTTCACCACTGGCTCTTAGAATCTCTGGCTTTTTTCAAGCTTCAGCTCAATTGCCATCTTGATTCATAAGGCTTTTTGTGGTATCACTCCAACCCCTAGCTGCTAGACCCATATTGACAAACCTATAGCACTCATGCTGGAGGGGGCTGCTCCCTCCCCATCTCCATCAGCACCTGAGGACATTTCTCACATGACCCATCCTTCTGCCCAGCAGTCCAATGGGAGCTCTTCCTCCCTCCTCTGTCTGGAGTAAAGGGCAAAGGGGGCATGGGTCACATGTGGTGTGAAGGTTGCAGTTGAGCAGTTAGTCTCTAAAAGTTTTGCCATCACCATACTAGACTCTTTCCCACTAAAGTTATTTCCCTTCTATATTGCTTGTTTCTTATATGTACCTATGTATTTACATGTCTTCTTCTTTAGAATGTAAGCACCTTGAACACTGCTATTCTTTATATCCCCAGGATTTAGCCCACAACTAGAACATAGTAATTAATACATCTGTTGTTTATTCTCTTCCCTCTCATATTCAATTTCTTTCTCACTATTGATTTTTCCCTGTCTCCTACAAACAAGTTCATTTCACCCCATTCTTAAAAATCTTACCTTGACCCCACTTTTTGTCAATCTGTCAAACTATATTTCTTCTCCCTTTCAAGCAACTTAGATTTTAAAGAAAAAAGTACATAAAAATGAAAATAAGACTAGGGAGAGGTAGGGCCAAGATGGCATAGTAGAAAGAAGATGTATAATGAACTCCCCTGCCCCCCCCACATGCATAACTTCTCCAAACAAATCTAGAAAATATAATAGATTAATTCTGACCATGAAATTCAAAGGAAAAAATTAGAGTTGTATTTCTAGCCCAAGTCAGTAAAGGCAGACAAAGATCTATAAACACTGGGGACAGGGTCTGATCAAGTTCATGCCCGACGGAACATTCAATTTCAGGGAAAGGCTGTGTACAAGGGAAAGACTAGGTCCAAGATCTAACAAAGAGGGATCTTAACTTGTGTAGGATACAGGAACAGGTGCCATTTGATGTTTGTCACTCACTTTCCAGTTTTGGATCGTGGATCTAGTGTGGACTGATGAAAAGATCTGTGCCTAGGAATAGTGTTTGAGGGCAAGAAATGGTCACAAGCCCTAGGTTCTATTTTGAGCAAAAACCCAGTTTAGAAGCAAACCGCAGCTACATAGTTCTGACTCCAAGAATAGAGCAGGGTCTCAGTTCTTTTCATTCCTATGTGAAGCCCACCAAAAAATAACCAGCAAAGAAATCCCAGAACAAAGGAAAGCTTACAACTCTGTCACTCTGAGCCAGCAGAGTTTTTTAACTGGTTCATAGCAAACTGCTATGGAAAAAAAAAAAAAAAAAAAAAGCAAAAGCAGTTTACTGAAACTCCGAATAGGGCAAGCCAACAAGGCATTTTGCCTAGACCCACACCTAGATCAGGAACTTGCAGTGATAAGACCAGTAAGGCAGTAACCAGTCTTCACCTTGGATCAGACCACTTTGGGAACACTAAAAGTTTCATATGTTCCCAGTCTAAGCTGTCTCTAACTTCATATAACATAACATTCAATATATCAAGAAAGAATCCACAGAACTGGTCCAGAAATTTCTTCCACAAATGCACACATTCTTGTCCTTACATAAGGTCCAGAATCAGGAAGTCATATGGAAGAATGAATAAATAAAAAAGAATACCACCATATAAAGTGATTATGGGACAGGGATACTCAACACACAAACCTGAAATAAGAGAATGACTCAAAAATGACTAACAGGCAAAGCCTTAATGAAAAACACAGCTTGAGCACAAATTCAGCTTCAACTCCTTTAAGAGATGAAGCAAGAGATGTTTAAAAGAATTTAACTGGTTTTACAAATGAAATGAGAACACTAGAGGAAAAATGGAAAAGAAAGGAGAATTGGAAGAAAGGATATTAAAGGAAAGAAACTGTTTCACACAAGAGGTACAAAACCATGCCCATGTAGCAAACTCCCTGAAAACTAGAATGGACAGAATAGAAGCTAATGACTCTGTGAGATGTCAAGAAATACTAAACCAAAGTAAAAAATAAAAACTTTAAAAATTTAAGAAATTGTAAAGATATCTCAGAAAAATCAGACTAACTAGAAGACAGATTGAGGAGAGGTAATTTAAGAGTCATTAGACTACCTGAAAGCCAAGACTGAAAAAGGAATGTTCTTTGGGGAATCATATTTCAAGAAGTCATAAAGCAAACTACCTGGATCTCTTAGAACATAAGGACAAAGTAGAAATTAAAAGAATCTATCTTTCACCTCCTGAAAGAAATCCCAAAATGATGAGTCCCAGGAACATTATACACAAATTCCAGAACTTCCTGATCAAAGAAAAAATATTTCAAACAGCCAAAAAGAAATTCAAGTCCTGAGGTACCACAGCAAGGTTATGATTTAGCAACTACCACTTTATATAAATCTGAGAGTTTGGAAAACAATATTTCAGAAGGCAAAAGATATAGGCCAACAACCAAAAATAACTTACCTAGAAAAACTGAGGATAATCTTACAAGAGAAAAAAATTAACTTTTAATGAAAAGACTTTTACATTTGACTGATTAAAAGAATAGTTATATAGAAAGTTTGAGGTTTAGCATAGAGTTAATGAAAACATAAAATGATAAGTATGAATGAATAATAATAAAGGGCTAAACTAGGATAAACTGCTTTCCTTCTAATACCGGAAGATGTCACATATCCCTTCTCAATTCTATTATAATCAGGGGTCATGGAAGGAGTTTAATTAGACAGAAGGCCTAGAAATGGTTCTGTTATATCTTGATCATAGAAGAACGGAAAATGAGGAGGAGAAGAATAAGCTAAGAGTAGAGGAAGGAAGAAAAAAGTTAAGGAAAATTCTCTCAGATGATCAAGGTGCATAAGTCAAAGTCTGTACAAATAAGGAGAAAAGAGTTGGGGAAATAAAATCAAACAACTTTGGAAAGACTTAGAAAATTCGGTCAGTATGATGACCAAACATAATTCCAGAGGACTAATGATGAAGAAACATGCTACCCAACCCCTGATAGTGAGGTGAAAGACTTAGAATGCAAAATGAGACACATTTTTTTGTGGACATGGTCAATCCAGAAATTTTCTTGTCTATGCATGTTTGCAATGGGATTTTTATTTTTTCTTTCTTTCTTGAGTGGACTAGGGAGGAAAAAAGTATTGGGAGGGAGAGAAGGAAGAATTTTTTTGACTAAAAAATTAATTTTAAAAATTAATTAAAAAAAACAAAAAACCGTGGTTAGATACCAGAATGAATATAAGAGCCTATAAAAACAGTTTAAGCAATGCTAAAAGCTCAGAATGAGCTGAGATTGAATCAAGCTAAGGTCTACCAAATGGCTTGTTTGTTTACTTACTATGTTAAGAGAAAAGGGGAGATCAAAGAATGATAAAACTTTACATTGGATTGGTTAGAAGGAGCAAAAAAAAAAAACTGACCAGAATTCTTTTGCTTCTGTTTCCTCTATCAGGATAAATGACCTTTGTACTAAGAATAACAGAACAGAAATGACGAATAGAAATTGATATCCAAGATAAGAAAGGAGATGGTAAAAGGGCACCTTGCTGTCCTTGATGAATTCAGGTCATCAGGACTACAAACTGAATATGAGTCAGCAGATGAACTATACCCTCAGGTACTGAAAGAACTGGCAGGTAGGATTGCTGAGCCACTGTCTTTGATATCTGAAAGATCACGGAAAATAGGAAAGGTAACACAAGATTAAAGAAGGGCAGAGAACAAAGTCTACAAACTATAGACAAGTGAGCTTAACTTCAGTTCCTAGAGAATTTCTAAAAAGGATTGTTAAAGACATCATTAATGAACATTCAGAAAGGGAGGCAGCGATCCCAAAGAGCCAGTGTGGCTTCATCTAGAACATGTCATGCTGGATCAATCTCATTTTTTGACAAGATTGCTAAATGAGTAGGTAAGGGAAATGTTATAAATAGAATTTGCCTAGATATTTCACAAAGCATTTAATAGAGTATCATGTATTATTATTGTGGGAAAGATGGAGTGATACAAATTAAACAGTAATGCAATTAGATGGATTCTAAGCTGGTTGGATTCCAAGCTGCCAGGATCAAGGACAAGCTATTAATGGGTCCAGTGTCAATGTGGCAGGAAGTCTCTGGTGGAGAACCCTAGGGATCTAGCTTGATCATATATTATTTTACATTTTGATCAATGATTTGGATCTAGTCATAAATGTTATGTTTATCAAGTTTGCAGATGATACAAAACTAGAAGGAATAGATTAAATAACTGGAAGACAGAATTAGGATCCAAAAGAATCTTGACAGGCTAGATTGAGCATTGGATTGATTCACCAAACTCAGTGAGAACAAATATAAAGTCTTGGCTCCAAAAAGTCAACTTTCCAGATACAAAGTAGGGGAGGTAGGATTACATAGCAGTTGTTCTGAAAAAGTTCAAGGGTTTTGATGGACTGCAGGCTCATTATGGAGGCATGTAGGAGGCCTGTAGTCAGGAAGACTTATCTTCCCGAGTTCATATATGGCCTCAGACACTTACTAGGTGTGTGGCTCTGGACAAGTCACTTAACCTTGTTTACCTCAGTTCTTCATCTGTAAAATGAGCTTCAAAAAGAAGTGACAGACCAGTATCTTTGCTGAGAAAACCCTAAATGGGGTCACAAGGAATCAGAAAAAGCTGAAAATGACTAAATAACATCAAAAGCTCAACATAAGTCAACAGTGTTAAGGGGCAGTCAAAAAACTAAAGCACCGAGAGGCACAGTATCCAGGAATTTAGAAGTATTTGTCCCAGTGTACCCTGCCTTTAAAGACCTCATTTACATTTATTCAGTTCTCAAAGCCATAGTTTAGGAAAATCATTGACAAACTGAGGAATGTCCAGAGAAGGCAAACTAGAGCCTTGAGTTCATGTCATGAGGATGAAGGATGTGGATGTATGTAGTATGGAAAAGAGAAGACTCAGGAGAACTATCACAAAATACCTTCAAATATCTGAAAGACTGTCAGGTAAAGGAGGGATTAGACTTGTTCTGTTTGGCCCCAGTAGAAGACCCAGGAGGAATGGGTGGGAATGGAAACAGGGAACAATTTAGATTTTTTTTTAAATCTTTACCTTCTGTCTTAGAATTGATACTAAATATCTGTTCCAAGGCAGAAAAGTGAGAAGAGCTAATTCAAATTTGAACTCAGGACCTACCATCTCCAGGCTTGGTTCTCTACCTACTGAGCAACCTAGCTGCCCTGAACATTTTAGATTTGATATCAAGAAAAACTTACTAATAACTAGAGCTGTCCAAAAGTGGAATGGGCTGCTTTGAAAGGTGGACTTCCCATTTTTATAGGCTTTCAAGCAGAAACTGGACAGCCATTTGTTGGGCATATTATAATGAAGATCCCAATTGTGTATAGGTTAGATAGACCCTTCCAACTCAAAATTCTGGGGATTCAATTTTAAAGTCCTAAAAACAATCTCCTACATCTATTACTTCAACTTTTAAATCATCCATTTACTCTTAAACCACTAACAATTTGGCTTTTGATCCTGACACTCAAATGGGGCTTCATCTAGGCACGGCTACCAAAATAATTCTCCTAATGTATATGTCTGACTTTGTAACACCCCTACTCAAAAATGTTCTGTTGTTTCCTATTGCCATCAAAACAAAATACAACTTTTGTTATAAGATTGGGCCTGAGATTAGTTTTGAGACTGTAGTGAAGGTGTTTCCCCTATTAATTAAGGCTGTAGATTTTAAAGCCTATGCATGGAAAGCATTGTTATAAGATTAGCCCTCATGGTCTTGAGGCCATCATGATGGTCTTCCCTCAAGGAAGGCTGTAAGCTTATAGAACATATTCATAGAAAAGAATATTCACAATAATATTTTTTAATTTTTTAAACATTTATTAATATTCATTTTTAACATGGTTACATGATTCATGCTCCTACTTTCCCCTTCACCCCTCTCCCCCCACCCATGGCCAACGCACATTTCCACTGGTTTTAACATGTGTCATTGATCAAGACCTATTTCCAAATTGTTGTTAGTTGCATTGGTGTGGTAGTTTCGATCCACATCCTCAATCATGTCCACCCCAACCCATGTGTTCAAGCAGTTGTTTTTCTTCTGTGTTTCCACTCATGCAGTTCTTCCTCTGAATGTGGGTAGCATTCTTTTCCATAAATCCCTCAGAATTGTCCTGGGTCATTGCATTGCTGCTGGTACAGAAGTCCATTACATTCGATTTTACCATAGTATATCAGTCTCTGTGTACAGTGTTCTTCCAGCTCTGCTCCTTTCACTCTGCATCAATTCCTGGAGGTCTTTCCAGTTCACCTGGAACTCCTCCAGTTTATTATTCCTTTTAGCACAATAATATTCCATCACCAGCATATACCACAATTTGTTCAGTCATTCCCCAATGGAAGGACATACCCTCACTTTCCAGTTCTTTGCCACCACAAAAAGCGCAGCTATAAATATTTTCGTATAAGTCTGTTTATCTATGATCTCTTTGGGGTACAAACCCAACAATGGTATGGCTGGATCAAAGGGCAGGCATTCTTTTATAGCCCTTTGAGCATAGTTCCAAATTGCCTTCCAGAATGGTTGGATCAGTTCACAACTCCACCAGCAATGCATTAATGTCCCAATTTTGCCACATCCCCTCCAGCATTCATTACTCTCCCCTTCTTTCATTTTAGGCAATCTGCTAGGTGTGAGGTGATACCTCAGAGTTGTTTTGATTTGCATTTCTCTAATTATTAGAGATTTAGAACACTTTTTCATGTGCTTATTGATACTTTTGATTTCTTTACCTGAAAATTGCCTA